>NC_090653.1:254991831-255291831 GCF_040937935.1 Hyperolius riggenbachi
TTAGTGTAGGCAGCCCATTCTTTCTCATCTTACAATGGGGATCATTAAAATGAACCAGCCTGTTAGAGAGAATGAGCAAAGAAAACCTGTTGCTGAACTCTGGGGCCTCTAAGGCAAGTAGAAGAGTTCATGTTGTCTTTGTCTTCCACTCTTAGGTGGTCATGTGGTCCTCTTCGCTGCTTGTCCCGTCTGTGCATTCGTACAACTGTAAAGTGGGGAATGAGGGGGATACCGCTTTACGGAGGACAGATGAGCAGTACCCCGGTCAAACTGAGTGAAAGCAAGGGGAGTCAAGACTAGCTTGTTCTTCTCTGTGTGGACACCCAGGGAGCAGGAGGAAACCAAAGTAATTTATGACCACTCCTTTTGTTTATATAGTTCTGATATAAACAGCTTGTGTGGAAGTTGTTGTTGTTGTTAGTGTAAGTAGTCTATTCTTCCTCAACTTACACTGAGGATTTGCATGAGCTAGACTGCCGCTGAACTCCAGGGGCCCCTAGGGCACTTACAGAGTTTTAGGTTGTTCTTGTCGCATAGTCTTAGGTGGTCATACGGTCCTCTTCGCTGCTCATCAGGTCTGTGCATTCGTACAACTGTAAAGTGGGGAATGAGGGGGCTACCGCTTTACGGAGGACGGATGAGCAGTACCCCAAAAAACAAGAGGAAACCAAAGTAATATATGACCACCCTTTAAAACACACATACACTGACTGACATACACTGACAGCTTTTATCCCAGACTAACTTACCTTAACTGACTCATACTGACTGATACCCAGTCCCAGACATACACACTGTGACAGACACACACTCACTTTAGAATGACATACCCAGACCAACACCTCATCCCATGGACTGTAGCATAGTGCTAACCACAGAGATGAGATTAGGATAAGATTAGACCTACCCACACACACACCAAACACTTGAACAGGGCATATTGGTGAGCAGCACCACTTAGGAGCAGGAGATGTAGGATTAGATTAGGTGTTACATATCACACATGCACCCCAACACTAGAATAGCTTTCAGGGTGACTAGCACCAATTAGAGTAGGCCAGCATAGTGTAGTGTAGGCCCCGCCCGAAAAGAGTCTACCTTGTCGCTGGTGGGCGGGCTTACAATCCTGTTGGCGAAATGTTTCATTTTTGCCAACTGGATTAACCAAAAGACTCTTACTTAACCATTTATGCCTCCAGGACGTAGTACCTACGTCCAGGAGGCCACGTGCACCTCTGCGCGCTCCCACAGCCGATCGCGTGCGTGTACGCGCGCGACCGGCCCGTGGTCCGTTAACCAGGCAATCAGTGAATCGGGCTATGGTGCCCGATCACTGATTCCTCTCCCCCGCAGAAAAAGCGACAGCTTCTCTCGGAAGCTACGCTTTTTCTGGCTTCATGCGTCCCTTTAAGCGTATGTTACGCTTACAGTGACGTCATGTAAACAAACTCATGGCTGCCATCTTGTGCCAAAAAGTAAAACTACAACTTAATGTAAAAAAAAATAAAAATGCACATATATTTACCCCAAACAAATACTATTTACATCCCACCCTCCCAAAAATACCCAAATAAAATGTTTAATATATAAAAAAAAAAACATTACAATTAAAAAAACAAACATGTAAATATTTACCTAAGGGTCTAAACTTTTTAAATATCAATGTAAAGATGAAATAGTTCTATTTTTTTTTTACTTTTAAACTTGTAAATAGTGGTGGATGCAAAACGGAAAAAATGCACCTTTATTTCCAAATAAAATATTGTCGCCATTCATTGTGATAGGGACATAATTTTAATGGTTTAATAACCGGGACAGATGGGTAAATACAATACGTGAGTTTTAATTATGAAGGCATGTATTATTTTAAAACTATAATGGCTGAAAACTGAGAAATAATGATTTTTTTCCATTGTTTTCTTATTCTTCCTGTTAAAATGCATTTACAGTAAAGTGGCTCTTAGCAAAATGTACCACCCAAGGAGGCCTAATTGGTGGCGGAAAAAAAAAGCTATAGATCAATTTATTGTGGAAAAGTAGTGATAAAGTTATAGGCTAATGAATGGGAGGTGAACATTGCTCGGATGCATAAAGTGAAAACGACTGAAGGCTGAACTGGTTAAAAAAAAAAATGCGTGATCAGTTCTGTGGCCCAAGTCATCAATTTTAATGTGTTTTTTTATTTCTTCCTGTCCCGAGGTACATCACTCAGTCCACAAAACTAAAGACGACCCCATTAAGCAGTTTTTACTTTCACTTAAGGATTTTAAAAAAGATTTCTTTGTGGTTCTTAAAGAACCACTATCACGGAAAATTTAAAAATGTAAAATACATGTAAACACATACCAATAAGCAGTGTTTCACCCCGATTAAAATGAGCCCCAAATTACTTTTCTCCCATCTTGGTGTCACTTACAGTAGGTAGTAACAATCTGACGGAACCAACAGGTTTTGGTCTAGTCCATCTCTTCATGGGGTATTCTCAGCATGGCCTTTATAACTTTCAAAGACACTCCTTAAAAATAATTTATATAAAGATGCTGGCCAGCCTCCCTGCTCGCTGCACACTTTTTTAGCAGTTAGACGGAGCAACTGCCATTCACTAAGTACTTTTAAAATTAAAGAAAACCCTAAGAACCCCCCACTAGGAGATGGGCTAGTCCAAAACCTGTTGGTTCTGCCAGATTTCTCCTACCCACTGTAAGTGACAGCAGCATAGGAGAAATGTAATTAAGGGCTCATTTTACTCTGGAAGAAATGTACTTCTTATTTGTATGTGTTTACACGTATTTTACATCTTACAATGTTCACGATAATGGTCCTTTAAGCACCTGAGGAACACATGTTTATACCCCCCCCCCCCCTGGTGACCAGGCCATTGTTTACATTTCCACACTTTACAACTTTAATGGTTTATTGCTCAGTCATACAACTTAGCACCCAAATCAATTTTACCTCCTTTTCTTCCCACTAATAGAGCTTTCTTTGGGTGGTCTCTGATTGCTGCTGCGATCTTTACAGCCATTAGGAGGGACAATTAAGTGACAGGGCTGTCCTCTGTACAGCGATGCGCTGGATTGCAGCACTGTACACATATTTATTAGCTGTTTATGTCTTTAAGTCAGCTTATCAGCTCCGATTGTGACTGACAGGCTGAAGGCGAATCTCCGCTTTGTTTACAGCAGGGAACGGGTGCTCGAGCGAGCGCTCATTCCCTGCAAATCTCGTTCCTGGGGAGATCATGCCACCTGGCGTGAGCAAAGAACGAGTAAGCCCCTCTGCCACTTGCAATCCTGCGTTAGGCGGTCGCAGAGTGGTTAAAGTGATCTGGAACTCAATTTGCACTTCTTTGCAGCCATGGCGACAATACTCTTCTGAGTACAAACTGCTTAGAAACTCACACCTGTTTGGAATTAGAAATTGATTGGCTCATACAATTCCTTTTAAACAGTGCACCTTGCCTGTCTGTTTGCTGATCCATTCCTTCCAACACATTTCCTACATTACATTCAGCATATTGCTCCACCCCCTAGTATCATCTGTGAAGATGTGCTAAATATGGAGAAACCCCCAAAAAATGGCCACTAAAATAATGACACATCATCTTTCAAATAGCCTAATTATGCTTCCGTCATGTTTTAATTTCTGTTACTTCTCCCCATTACACCCTGTTGTTTATTTACCATGCCTTTCTCATCAAATGTACAGCCATGCATCAGCCACATGCCAGAGTGTCACAGTAGCCAGTGTGGCAATATGATTGGTTGTGTCCCTGATGACATCAAAATGGGCCCTGATGACATCACAATAGTCAGAAAAGCATAAATAGGATGCTCTGGAGTCTCTTGAAGCAGATGATGTTAGACCTCTGGGGGCTCCTGGACTGTGTTAGGTGTGCAAGGTGTCTTGCAAGGCGGCTATGGTAACAAAACGTGCAGTTAGTTAATTATGGTATATTTTTTTTTCTTTGGATGGCTACCTTAGCTTAATATAATAGGTTATATTTGTTGGTTGCATGGTTAGGTTAGTTATTTGTAGTAGATTGTTTTTTGTTGGTTGGATAAAAAATTATAGCTAGCTTCCGACTGACATTTATGCTCCATCTCTCCTTCTATTAACGCATTTCTGATACAGTTTATTTGTTTGGCTGGAACTACTATTATTTGCTTAGTGTAGGCAGCCCATTCTTTCTCATCTTACAATGGGGATCATTAAAATGAACCAGCCTGTTAGAGAGAATGAGCAAAGAAAACCTGTTGCTGAACTCTGGGGCCTCTAAGGCAAGTAGAAGAGTTCATGTTGTCTTTGTCTTCCACTCTTAGGTGGTCATGTGGTCCTCTTCGCTGCTTGTCCCGTCTGTGCATTCGTACAACTGTAAAGTGGGGAATGAGGGGGATACCGCTTTACGGAGGACAGATGAGCAGTACCCCGGTCAAACTGAGTGAAAGCAAGGGGAGTCAAGACTAGCTTGTTCTTCTCTGTGTGGACACCCAGGGAGCAGGAGGAAACCAAAGTAATTTATGACCACTCCTTTTGTTTATATATTTCTGATATAAACAGCTTGTGTGGAAGTTGTTGTTGTTGTTAGTGTAAGTAGTCTATTCTTCCTCAACTTACACTGAGGATTTACATGAGCTAGACTGCCGCTGAACTCCAGGGGCCCCTAGGGCACTTACAGAGTTTTAGGTTGTTCTTGTCGCATAGTCTTAGGTGGTCATACGGTCCTCTTCGCTGCTCATCAGGTCTGTGCATTCGTACAACTGTAAAGTGGGGAATGAGGGGGCTACCGCTTTACGGAGGACGGATGAGCAGTACCCCAAAAAACAAGAGGAAACCAAAGTAATATATGACCACCCTTTAAAACACACATACACTGACTGACATACACTGACAGCTTTTATCCCAGACTAACTTACCTTAACTGACTCATACTGACTGATACCCAGTCCCAGACATACACACTGTGACAGACACACACTCACTTTAGAATGACATACCCAGACCAACACCTCATCCCATGGACTGTAGCATAGTGCTAACCACAGAGATGAGATTAGGATAAGATTAGACCTACCCACACACACACCAAACACTTGAACAGGGCATATTGGTGAGCAGCACCACTTAGGAGCAGGAGATGTAGGATTAGATTAGGTGTTACATATCACACATGCACCCCAACACTAGAATAGCTTTCAGGGTGACTAGCACCAATTAGAGTAGGCCAGCATAGTGTAGTGTAGGCCCCGCCCGAAAAGAGTCTACCTTGTCGCTGGTGGGCGGGCTTACAATCCTGTTGGCGAAATGTTTCATTTTTGCCAACTGGATTAACCAAAAGACTCTTACTTAACCATTTATGCCTCCAGGACGTAGTACCTACGTCCAGGAGGCCACGTGCACCTCTGCGCGCTCCCACAGCCGATCGCGTGCGTGTACGCGCGCGACCGGCCCGTGGTCCGTTAACCAGGCAATCAGTGAATCGGGCTATGGTGCCCGATCACTGATTCCTCTCCCCCGCAGAAAAAGCGACAGCTTCTCTCGGAAGCTACGCTTTTTCTGGCTTCATGCGTCCCTTTAAGCGTATGTTACGCTTACAGTGACGTCATGTAAACAAACTCATGGCTGCCATCTTGTGCCAAAAAGTAAAACTACAACTTAATGTAAAAAAAAAAAAAAATGCACATATATTTACCCCAAACAAATACTATTTACATCCCACCCTCCCAAAAATACCCAAATAAAATGTTTAATATATAAAAAAAAAAACATTACAATTAAAAAAACAAACATGTAAATATTTACCTAAGGGTCTAAACTTTTTAAATATCAATGTAAAGATGAAATAGTTCTATTTTTTTTTTACTTTTAAACTTGTAAATAGTGGTGGATGCAAAACGGAAAAAATGCACCTTTATTTCCAAATAAAATATTGTCGCCATTCATTGTGATAGGGACATAATTTTAATGGTTTAATAACCGGGACAGATGGGTAAATACAATACGTGAGTTTTAATTATGAAGGCATGTATTATTTTAAAACTATAATGGCTGAAAACTGAGAAATAATGATTTTTTTCCATTGTTTTCTTATTCTTCCTGTTAAAATGCATTTACAGTAAAGTGGCTCTTAGCAAAATGTACCACCCAAGGAGGCCTAATTGGTGGCGGAAAAAAAAAGCTATAGATCAATTTATTGTGGAAAAGTAGTGATAAAGTTATAGGCTAATGAATGGGAGGTGAACATTGCTCGGATGCATAAAGTGAAAACGACTGAAGGCTGAACTGGTTAAAAAAAAAAATGCGTGATCAGTTCTGTGGCCCAAGTCATCAATTTTAATGTGTTTTTTTATTTCTTCCTGTCCCGAGGTACATCACTCAGTCCACAAAACTAAAGACGACCCCATTAAGCAGTTTTTACTTTCACTTAAGGATTTTAAAAAAGATTTCTTTGTGGTTCTTAAAGAACCACTATCACGGAAAATTTAAAAATGTAAAATACATGTAAACACATACCAATAAGCAGTGTTTCACCCCGATTAAAATGAGCCCCAAATTACTTTTCTCCCATCTTGGTGTCACTTACAGTAGGTAGTAACAATCTGACGGAACCAACAGGTTTTGGTCTAGTCCATCTCTTCATGGGGTATTCTCAGCATGGCCTTTATAACTTTCAAAGACACTCCTTAAAAATAATTTATATAAAGATGCTGGCCAGCCTCCCTGCTCGCTGCACACTTTTTTAGCAGTTAGACGGAGCAACTGCCATTCACTAAGTACTTTTAAAATTAAAGAAAACCCTAAGAACCCCCCACTAGGAGATGGGCTAGTCCAAAACCTGTTGGTTCTGCCAGATTTCTCCTACCCACTGTAAGTGACAGCAGCATAGGAGAAATGTAATTAAGGGCTCATTTTACTCTGGAAGAAATGTACTTCTTATTTGTATGTGTTTACACGTATTTTACATCTTACAATGTTCACGATAATGGTCCTTTAAGCACCTGAGGAACACATGTTTATACCCCCCCCCCCCCCCCCCTGGTGACCAGGCCATTGTTTACATTTCCACACTTTACAACTTTAATGGTTTATTGCTCAGTCATACAACTTAGCACCCAAATCAATTTTACCTCCTTTTCTTCCCACTAATAGAGCTTTCTTTGGGTGGTCTCTGATTGCTGCTGCGATCTTTACAGCCATTAGGAGGGACAATTAAGTGACAGGGCTGTCCTCTGTACAGCGATGCGCTGGATTGCAGCACTGTACACATATTTATTAGCTGTTTATGTCTTTAAGTCAGCTTATCAGCTCCGATTGTGACTGACAGGCTGAAGGCGAATCTCCGCTTTGTTTACAGCAGGGAACGGGTGCTCGAGCGAGCGCTCATTCCCTGCAAATCTCGTTCCTGGGGAGATCATGCCACCTGGCGTGAGCAAAGAACGAGTAAGCCCCTCTGCCACTTGCAATCCTGCGTTAGGCGGTCGCAGAGTGGTTAAAGTGATCTGGAACTCAATTTGCACTTCTTTGCAGCCATGGCGACAATACTCTTCTGAGTACAAACTGCTTAGAAACTCACACCTGTTTGGAATTAGAAATTGATTGGCTCATACAATTCCTTTTAAACAGTGCACCTTGCCTGTCTGTTTGCTGATCCATTCCTTCCAACACATTTCCTACATTACATTCAGCATATTGCTCCACCCCCTAGTATCATCTGTGAAGATGTGCTAAATATGGAGAAACCCCCAAAAAATGGCCACTAAAATAATGACACATCATCTTTCAAATAGCCTAATTATGCTTCCGTCATGTTTTAATTTCTGTTACTTCTCCCCATTACACCCTGTTGTTTATTTACCATGCCTTTCTCATCAAATGTACAGCCATGCATCAGCCACATGCCAGAGTGTCACAGTAGCCAGTGTGGCAATATGATTGGTTGTGTCCCTGATGACATCAAAATGGGCCCTGATGACATCACAATAGTCAGAAAAGCATAAATAGGATGCTCTGGAGTCTCTTGAAGCAGATGATGTTAGACCTCTGGGGGCTCCTGGACTGTGTTAGGTGTGCAAGGTGTCTTGCAAGGCGGCTATGGTAACAAAACGTGCAGTTAGTTAATTATGGTATATTTTTTTTCTTTGGATGGCTACCTTAGCTTAATATAATAGGTTATATTTGTTGGTTGCATGGTTAGGTTAGTTATTTGTAGTAGATTGTTTTTTGTTGGTTGGATAAAAAATTATAGCTAGCTTCCGACTGACATTTATGCTCCATCTCTCCTTCTATTAACGCATTTCTGATACAGTTTATTTGTTTGGCTGGAACTACTATTATTTGCTTAGTGTAGGCAGCCCATTCTTTCTCATCTTACAATGGGGATCATTAAAATGAACCAGCCTGTTAGAGAGAATGAGCAAAGAAAACCTGTTGCTGAACTCTGGGGCCTCTAAGGCAAGTAGAAGAGTTCATGTTGTCTTTGTCTTCCACTCTTAGGTGGTCATGTGGTCCTCTTCGCTGCTTGTCCCGTCTGTGCATTCGTACAACTGTAAAGTGGGGAATGAGGGGGATACCGCTTTACGGAGGACAGATGAGCAGTACCCCGGTCAAACTGAGTGAAAGCAAGGGGAGTCAAGACTAGCTTGTTCTTCTCTGTGTGGACACCCAGGGAGCAGGAGGAAACCAAAGTAATTTATGACCACTCCTTTTGTTTATATATTTCTGATATAAACAGCTTGTGTGGAAGTTGTTGTTGTTGTTAGTGTAAGTAGTCTATTCTTCCTCAACTTACACTGAGGATTTACATGAGCTAGACTGCCGCTGAACTCCAGGGGCCCCTAGGGCACTTACAGAGTTTTAGGTTGTTCTTGTCGCATAGTCTTAGGTGGTCATACGGTCCTCTTCGCTGCTCATCAGGTCTGTGCATTTGTACAACTGTAAAGTGGGGAATGAGGGGGCTACCGCTTTACGGAGGACGGATGAGCAGTACCCCAAAAAACAAGAGGAAACCAAAGTAATATATGACCACCCTTTAAAACACACATACACTGACTGACATACACTGACAGCTTTTATCCCAGACTAACTTACCTTAACTGACTCATACTGACTGATACCCAGTCCCAGACATACACACTGTGACAGACACACACTCACTTTAGAATGACATACCCAGACCAACACCTCATCCCATGGACTGTAGCATAGTGCTAACCACAGAGATGAGATTAGGATAAGATTAGACCTACCCACACACACACCAAACACTTGAACAGGGCATATTGGTGAGCAGCACCACTTAGGAGCAGGAGATGTAGGATTAGATTAGGTGTTACATATCACACATGCACCCCAACACTAGAATAGCTTTCAGGGTGACTAGCACCAATTAGAGTAGGCCAGCATAGTGTAGTGTAGGCCCCGCCCGAAAAGAGTCTACCTTGTCGCTGGTGGGCGGGCTTACAATCCTGTTGGCGAAATGTTTCATTTTTGCCAACTGGATTAACCAAAAGACTCTTACTTAACCATTTATGCCTCCAGGACGTAGTACCTACGTCCAGGAGGCCACGTGCACCTCTGCGCGCTCCCACAGCCGATCGCGTGCGTGTACGCGCGCGACCGGCCCGTGGTCCGTTAACCAGGCAATCAGTGAATCGGGCTATGGTGCCCGATCACTGATTCCTCTCCCCCGCAGAAAAAGCGACAGCTTCTCTCGGAAGCTACGCTTTTTCTGGCTTCATGCGTCCCTTTAAGCGTATGTTACGCTTACAGTGACGTCATGTAAACAAACTCATGGCTGCCATCTTGTGCCAAAAAGTAAAACTACAACTTAATGTAAAAAAAAATAAAAATGCACATATATTTACCCCAAACAAATACTATTTACATCCCACCCTCCCAAAAATACCCAAATAAAATGTTTAATATATAAAAAAAAAAACATTACAATTAAAAAAACAAACATGGCCCCGCCCGAAAAGAGTCTACCTTGTCGCTGGTGGGCGGGCTTACAATCCTGTTGGCGAAATGTTTCATTTTTGCCAACTGGATTAACCAAAAGACTCTTACTTAACCATTTATGCCTCCAGGACGTAGTACCTACGTCCAGGAGGCCACGTGCACCTCTGCGCGCTCCCACAGCCGATCGCGTGCGTGTACGCGCGCGACCGGCCCGTGGTCCGTTAACCAGGCAATCAGTGAATCGGGCTATGGTGCCCGATCACTGATTCCTCTCCCCCGCAGAAAAAGCGACAGCTTCTCTCGGAAGCTACGCTTTTTCTGGCTTCATGCGTCCCTTTAAGCGTATGTTACGCTTACAGTGACGTCATGTAAACAAACTCATGGCTGCCATCTTGTGCCAAAAAGTAAAACTACAACTTAATGTAAAAAAAAATAAAAATGCACATATATTTACCCCAAACAAATACTATTTACATCCCACCCTCCCAAAAATACCCAAATAAAATGTTTAATATATAAAAAAAAAACATTACAATTAAAAAAACAAACATGTAAATATTTACCTAAGGGTCTAAACTTTTTAAATATCAATGTAAAGATGAAATAGTTCTATTTTTTTTTTACTTTTAAACTTGTAAATAGTGGTGGATGCAAAACGGAAAAAATGCACCTTTATTTCCAAATAAAATATTGTCGCCATTCATTGTGATAGGGACATAATTTTAATGGTTTAATAACCGGGACAGATGGGTAAATACAATACGTGAGTTTTAATTATGAAGGCATGTATTATTTTAAAACTATAATGGCTGAAAACTGAGAAATAATGATTTTTTTCCATTGTTTTCTTATTCTTCCTGTTAAAATGCATTTACAGTAAAGTGGCTCTTAGCAAAATGTACCACCCAAGGAGGCCTAATTGGTGGCGGAAAAAAAAAGCTATAGATCAATTTATTGTGGAAAAGTAGTGATAAAGTTATAGGCTAATGAATGGGAGGTGAACATTGCTCGGATGCATAAAGTGAAAACGACTGAAGGCTGAACTGGTTAAAAAAAAAAATGCGTGATCAGTTCTGTGGCCCAAGTCATCAATTTTAATGTGTTTTTTTATTTCTTCCTGTCCCGAGGTACATCACTCAGTCCACAAAACTAAAGACGACCCCATTAAGCAGTTTTTACTTTCACTTAAGGATTTTAAAAAAGATTTCTTTGTGGTTCTTAAAGAACCACTATCACGGAAAATTTAAAAATGTAAAATACATGTAAACACATACCAAAAAGCAGTGTTTCACCCCGATTAAAATGAGCCCCAAATTACTTTTCTCCCATCTTGGTGTCACTTACAGTAGGTAGTAACAATCTGACGGAACCAACAGGTTTTGGTCTAGTCCATCTCTTCATGGGGTATTCTCAGCATGGCCTTTATAACTTTCAAAGACACTCCTTAAAAATAATTTATATAAAGATGCTGGCCAGCCTCCCTGCTCGCTGCACACTTTTTTAGCAGTTAGACGGAGCAACTGCCATTCACTAAGTACTTTTAAAATTAAAGAAAACCCTAAGAACCCCCCACTAGGAGATGGGCTAGTCCAAAACCTGTTGGTTCTGCCAGATTTCTCCTACCCACTGTAAGTGACAGCAGCATAGGAGAAATGTAATTAAGGGCTCATTTTACTCTGGAAGAAATGTACTTCTTATTTGTATGTGTTTACACGTATTTTACATTTTACAATGTTCACGATAATGGTCCTTTAAGCACCTGAGGAACACATGTTTATACCCCCCCCCCCCCCCCCCTGGTGACCAGGCCATTGTTTACATTTCCACACTTTACAACTTTAATGGTTTATTGCTCAGTCATACAACTTAGCACCCAAATCAATTTTACCTCCTTTTCTTCCCACTAATAGAGCTTTCTTTGGGTGGTCTCTGATTGCTGCTGCGATCTTTACAGCCATTAGGAGGGACAATTAAGTGACAGGGCTGTCCTCTGTACAGCGATGCGCTGGATTGCAGCACTGTACACATATTTATTAGCTGTTTATGTCTTTAAGTCAGCTTATCAGCTCCGATTGTGACTGACAGGCTGAAGGCGAATCTCCGCTTTGTTTACAGCAGGGAACGGGTGCTCGAGCGAGCGCTCATTCCCTGCAAATCTCGTTCCTGGGGAGATCATGCCACCTGGCGTGAGCAAAGAACGAGTAAGCCCCTCTGCCACTTGCAATCCTGCGTTAGGCGGTCGCAGAGTGGTTAAAGTGATCTGGAACTCAATTTGCACTTCTTTGCAGCCATGGCGACAATACTCTTCTGAGTACAAACTGCTTAGAAACTCACACCTGTTTGGAATTAGAAATTGATTGGCTCATACAATTCCTTTTAAACAGTGCACCTTGCCTGTCTGTTTGCTGATCCATTCCTTCCAACACATTTCCTACATTACATTCAGCATATTGCTCCACCCCCTAGTATCATCTGTGAAGATGTGCTAAATATGGAGAAACCCCCAAAAAATGGCCACTAAAATAATGACACATCATCTTTCAAATAGCCTAATTATGCTTCCGTCATGTTTTAATTTCTGTTACTTCTCCCCATTACACCCTGTTGTTTATTTACCATGCCTTTCTCATCAAATGTACAGCCATGCATCAGCCACATGCCAGAGTGTCACAGTAGCCAGTGTGGCAATATGATTGGTTGTGTCCCTGATGACATCAAAATGGGCCCTGATGACATCACAATAGTCAGAAAAGCATAAATAGGATGCTCTGGAGTCTCTTGAAGCAGATGATGTTAGACCTCTGGGGGCTCCTGGACTGTGTTAGGTGTGCAAGGTGTCTTGCAAGGCGGCTATGGTAACAAAACGTGCAGTTAGTTAATTATGGTATATTTTTTTTCTTTGGATGGCTACCTTAGCTTAATATAATAGGTTATATTTGTTGGTTGCATGGTTAGGTTAGTTATTTGTAGTAGATTGTTTTTTGTTGGTTGGATAAAAAATTATAGCTAGCTTCCGACTGACATTTATGCTCCATCTCTCCTTCTATTAACGCATTTCTGATACAGTTTATTTGTTTGGCTGGAACTACTATTATTTGCTTAGTGTAGGCAGCCCATTCTTTCTCATCTTACAATGGGGATCATTAAAATGAACCAGCCTGTTAGAGAGAATGAGCAAAGAAAACCTGTTGCTGAACTCTGGGGCCTCTAAGGCAAGTAGAAGAGTTCATGTTGTCTTTGTCTTCCACTCTTAGGTGGTCATGTGGTCCTCTTCGCTGCTTGTCCCGTCTGTGCATTCGTACAACTGTAAAGTGGGGAATGAGGGGGATACCGCTTTACGGAGGACAGATGAGCAGTACCCCGGTCAAACTGAGTGAAAGCAAGGGGAGTCAAGACTAGCTTGTTCTTCTCTGTGTGGACACCCAGGGAGCAGGAGGAAACCAAAGTAATTTATGACCACTCCTTTTGTTTATATATTTCTGATATAAACAGCTTGTGTGGAAGTTGTTGTTGTTGTTAGTGTAAGTAGTCTATTCTTCCTCAACTTACACTGAGGATTTACATGAGCTAGACTGCCGCTGAACTCCAGGGGCCCCTAGGGCACTTACAGAGTTTTAGGTTGTTCTTGTCGCATAGTCTTAGGTGGTCATACGGTCCTCTTCGCTGCTCATCAGGTCTGTGCATTTGTACAACTGTAAAGTGGGGAATGAGGGGGCTACCGCTTTACGGAGGACGGATGAGCAGTACCCCAAAAAACAAGAGGAAACCAAAGTAATATATGACCACCCTTTAAAACACACATACACTGACTGACATACACTGACAGCTTTTATCCCAGACTAACTTACCTTAACTGACTCATACTGACTGATACCCAGTCCCAGACATACACACTGTGACAGACACACACTCACTTTAGAATGACATACCCAGACCAACACCTCATCCCATGAACTGTAGCATAGTGCTAACCACAGAGATGAGATTAGGATAAGATTAGACCTACCCACACACACACCAAACACTTGAACAGGGCATATTGGTGAGCAGCACCACTTAGGAGCAGGAGATGTAGGATTAGATTAGGTGTTACATATCACACATGCACCCCAACACTAGAATAGCTTTCAGGGTGACTAGCACCAATTAGAGTAGGCCAGCATAGTGTAGTGTAGGCCCCGCCCGAAAAGAGTCTACCTTGTCGCTGGTGGGCGGGCTTACAATCCTGTTGGCGAAATGTTTCATTTTTGCCAACTGGATTAACCAAAAGACTCTTACTTAACCATTTATGCCTCCAGGACGTAGTACCTACGTCCAGGAGGCCACGTGCACCTCTGCGCGCTCCCACAGCCGATCGCGTGCGTGTACGCGCGCGCCCGGCCCGTGGTCCGTTAACCAGGCAATCAGTGAATCGGGCTATGGTGCCCGATCACTGATTCCTCTCCCCCGCAGAAAAAGCGACAGCTTCTCTCGGAAGCTACGCTTTTTCTGGCTTCATGCGTCCCTTTAAGCGTATGTTACGCTTACAGTGACGTCATGTAAACAAACTCATGGCTGCCATCTTGTGCCAAAAAGTAAAACTACAACTTAATGTAAAAAAAAATAAAAATGCACATATATTTACCCCAAACAAATACTATTTACATCCCACCCTCCCAAAAATACCCAAATAAAATGTTTAATATATAAAAAAAAAAACATTACAATTAAAAAAACAAACATGGAAATATTTACCTAAGGGTCTAAACTTTTTAAATATCAATGTAAAGATGAAATAGTTCTATTTTTTTTTTACTTTTAAACTTGTAAATAGTGGTGGATGCAAAACGGAAAAAATGCACCTTTATTTCCAAATAAAATATTGTCGCCATTCATTGTGATAGGGACATAATTTTAATGGTTTAATAACCGGGACAGATGGGTAAATACAATACGTGAGTTTTAATTATGAAGGCATGTATTATTTTAAAACTATAATGGCTGAAAACTGAGAAATAATGATTTTTTTTCCATTGTTTTCTTATTCTTCCTGTTAAAATGCATTTACAGTAAAGTGGCTCTTAGCAAAATGTACCACCCAAGGAGGCCTAATTGGTGGCGGAAAAAAAAAGCTATAGATCAATTTACTGTGGAAAAGTAGTGATAAAGTTATAGGCTAATGAATGGGAGGTGAACATTGCTCGGATGCATAAAGTGAAAACGACTGAAGGCTGAACTGGTTAAAAAAAAAAATGCGTGATCAGTTCTGTGGCCCAAGTCATCAATTTTAATGTGTTTTTTTATTTCTTCCTGTCCCGAGGTACATCACTCAGTCCACAAAACTAAAGACGACCCCATTAAGCAGTTTTTACTTTCACTTAAGGATTTTAAAAAAGATTTCTTTGTGGTTCTTAAAGAACCACTATCACGGAAAATTTAAAAATGTAAAATACATGTAAACACATACCAATAAGCAGTGTTTCACCCCGATTAAAATGAGCCCCAAATTACTTTTCTCCCATCTTGGTGTCACTTACAGTAGGTAGTAACAATCTGACGGAACCAACAGGTTTTGGTCTAGTCCATCTCTTCATGGGGTATTCTCAGCATGGCCTTTATAACTTTCAAAGACACTCCTTAAAAATAATTTATATAAAGATGCTGGCCAGCCTCCCTGCTCGCTGCACACTTTTTTAGCAGTTAGACGGAGCAACTGCCATTCACTAAGTACTTTTAAAATTAAAGAAAACCCTAAGAACCCCCCACTAGGAGATGGGCTAGTCCAAAACCTGTTGGTTCTGCCAGATTTCTCCTACCCACTGTAAGTGACAGCAGCATAGGAGAAATGTAATTAAGGGCTCATTTTACTCTGGAAGAAATGTACTTCTTATTTGTATGTGTTTACACGTATTTTACATTTTACAATGTTCACGATAATGGTCCTTTAAGCACCTGAGGAACACATGTTTATACCCCCCCTGGTGACCAGGCCATTGTTTACATTTCCACACTTTACAACTTTAATGGTTTATTGCTCAGTCATACAACTTAGCACCCAAATCAATTTTACCTCCTTTTCTTCCCACTAATAGAGCTTTCTTTGGGTGGTCTCTGATTGCTGCTGCGATCTTTACAGCCATTAGGAGGGACAATTAAGTGGCAGGGCTGTCCTCTGTACAGCGATGCGCTGGATTGCAGCACTGTACACATATTTATTAGCTGTTTATGTCTTTAAGTCAGCTTATCAGCTCCGATTGTGACTGACAGGCTGAAGGCGAAGCTCCGCTTTGTTTACAGCAGGGAACGGGTGCTCGAGCGAGCGCTCATTCCCTGCAAATCTCGTTCCTGGGGAGATCATGCCACCTGGCGTGAGCAAAGAACGAGTAAGCCCCTCTGCCACTTGCAATCCTGCGTTAGGCGGTCGCAGAGTGGTTAAAGTGATCTGGAACTCAATTTGCACTTCTTTGCAGCCATGGCGACAATACTCTTCTGAGTACAAACTGCTTAGAAACTCACACCTGTTTGGAATTAGAAATTGATTGGCTCATACAATTCCTTTTAAACAGTGCACCTTGCCTGTCTGTTTGCTGATCCATTCCTTCCAACACATTTCCTACATTACATTCAGCATATTGCTCCACCCCCTAGTATCATCTGTGAAGATGTGCTAAATATGGAGAAACCCCCCAAAATGGCCACTAAAATAATGACACATCATCATTCTAATTGCCTAATTATGCTTCCGTCATGTTTTAATTTCTGTTACTTCTCCCCATTACACCCTATTGTTTATTTACCATGCCTTTCTCATCAAATGTACAGCCATGCACCAGCCACATGCCAGAGTGTCACAGTAGCCAGTGTGGCAATATGATTGGTTGTGTCCCTGATGACATCAAAATGGGCCCTGATGACATCACAATAGTCAGAAAAGCATAAATAGGATGCTCTGGAGTCTCTTGAAGCAGATGATGTTAGACCTCTGGGGGCTCCTGGACTGTGTTAGGTGTGCAAGGTGTCTTGCAAGGTGGCTATGGTAACAAAAAGTGCAGTTAGTTAATTATGGTATATTTTTTTTCTTTGGATGGCAACCTTAGCTTAATATAATAGGTTATATTTGTTGGTTGCATGGTTAGGTTAGTTATTTGTAGTAGATTGTTTTTTGTTGGTTGGATAAAAAATTATAGCTAGCTTCCGACTGACATTTATGCTCCATCTCTCCTTCTATTAACGCATTTCTGATACAGTTTATTTGTTTGGCTGGAACTACTATTATTTGCTTAGTGTAGGCAGCCCATTCTTTCTCATCTTACAATGGGGATCATTAAAATGAACCAGCCTGTTAGAGAGAATGAGCAAAGAAAACCTGTTGCTGAACTCTGGGGCCTCTAAGGCAAGTAGAAGAGTTCATGTTGTCTTTGTCTTCCACTCTTAGGTGGTCATGTGGTCCTCTTCGCTGCTTGTCCCGTCTGTGCATTCGTACAACTGTAAAGTGGGGAATGAGGGGGATACCGCTTTACGGAGGACAGATGAGCAGTACCCCGGTCAAACTGAGTGAAAGCAAGGGGAGTCAAGACTAGCTTGTTCTTCTCTGTGTGGACACCCAAGGAGCAGGAGGAAACCAAAGTAATTTATGACCACTCCTTTTGTTTATATAGTTCTGATATAAACAGCTTGTGTGGAAGTTATTGTTGTTGTTAGTGTAAGTAGTCTATTCTTCCTCAACTTACACTGAGGATTTGCATGAGCTAGACTGCCGCTGAACTCCAGGGGCCCCTAGGGCACTTACAGAGTTTTAGGTTGTTCTTGTCGCATAGTCTTAGGTGGTCATACGGTCCTCTTCGCTGCTCATCAGGTCTGTGCATTCGTACAACTGTAAAGTGGGGAATGAGGGGGCTACCGCTTTACGGAGGACGGATGAGCAGTACCCCAAAAAACAAGAGGAAACCAAAGTAATATATGACCACCCTTTAAAACACACATACACTGACTGACATACACTGACAGCTTTTATCCCAGACTAACTTACCTTAACTGACTCATACTGACTGATACCCAGCCCCAGACATACACACTGTGACAGACACACACTCACTTTAGAATGACATACCCAGACCAACACCTCATCCCATGGACTGTAGCATAGTGCTAACCACAGAGATGAGATTAGGATAAGATTAGACCTACCCACACACACACCAAACACTTGAACAGGGCATATTGGTGAGCAGCACCACTTAGGAGCAGGAGATGTAGGATTAGATTAGGTGTTACATATCACACATGCACCCCAACACTAGAATAGCTTTCAGGGTGACTAGCACCAATTAGAGTAGGCCAGCATAGTGTAGTGTAGGCCCTGCCCGAAAAGAGTCTACCTTGTCGCTGGTGGGCGGGCTTACAATCCTGTTGGCGAAATGTTTCATTTTTGCCAACTGGATTAACCAAAAGACTCTTACTTAACCATTTATGCCTCCAGGACGTAGTACCTACGTCCAGGAGGCCACGTGCACCTCTGCGCGCTCCCACAGCCGATCGCGTGCGTGTACGCGCGCGACCGGCCCGTGGTCCGTTAACCAGGCAATCAGTGAATCGGGCTATGGTGCCCGATCACTGATTCCTCTCCCCCGCAGAAAAAGCGACAGCTTCTCTCGGAAGCTACGCTTTTTCTGGCTTCATGCGTCCCTTTAAGCGTATGTTACGCTTACAGTGACGTCATGTAAACAAACTCATGGCTGCCATCTTGTGCCAAAAAGTAAAACTACAACTTAATGTAAAAAAAAATAAAAATGCACATATATTTACCCCAAACAAATACTATTTACATCCCACCCTCCCAAAAATACCCAAATAAAATGTTTAATATATAAAAAAAAACATTACAATTAAAAAAACAAACATGTAAATATTTACCTAAGGGTCTAAACTTTTTAAATATCAATGTAAAGATGAAATAGTTCTATTTTTTTTTTACTTTTAAACTTGTAAATAGTGGTGGATGCAAAACGGAAAAAATGCACCTTTATTTCCAAATAAAATATTGTCGCCATTCATTGTGATAGGGACATAATTTTAATGGTTTAATAACCGGGACAGATGGGTAAATACAATACGTGAGTTTTAATTATGAAGGCATGTATTATTTTAAAACTATAATGGCTGAAAACTGAGAAATAATGATTTTTTTCCATTGTTTTCTTATTCTTCCTGTTAAAATGCATTTACAGTAAAGTGGCTCTTAGCAAAATGTACCACCCAAGGAGGCCTAATTGGTGGCGGAAAAAAAAAGCTATAGATCAATTTATTGTGGAAAAGTAGTGATAAAGTTATAGGCTAATGAATGGGAGGTGAACATTGCTCGGATGCATAAAGTGAAAACGACTGAAGGCTGAACTGGTTAAAAAAAAAAATGCGTGATCAGTTCTGTGGCCCAAGTCATCAATTTTAATGTGTTTTTTTATTTCTTCCTGTCCCGAGGTACATCACTCAGTCCACAAAACTAAAGACGACCCCATTAAGCAGTTTTTACTTTCACTTAAGGATTTTAAAAAAGATTTCTTTGTGGTTCTTAAAGAACCACTATCACGGAAAATTTAAAAATGTAAAATACATGTAAACACATACCAATAAGCAGTGTTTCACACCGATTAAAATGAGCCCCAAATTACTTTTCTCCCATCTTGGTGTCACTTACAGTAGGTAGTAACAATCTGACGGAACCAACAGGTTTTGGTCTAGTCCATCTCTTCATGGGGTATTCTCAGCATGGCCTTTAAAACTTTCAAAGACACTCCTTAAAAATAATTTATATAAAGATGCTGGCCAGCCTCCCTGCTCGCTGCACACTTTTTTAGCAGTTAGACGGAGCAACTGCCATTCACTAAGTACTTTTAAAATTAAAGAAAACCCTAAGAACCCCCCACTAGGAGATGGGCTAGTCCAAAACCTGTTGGTTCTGCCAGATTTCTCCTACCCACTGTAAGTGACAGCAGCATAGGAGAAATGTAATTAAGGGCTCATTTTACTCTGGAAGAAATGTACTTCTTATTTGTATGTGTTTACACGTATTTTACATTTTACAATGTTCACGATAATGGTCCTTTAAGCACCTGAGGAACACATGTTTATACCCCCCCTGGTGACCAGGCCATTGTTTACATTTCCACACTTTACAATTTTAATGGTTTATTGCTCAGTCATACAACTTAGCACCCAAATCAATTTTACCTCCTTTTCTTCCCACTAATAGAGCTTTCTTTGGGTGGTCTCTGATTGCTGCTGTGATCTTTACAGCCATTAGGAGGGACAATTAAGTGGCAGGGCTGTCCTCTGTACAGCGATGCGCTGGATTGCAGCACTGTACACATATTTATTAGCTGTTTATGTCTTTAAGTCAGCTTATCAGCTCCGATTGTGACTGACAGGCTGAAGGCGAAGCTCCGCTTTGTTTACAGCAGGGAACGGGTGCTCGAGCAAGCGCTCATTCCCTGCAAATCTCGTTCCTGGGGAGATCATGCCACCTGGCGTGAGCAAAGAACGAGTAAGCCCCTCTGCCACTTGCAATCCTGCGTTAGGCGGTCGCAGAGTGGTTAAAGTGATCTGGAACTCAATTTGCACTTCTTTGCAGCCATGGCGACAATACTCTTCTGAGTACAAACTGCTTAGAAACTCACACCTGTTTGGAATTAGAAATTGATTGGCTCATACAATTCCTTTTAAACAGTGCACCTTGCCTGTCTGTTTGCTGATCCATTCCTTCCAACACATTTCCTACATTACATTCAGCATATTGCTCCACCCCCTAGTATCATCTGTGAAGATGTGCTAAATATGGAGAAACCCCAAAAAATGGCCACTAAAATAATGACACATCATCATTCTAATTGCCTAATTATGCTTCCGTCATGTTTTAATTTCTGTTACTTCTCCCCATTACACCCTATTGTTTATTTACCATGCCTTTCTCATCAAATGTACAGCCATGCACCAGCCACATGCCAGAGTGTCACAGTAGCCAGTGTGGCAATATGATTGGTTGTGTCCCTGATGACATCAAAATGGGCCCTGATGACATCACAATAGTCAGAAAAGCATAAATAGGATGCTCTGGAGTCTCTTGAAGCAGATGATGTTAGACCTCTGGGGGCTCCTGGACTGTGTTAGGTGTGCAAGGTGTCTTGCAAGGTGGCTATGGTAACAAAAAGTGCAGTTAGTTAATTATGGTATATTTTTTTTCTTTGGATGGCTACCTTAGCTTAATATAATAGGTTATATTTGTTGGTTGCATGGTTAGGTTAGTTATTTGTAGTAGATTGTTTTTTGTTGGTTGGATAAAAAATTATAGCTAGCTTCCGACTGACATTTATGCTCCATCTCTCCTTCTATTAACGCATTTCTGATACAGTTTATTTGTTTGGCTGGAACTACTATTATTTGCTTAGTGTAGGCAGCCCATTCTTTCTCATCTTACAATGGGGATCATTAAAATGAACCAGCCTGTTAGAGAGAATGAGCAAAGAAAACCTGTTGCTGAACTCTGGGGCCTCTAAGGCAAGTAGAAGAGTTCATGTTGTCTTTGTCTTCCACTCTTAGGTGGTCATGTGGTCCTCTTCGCTGCTTGTCCCGTCTGTGCATTCGTACAACTGTAAAGTGGGGAATGAGGGGGATACCGCTTTACGGAGGACAGATGAGCAGTACCCCGGTCAAACTGAGTGAAAGCAAGGGGAGTCAAGACTAGCTTGTTCTTCTCTGTGTGGACACCCAGGGAG
Organism: Hyperolius riggenbachi; assembly: GCF_040937935.1. Lineage (NCBI taxonomy): Eukaryota > Metazoa > Chordata > Amphibia > Anura > Hyperoliidae > Hyperolius > Hyperolius riggenbachi. The sequence goes on from NC_090653.1 coordinate 255,013,536, forward strand.
CAGGAGGAAACCAAAGTAATTTATGACCACTCCTTTTGTTTATATATTTCTGATATAAACAGCTTGTGTGGAAGTTGTTGTTGTTGTTAGTGTAAGTAGTCTATTCTTCCTCAACTTACACTGAGGATTTACATGAGCTAGACTGCCGCTGAACTCCAGGGGCCCCTAGGGCACTTACAGAGTTTTAGGTTGTTCTTGTCGCATAGTCTTAGGTGGTCATACGGTCCTCTTCGCTGCTCATCAGGTCTGTGCATTTGTACAACTGTAAAGTGGGGAATGAGGGGGCTACCGCTTTACGGAGGACGGATGAGCAGTACCCCAAAAAACAAGAGGAAACCAAAGTAATATATGACCACCCTTTAAAACACACATACACTGACTGACATACACTGACAGCTTTTATCCCAGACTAACTTACCTTAACTGACTCATACTGACTGATACCCAGTCCCAGACATACACACTGTGACAGACACACACTCACTTTAGAATGACATACCCAGACCAACACCTCATCCCATGGACTGTAGCATAGTGCTAACCACAGAGATGAGATTAGGATAAGATTAGACCTACCCACACACACACCAAACACTTGAACAGGGCATATTGGTGAGCAGCACCACTTAGGAGCAGGAGATGTAGGATTAGATTAGGTGTTACATATCACACATGCACCCCAACACTAGAATAGCTTTCAGGGTGACTAGCACCAATTAGAGTAGGCCAGCATAGTGTAGTGTAGGCCCCGCCCGAAAAGAGTCTACCTTGTCGCTGGTGGGCGGGCTTACAATCCTGTTGGCGAAATGTTTCATTTTTGCCAACTGGATTAACCAAAAGACTCTTACTTAACCATTTATGCCTCCAGGACGTAGTACCTACGTCCAGGAGGCCACGTGCACCTCTGCGCGCTCCCACAGCCGATCGCGTGCGTGTACGCGCGCGACCGGCCCGTGGTCCGTTAACCAGGCAATCAGTGAATCGGGCTATGGTGCCCGATCACTGATTCCTCTCCCCCGCAGAAAAAGCGACAGCTTCTCTCGGAAGCTACGCTTTTTCTGGCTTCATGCGTCCCTTTAAGCGTATGTTACGCTTACAGTGACGTCATGTAAACAAACTCATGGCTGCCATCTTGTGCCAAAAAGTAAAACTACAACTTAATGTAAAAAAAAATAAAAATGCACATATATTTACCCCAAACAAATACTATTTACATCCCACCCTCCCAAAAATACCCAAATAAAATGTTTAATATATAAAAAAAAAACATTACAATTAAAAAAACAAACATGTAAATATTTACCTAAGGGTCTAAACTTTTTAAATATCAATGTAAAGATGAAATAGTTCTATTTTTTTTTTACTTTTAAACTTGTAAATAGTGGTGGATGCAAAACGGAAAAAATGCACCTTTATTTCCAAATAAAATATTGTCGCCATTCATTGTGATAGGGACATAATTTTAATGGTTTAATAACCGGGACAGATGGGTAAATACAATACGTGAGTTTTAATTATGAAGGCATGTATTATTTTAAAACTATAATGGCTGAAAACTGAGAAATAATGATTTTTTTCCATTGTTTTCTTATTCTTCCTGTTAAAATGCATTTACAGTAAAGTGGCTCTTAGCAAAATGTACCACCCAAGGAGGCCTAATTGGTGGCGGAAAAAAAAAGCTATAGATCAATTTATTGTGGAAAAGTAGTGATAAAGTTATAGGCTAATGAATGGGAGGTGAACATTGCTCGGATGCATAAAGTGAAAACGACTGAAGGCTGAACTGGTTAAAAAAAAAAATGCGTGATCAGTTCTGTGGCCCAAGTCATCAATTTTAATGTGTTTTTTTATTTCTTCCTGTCCCGAGGTACATCACTCAGTCCACAAAACTAAAGACGACCCCATTAAGCAGTTTTTACTTTCACTTAAGGATTTTAAAAAAGATTTCTTTGTGGTTCTTAAAGAACCACTATCACGGAAAATGTAAAATACATGTAAACACATACCAATAAGCAGTGTTTCACCCCGATTAAAATGAGCCCCAAATTACTTTTCTCCCATCTTGGTGTCACTTACAGTAGGTAGTAACAATCTGACGGAACCAACAGGTTTTGGTCTAGTCCATCTCTTCATGGGGTATTCTCAGCATGGCCTTTATAACTTTCAAAGACACTCCTTAAAAATAATTTATATAAAGATGCTGGCCAGCCTCCCTGCTCGCTGCACACTTTTTTAGCAGTTAGACGGAGCAACTGCCATTCACTAAGTACTTTTAAAATTAAAGAAAACCCTAAGAACCCCCCACTAGGAGATGGGCTAGTCCAAAACCTGTTGGTTCTGCCAGATTTCTCCTACCCACTGTAAGTGACAGCAGCATAGGAGAAATGTAATTAAGGGCTCATTTTACTCTGGAAGAAATGTACTTCTTATTTGTATGTGTTTACACGTATTTTACATTTTACAATGTTCACGATAATGGTCCTTTAAGCACCTGAGGAACACATGTTTATACCCCCCCCCCCCCCCCCTGGTGACCAGGCCATTGTTTACATTTCCACACTTTACAACTTTAATGGTTTATTGCTCAGTCATACAACTTAGCACCCAAATCAATTTTACCTCCTTTTCTTCCCACTAATAGAGCTTTCTTTGGGTGGTCTCTGATTGCTTCTGCGATCTTTACAGCCATTAGGAGGGACAATTAAGTGACAGGGCTGTCCTCTGTACAGCGATGCGCTGGATTGCAGCACTGTACACATATTTATTAGCTGTTTATGTCTTTAAGTCAGCTTATCAGCTCCGATTGTGACTGACAGGCTGAAGGCGAATCTCCGCTTTGTTTACAGCAGGGAACGGGTGCTCGAGCGAGCGCTCATTCCCTGCAAATCTCGTTCCTGGGGAGATCATGCCACCTGGCGTGAGCAAAGAACGAGTAAGCCCCTCTGCCACTTGCAATCCTGCGTTAGGCGGTCGCAGAGTGGTTAAAGTGATCTGGAACTCAATTTGCACTTCTTTGCAGCCATGGCGACAATACTCTTCTGAGTACAAACTGCTTAGAAACTCACACCTGTTTGGAATTAGAAATTGATTGGCTCATACAATTCCTTTTAAACAGTGCACCTTGCCTGTCTGTTTGCTGATCCATTCCTTCCAACACATTTCCTACATTACATTCAGCATATTGCTCCACCCCCTAGTATCATCTGTGAAGATGTGCTAAATATGGAGAAACCCCCAAAAAATGGCCACTAAAATAATGACACATCATCTTTCAAATAGCCTAATTATGCTTCCGTCATGTTTTAATTTCTGTTACTTCTCCCCATTACACCCTGTTGTTTATTTACCATGCCTTTCTCATCAAATGTACAGCCATGCATCAGCCACATGCCAGAGTGTCACAGTAGCCAGTGTGGCAATATGATTGGTTGTGTCCCTGATGACATCAAAATGGGCCCTGATGACATCACAATAGTCAGAAAAGCATAAATAGGATGCTCTGGAGTCTCTTGAAGCAGATGATGTTAGACCTCTGGGGGCTCCTGGACTGTGTTAGGTGTGCAAGGTGTCTTGCAAGGCGGCTATGGTAACAAAACGTGCAGTTAGTTAATTATGGTATATTTTTTTTCTTTGGATGGCTACCTTAGCTTAATATAATAGGTTATATTTGTTGGTTGCATGGTTAGGTTAGTTATTTGTAGTAGATTGTTTTTTGTTGGTTGGATAAAAAATTATAGCTAGCTTCCGACTGACATTTATGCTCCATCTCTCCTTCTATTAACGCATTTCTGATACAGTTTATTTGTTTGGCTGGAACTACTATTATTTGCTTAGTGTAGGCAGCCCATTCTTTCTCATCTTACAATGGGGATCATTAAAATGAACCAGCCTGTTAGAGAGAATGAGCAAAGAAAACCTGTTGCTGAACTCTGGGGCCTCTAAGGCAAGTAGAAGAGTTCATGTTGTCTTTGTCTTCCACTCTTAGGTGGTCATGTGGTCCTCTTCGCTGCTTGTCCCGTCTGTGCATTCGTACAACTGTAAAGTGGGGAATGAGGGGGATACCGCTTTACGGAGGACAGATGAGCAGTACCCCGGTCAAACTGAGTGAAAGCAAGGGGAGTCAAGACTAGCTTGTTCTTCTCTGTGTGGACACCCAGGGAGCAGGAGGAAACCAAAGTAATTTATGACCACTCCTTTTGTTTATATATTTCTGATATAAACAGCTTGTGTGGAAGTTGTTGTTGTTGTTAGTGTAAGTAGTCTATTCTTCCTCAACTTACACTGAGGATTTACATGAGCTAGACTGCCGCTGAACTCCAGGGGCCCCTAGGGCACTTACAGAGTTTTAGGTTGTTCTTGTCGCATAGTCTTAGGTGGTCATACGGTCCTCTTCGCTGCTCATCAGGTCTGTGCATTTGTACAACTGTAAAGTGGGGAATGAGGGGGCTACCGCTTTACGGAGGACGGATGAGCAGTACCCCAAAAAACAAGAGGAAACCAAAGTAATATATGACCACCCTTTAAAACACACATACACTGACTGACATACACTGACAGCTTTTATCCCAGACTAACTTACCTTAACTGACTCATACTGACTGATACCCAGTCCCAGACATACACACTGTGACAGACACACACTCACTTTAGAATGACATACCCAGACCAACACCTCATCCCATGAACTGTAGCATAGTGCTAACCACAGAGATGAGATTAGGATAAGATTAGACCTACCCACACACACACCAAACACTTGAACAGGGCATATTGGTGAGCAGCACCACTTAGGAGCAGGAGATGTAGGATTAGATTAGGTGTTACATATCTCACACATGCACCCCAACACTAGAATAGCTTTCAGGGTGACTAGCACCAATTAGAGTAGGCCAGCATAGTGTAGTGTAGGCCCCGCCCGAAAAGAGTCTACCTTGTCGCTGGTGGGCGGGCTTACAATCCTGTTGGCGAAATGTTTCATTTTTGCCAACTGGATTAACCAAAAGACTCTTACTTAACCATTTATGCCTCCAGGACGTAGTACCTACGTCCAGGAGGCCACGTGCACCTCTGCGCGCTCCCACAGCCGATCGCGTGCGTGTACGCGCGCGACCGGCCCGTGGTCCGTTAACCAGGCAATCAGTGAATCGGGCTATGGTGCCCGATCACTGATTCCTCTCCCCCGCAGAAAAAGCGACAGCTTCTCTCGGAAGCTACGCTTTTTCTGGCTTCATGCGTCCCTTTAAGCGTATGTTACGCTTACAGTGACGTCATGTAAACAAACTCATGGCTGCCATCTTGTGCCAAAAAGTAAAACTACAACTTTTAATGTAAAAAAAAATAAAAATGCACATATATTTACCCCAAACAAATACTATTTACATCCCACCCTCCCAAAAATACCCAAATAAAATGTTTAATATATAAAAAAAAAAACATTACAATTAAAAAAACAAACATGGAAATATTTACCTAAGGGTCTAAACTTTTTAAATATCAATGTAAAGATGAAATAGTTCTATTTTTTTTTTACTTTTAAACTTGTAAATAGTGGTGGATGCAAAACGGAAAAAATGCACCTTTATTTCCAAATAAAATATTGTCGCCATTCATTGTGATAGGGACATAATTTTAATGGTTTAATAACCGGGACAGATGGGTAAATACAATACGTGAGTTTTAATTATGAAGGCATGTATTATTTTAAAACTATAATGGCTGAAAACTGAGAAATAATGATTTTTTTCCATTGTTTTCTTATTCTTCCTGTTAAAATGCATTTACAGTAAAGTGGCTCTTAGCAAAATGTACCACCCAAGGAGGCCTAATTGGTGGCGGAAAAAAAAAGCTATAGATCAATTTACTGTGGAAAAGTAGTGATAAAGTTATAGGCTAATGAATGGGAGGTGAACATTGCTCGGATGCATAAAGTGAAAACGACTGAAGGCTGAACTGGTTAAAAAAAAAAATGCGTGATCAGTTCTGTGGCCCAAGTCATCAATTTTAATGTGTTTTTTTATTTCTTCCTGTCCCGAGGTACATCACTCAGTCCACAAAACTAAAGACGACCCCATTAAGCAGTTTTTACTTTCACTTAAGGATTTTAAAAAAGATTTCTTTGTGGTTCTTAAAGAACCACTATCACGGAAAATTTAAAAATGTAAAATACATGTAAACACATACCAATAAGCAGTGTTTCACCCCGATTAAAATGAGCCCCAAATTACTTTTCTCCCATCTTGGTGTCACTTACAGTAGGTAGTAACAATCTGACGGAACCAACAGGTTTTGGTCTAGTCCATCTCTTCATGGGGTATTCTCAGCATGGCCTTTATAACTTTCAAAGACACTCCTTAAAAATAATTTATATAAAGATGCTGGCCAGCCTCCCTGCTCGCTGCACACTTTTTTAGCAGTTAGACGGAGCAACTGCCATTCACTAAGTACTTTTAAAATTAAAGAAAACCCTAAGAACCCCCCACTAGGAGATGGGCTAGTCCAAAACCTGTTGGTTCTGCCAGATTTCTCCTACCCACTGTAAGTGACAGCAGCATAGGAGAAATGTAATTAAGGGCTCATTTTACTCTGGAAGAAATGTACTTCTTATTTGTATGTGTTTACACGTATTTTACATTTTACAATGTTCACGATAATGGTCCTTTAAGCACCTGAGGAACACATGTTTATACCCCCCCTGGTGACCAGGCCATTGTTTACATTTCCACACTTTACAACTTTAATGGTTTATTGCTCAGTCATACAACTTAGCACCCAAATCAATTTTACCTCCTTTTCTTCCCACTAATAGAGCTTTCTTTGGGTGGTCTCTGATTGCTGCTGCGATCTTTACAGTCATTAGGAGGGACAATTAAGTGGCAGGGCTGTCCTCTGTACAGCGATGCGCTGGATTGCAGCACTGTACACATATTTATTAGCTGTTTATGTCTTTAAGTCAGCTTATCAGCTCCGATTGTGACTGACAGGCTGAAGGCGAAGCTCCGCTTTGTTTACAGCAGGGAACGGGTGCTCGAGCGAGCGCTCATTCCCTGCAAATCTCGTTCCTGGGGAGATCATGCCACCTGGCGTGAGCAAAGAACGAGTAAGCCCCTCTGCCACTTGCAATCCTGCGTTAGGCGGTCGCAGAGTGGTTAAAGTGATCTGGAACTCAATTTGCACTTCTTTGCAGCCATGGCGACAATACTCTTCTGAGTACAAACTGCTTAGAAACTCACACCTGTTTGGAATTAGAAATTGATTGGCTCATACAATTCCTTTTAAACAGTGCACCTTGCCTGTCTGTTTGCTGATCCATTCCTTCCAACACATTTCCTACATTACATTCAGCATATTGCTCCACCCCCTAGTATCATCTGTGAAGATGTGCTAAATATGGAGAAACCCCAAAAAATGGCCACTAAAATAATGACACATCATCATTCTAATTGCCTAATTATGCTTCCGTCATGTTTTAATTTCTGTTACTTCTCCCCATTACACCCTATTGTTTATTTACCATGCCTTTCTCATCAAATGTACAGCCATGCACCAGCCACATGCCAGAGTGTCACAGTAGCCAGTGTGGCAATATGATTGGTTGTGTCCCTGATGACATCAAAATGGGCCCTGATGACATCACAATAGTCAGAAAAGCATAAATAGGATGCTCTGGAGTCTCTTGAAGCAGATGATGTTAGACCTCTGGGGGCTCCTGGACTGTGTTAGGTGTGCAAGGTGTCTTGCAAGGTGGCTATGGTAACAAAAAGTGCAGTTAGTTAATTATGGTATATTTTTTTTCTTTGGATGGCAACCTTAGCTTAATATAATAGGTTATATTTGTTGGTTGCATGGTTAGGTTAGTTATTTGTAGTAGATTGTTTTTTGTTGGTTGGATAAAAAATTATAGCTAGCTTCCGACTGACATTTATGCTCCATCTCTCCTTCTATTAACGCATTTCTGATACAGTTTATTTGTTTGGCTGGAACTACTATTATTTGCTTAGTGTAGGCAGCCCATTCTTTCTCATCTTACAATGGGGATCATTAAAATGAACCAGCCTGTTAGAGAGAATGAGCAAAGAAAACCTGTTGCTGAACTCTGGGGCCTCTAAGGCAAGTAGAAGAGTTCATGTTGTCTTTGTCTTCCACTCTTAGGTGGTCATGTGGTCCTCTTCGCTGCTTGTCCCGTCTGTGCATTCGTACAACTGTAAAGTGGGGAATGAGGGGGATACCGCTTTACGGAGGACAGATGAGCAGTACCCCGGTCAAACTGAGTGAAAGCAAGGGGAGTCAAGACTAGCTTGTTCTTCTCTGTGTGGACACCCAAGGAGCAGGAGGAAACCAAAGTAATTTATGACCACTCCTTTTGTTTATATAGTTCTGATATAAACAGCTTGTGTGGAAGTTGTTGTTGTTGTTAGTGTAAGTAGTCTATTCTTCCTCAACTTACACTGAGGATTTGCATGAGCTAGACTGCCGCTGAACTCCAGGGGCCCCTAGGGCACTTACAGAGTTTTAGGTTGTTCTTGTCGCATAGTCTTAGGTGGTCATACGGTCCTCTTCGCTGCTCATCAGGTCTGTGCATTCGTACAACTGTAAAGTGGGGAATGAGGGGGCTACCGCTTTACGGAGGACGGATGAGCAGTACCCCAAAAAACAAGAGGAAACCAAAGTAATATATGACCACCCTTTAAAACACACATACACTGACTGACATACACTGACAGCTTTTATCCCAGACTAACTTACCTTAACTGACTCATACTGACTGATACCCAGCCCCAGACATACACACTGTGACAGACACACACTCACTTTAGAATGACATACCCAGACCAACACCTCATCCCATGGACTGTAGCATAGTGCTAACCACAGAGATGAGATTAGGATAAGATTAGACCTACCCACACACACACCAAACACTTGAACAGGGCATATTGGTGAGCAGCACCACTTAGGAGCAGGAGATGTAGGATTAGATTAGGTGTTACATATCACACATGCACCCCAACACTAGAATAGCTTTCAGGGTGACTAGCACCAATTAGAGTAGGCCAGCATAGTGTAGTGTAGGCCCCGCCCGAAAAGAGTCTACCTTGTCGCTGGTGGGCGGGCTTACAATCCTGTTGGCGAAATGTTTCATTTTTGCCAACTGGATTAACCAAAAGACTCTTACTTAACCATTTATGCCTCCAGGACGTAGTACCTACGTCCAGGAGGCCACGTGCACCTCTGCGCGCTCCCACAGCCGATCGCGTGCGTGTACGCGCGCGACCGGCCCGTGGTCCGTTAACCAGGCAATCAGTGAATCGGGCTATGGTGCCCGATCACTGATTCCTCTCCCCCGCAGAAAAAGCGACAGCTTCTCTCGGAAGCTACGCTTTTTCTGGCTTCATGCGTCCCTTTAAGCGTATGTTACGCTTACAGTGACGTCATGTAAACAAACTCATGGCTGCCATCTTGTGCCAAAAAGTAAAACTACAACTTAATGTAAAAAAAAATAAAAATGCACATATATTTACCCCAAACAAATACTATTTACATCCCACCCTCCCAAAAATACCCAAATAAAATGTTTAATATATAAAAAAAAAACATTACAATTAAAAAAACAAACATGTAAATATTTACCTAAGGGTCTAAACTTTTTAAATATCAATGTAAAGATGAAATAGTTCTATTTTTTTTTTACTTTTAAACTTGTAAATAGTGGTGGATGCAAAACGGAAAAAATGCACCTTTATTTCCAAATAAAATATTGTCGCCATTCATTGTGATAGGGACATAATTTTAATGGTTTAATAACCGGGACAGATGGGTAAATACAATACGTGAGTTTTAATTATGAAGGCATGTATTATTTTAAAACTATAATGGCTGAAAACTGAGAAATAATGATTTTTTTCCATTGTTTTCTTATTCTTCCTGTTAAAATGCATTTACAGTAAAGTGGCTCTTAGCAAAATGTACCACCCAAGGAGGCCTAATTGGTGGCGGAAAAAAAAAGCTATAGATCAATTTATTGTGGAAAAGTAGTGATAAAGTTATAGGCTAATGAATGGGAGGTGAACATTGCTCGGATGCATAAAGTGAAAACGACTGAAGGCTGAACTGGTTAAAAAAAAAAATGCGTGATCAGTTCTGTGGCCCAAGTCATCAATTTTAATGTGTTTTTTTATTTCTTCCTGTCCCGAGGTACATCACTCAGTCCACAAAACTAAAGACGACCCCATTAAGCAGTTTTTACTTTCACTTAAGGATTTTAAAAAAGATTTCTTTGTGGTTCTTAAAGAACCACTATCACGGAAAATTTAAAAATGTAAAATACATGTAAACACATACCAATAAGCAGTGTTTCACACCGATTAAAATGAGCCCCAAATTACTTTTCTCCCATCTTGGTGTCACTTACAGTAGGTAGTAACAATCTGACGGAACCAACAGGTTTTGGTCTAGTCCATCTCTTCATGGGGTATTCTCAGCATGGCCTTTAAAACTTTCAAAGACACTCCTTAAAAATAATTTATATAAAGATGCTGGCCAGCCTCCCTGCTCGCTGCACACTTTTTTAGCAGTTAGACGGAGCAACTGCCATTCACTAAGTACTTTTAAAATTAAAGAAAACCCTAAGAACCCCCCACTAGGAGATGGGCTAGTCCAAAACCTGTTGGTTCTGCCAGATTTCTCCTACCCACTGTAAGTGACAGCAGCATAGGAGAAATGTAATTAAGGGCTCATTTTACTCTGGAAGAAATGTACTTCTTATTTGTATGTGTTTACACGTATTTTACATTTTACAATGTTCACGATAATGGTCCTTTAAGCACCTGAGGAACACATGTTTATACCCCCCCTGGTGACCAGGCCATTGTTTACATTTCCACACTTTACAATTTTAATGGTTTATTGCTCAGTCATACAACTTAGCACCCAAATCAATTTTACCTCCTTTTCTTCCCACTAATAGAGCTTTCTTTGGGTGGTCTCTGATTGCTGCTGTGATCTTTACAGCCATTAGGAGGGACAATTAAGTGGCAGGGCTGTCCTCTGTACAGCGATGCGCTGGATTGCAGCACTGTACACATATTTATTAGCTGTTTATGTCTTTAAGTCAGCTTATCAGCTCCGATTGTGACTGACAGGCTGAAGGCGAAGCTCCGCTTTGTTTACAGCAGGGAACGGGTGCTCGAGCAAGCGCTCATTCCCTGCAAATCTCGTTCCTGGGGAGATCATGCCACCTGGCGTGAGCAAAGAACGAGTAAGCCCCTCTGCCACTTGCAATCCTGCGTTAGGCGGTCGCAGAGTGGTTAAAGTGATCTGGAACTCAATTTGCACTTCTTTGCAGCCATGGCGACAATACTCTTCTGAGTACAAACTGCTTAGAAACTCACACCTGTTTGGAATTAGAAATTGATTGGCTCATACAATTCCTTTTAAACAGTGCACCTTGCCTGTCTGTTTGCTGATCCATTCCTTCCAACACATTTCCTACATTACATTCAGCATATTGCTCCACCCCCTAGTATCATCTGTGAAGATGTGCTAAATATGGAGAAACCCCAAAAAATGGCCACTAAAATAATGACACATCATCATTCTAATTGCCTAATTATGCTTCCGTCATGTTTTAATTTCTGTTACTTCTCCCCATTACACCCTATTGTTTATTTACCATGCCTTTCTCATCAAATGTACAGCCATGCACCAGCCACATGCCAGAGTGTCACAGTAGCCAGTGTGGCAATATGATTGGTTGTGTCCCTGATGACATCAAAATGGGCCCTGATGACATCACAATAGTCAGAAAAGCATAAATAGGATGCTCTGGAGTCTCTTGAGGCAGATGATGTTAGACCTCTGGGGGCTCCTGGACTGTGTTAGGTGTGCAAGGTGTCTTGCAAGGTGGCTATGGTAACAAAAAGTGCAGTTAGTTAATTATGGTATATTTTTTTTCTTTGGATGGCTACCTTAGCTTAATATAATAGGTTATATTTGTTGGTTGCATGGTTAGGTTAGTTATTTGTAGTAGATTGTTTTTTGTTGGTTGGATAAAAAATTATAGCTAGCTTCCGACTGACATTTATGCTCCATCTCTCCTTCTATTAACGCATTTCTGATACAGTTTATTTGTTTGGCTGGAACTACTATTATTTGCTTAGTGTAGGCAGCCCATTCTTTCTCATCTTACAATGGGGATCATTAAAATGAACCAGCCTGTTAGAGAGAATGAGCAAAGAAAACCTGTTGCTGAACTCTGGGGCCTCTAAGGCAAGTAGAAGAGTTCATGTTGTCTTTGTCTTCCACTCTTAGGTGGTCATGTGGTCCTCTTCGCTGCTTGTCCCGTCTGTGCATTCGTACAACTGTAAAGTGGGGAATGAGGGGGATACCGCTTTACGGAGGACAGATGAGCAGTACCCCGGTCAAACTGAGTGAAAGCAAGGGGAGTCAAGACTAGCTTGTTCTTCTCTGTGTGGACACCCAAGGAGCAGGAGGAAACCAAAGTAATTTATGACCACTCCTTTTGTTTATATAGTTCTGATATAAACAGCTTGTGTGGAAGTTGTTGTTGTTGTTAGTGTAAGTAGTCTATTCTTCCTCAACTTACACTGAGGATTTGCATGAGCTAGACTGCCGCTGAACTCCAGGGGCCCCTAGGGCACTTACAGAGTTTTAGGTTGTTCTTGTCGCATAGTCTTAGGTGGTCATACGGTCCTCTTCGCTGCTCATCAGGTCTGTGCATTCGTACAACTGTAAAGTGGGGAATGAGGGGGCTACCGCTTTACGGAGGACGGATGAGCAGTACCCCAAAAAACAAGAGGAAACCAAAGTAATATATGACCACCCTTTAAAACACACATACACTGACTGACATACACTGACAGCTTTTATCCCAGACTAACTTACCTTAACTGACTCATACTGACTGATACCCAGTCCCAGACATACACACTGTGACAGACACACACTCACTTTAGAATGACATACCCAGACCAACACCTCATCCCATGGACTGTAGCATAGTGCTAACCACAGAGATGAGATTAGGATAAGATTAGACCTACCCACACACACACCAAACACTTGAACAGGGCATATTGGTGAGCAGCACCACTTAGGAGCAGGAGATGTAGGATTAGATTAGGTGTTACATATCACACATGCACCCCAACACTAGAATAGCTTTCAGGGTGACTAGCACCAATTAGAGTAGGCCAGCATAGTGTAGTGTAGGCCCCGCCCGAAAAGAGTCTACCTTGTCGCTGGTGGGCGGGCTTACAATCCTGTTGGCGAAATGTTTCATTTTTGCCAACTGGATTAACCAAAAGACTCTTACTTAACCATTTATGCCTCCAGGACGTAGTACCTACGTCCAGGAGGCCACGTGCACCTCTGCGCGCTCCCACAGCCGATCGCGTGCGTGTACGCGCGCGACCGGCCCGTGGTCCGTTAACCAGGCAATCAGTGAATCGGGCTATGGTGCCCGATCACTGATTCCTCTCCCCCGCAGAAAAAGCGACAGCTTCTCTCGGAAGCTACGCTTTTTCTGGCTTCATGCGTCCCTTTAAGCGTATGTTACGCTTACAGTGACGTCATGTAAACAAACTCATGGCTGCCATCTTGTGCCAAAAAGTAAAACTACAACTTAATGTAAAAAAAAATAAAAATGCACATATATTTACCCCAAACAAATACTATTTACATCCCACCCTCCCAAAAATACCCAAATAAAATGTTTAATATATAAAAAAAAACATTACAATTAAAAAAACAAACATGTAAATATTTACCTAAGGGTCTAAACTTTTTAAATATCAATGTAAAGATGAAATAGTTCTATTTTTTTTTTACTTTTAAACTTGTAAATAGTGGTGGATGCAAAACGGAAAAAATGCACCTTTATTTCCAAATAAAATATTGTCGCCATTCATTGTGATAGGGACATAATTTTAATGGTTTAATAACCGGGACAGATGGGTAAATACAATACGTGAGTTTTAATTATGAAGGCATGTATTATTTTAAAACTATAATGGCTGAAAACTGAGAAATAATGATTTTTTTCCATTGTTTTCTTATTCTTCCTGTTAAAATGCATTTACAGTAAAGTGGCTCTTAGCAAAATGTACCACCCAAGGAGGCCTAATTGGTGGCGGAAAAAAAAAGCTATAGATCAATTTATTGTGGAAAAGTAGTGATAAAGTTATAGGCTAATGAATGGGAGGTGAACATTGCTCGGATGCATAAAGTGAAAACGACTGAAGGCTGAACTGGTTAAAAAAAAAAATGCGTGATCAGTTCTGTGGCCCAAGTCATCAATTTTAATGTGTTTTTTTATTTCTTCCTGTCCCGAGGTACATCACTCAGTCCACAAAACTAAAGACGACCCCATTAAGCAGTTTTTACTTTCACTTAAGGATTTTAAAAAAGATTTCTTTGTGGTTCTTAAAGAACCACTATCACGGAAAATTTAAAAATGTAAAATACATGTAAACACATACCAATAAGCAGTGTTTCACACCGATTAAAATGAGCCCCAAATTACTTTTCTCCCATCTTGGTGTCACTTACAGTAGGTAGTAACAATCTGACGGAACCAACAGGTTTTGGTCTAGTCCATCTCTTCATGGGGTATTCTCAGCATGGCCTTTAAAACTTTCAAAGACACTCCTTAAAAATAATTTATATAAAGATGCTGGCCAGCCTCCCTGCTCGCTGCACACTTTTTTAGCAGTTAGACGGAGCAACTGCCATTCACTAAGTACTTTTAAAATTAAAGAAAACCCTAAGAACCCCCCACTAGGAGATGGGCTAGTCCAAAACCTGTTGGTTCTGCCAGATTTCTCCTACCCACTGTAAGTGACAGCAGCATAGGAGAAATGTAATTAAGGGCTCATTTTACTCTGGAAGAAATGTACTTCTTATTTGTATGTGTTTACACGTATTTTACATTTTACAATGTTCACGATAATGGTCCTTTAAGCACCTGAGGAACACATGTTTATACCCCCCCTGGTGACCAGGCCATTGTTTACATTTCCACACTTTACAACTTTAATGGTTTATTGCTCAGTCATACAACTTAGCACCCAAATCAATTTTACCTCCTTTTCTTCCCACTAATAGAGCTTTCTTTGGATGGTCTCTGATTGCTGCTGTGATCTTTACAGCCATTAGGAGGGACAATTAAGTGGCAGGGCTGTCCTCTGTACAGCGATGCGCTGGATTGCAGCACTGTACACATATTTATTAGCTGTTTATGTCTTTAAGTCAGCTTATCAGCTCCGATTGTGACTGACAGGCTGAAGGCGAAGCTCCGCTTTGTTTACAGCAGGGAACGGGTGCTCGAGCAAGCGCTCATTCCCTGCAAATCTCGTTCCTGGGGAGATCATGCCACCTGGCGTGAGCAAAGAACGAGTAAGCCCCTCTGCCACTTGCAATCCTGCGTTAGGCGGTCGCAGAGTGGTTAAAGTGATCTGGAACTCAATTTGCACTTCTTTGCAGCCATGGCGACAATACTCTTCTGAGTACAAACTGCTTAGAAACTCACACCTGTTTGGAATTAGAAATTGATTGGCTCATACAATTCCTTTTAAACAGTGCACCTTGCCTGTCTGTTTGCTGATCCATTCCTTCCAACACATTTCCTACATTACATTCAGCATATTGCTACACCCCCTAGTATCATCTGTGAAGATGTGCTAAATATGGAGAAACCCCAAAAAATGGCCACTAAAATAATGACACATCATCATTCTAATTGCCTAATTATGCTTCCGTCATGTTTTAATTTCTGTTACTTCTCCCCATTACACCCTATTGTTTATTTACCATGCCTTTCTCATCAAATGTACAGCCATGCACCAGCCACATGCCAGAGTGTCACAGTAGCCAGTGTGGCAATATGATTGGTTGTGTCCCTGATGACATCAAAATGGGCCCTGATGACATCACAATAGTCAGAAAAGCATAAATAGGATGCTCTGGAGTCTCTTGAAGCAGATGATGTTAGACCTCTGGGGGCTCCTGGACTGTGTTAGGTGTGCAAGGTGTCTTGCAAGGCGGCTATGGTAACAAAACGTGCAGTTAGTTAATTATGGTATATTTTTTTTCTTTGGATGGCTACCTTAGCTTAATATAATAGGTTATATTTGTTGGTTGCATGGTTAGGTTAGTTATTTGTAGTAGATTGTTTTTTGTTGGTTGGATAAAAAATTATAGCTAGCTTCCGACTGACATTTATGCTCCATCTCTCCTTCTATTAACGCATTTCTGATACAGTTTATTTGTTTGGCTGGAACTACTATTATTTGCTTAGTGTAGGCAGCCCATTCTTTCTCATCTTACAATGGGGATCATTAAAATGAACCAGCCTGTTAGAGAGAATGAGCAAAGAAAACCTGTTGCTGAACTCTGGGGCCTCTAAGGCAAGTAGAAGAGTTCATGTTGTCTTTGTCTTCCACTCTTAGGTGGTCATGTGGTCCTCTTCGCTGCTTGTCCCGTCTGTGCATTCGTACAACTGTAAAGTGGGGAATGAGGGGGATACCGCTTTACGGAGGACAGATGAGCAGTACCCCGGTCAAACTGAGTGAAAGCAAGGGGAGTCAAGACTAGCTTGTTCTTCTCTGTGTGGACACCCAGGGAGCAGGAGGAAACCAAAGTAATTTATGACCACTCCTTTTGTTTATATAGTTCTGATATAAACAGCTTGTGTGGAAGTTGTTGTTGTTGTTAGTGTAAGTAGTCTATTCTTCCTCAACTTACACTGAGGATTTGCATGAGCTAGACTGCCGCTGAACTCCAGGGGCCCCTAGGGCACTTACAGAGTTTTAGGTTGTTCTTGTCGCATAGTCTTAGGTGGTCATACGGTCCTCTTCGCTGCTCATCAGGTCTGTGCATTCGTACAACTGTAAAGTGGGGAATGAGGGGGCTACCGCTTTACGGAGGACGGATGAGCAGTACCCCAAAAAACAAGAGGAAACCAAAGTAATATATGACCACCCTTTAAAACACACATACACTGACTGACATACACTGACAGCTTTTATCCCAGACTAACTTACCTTAACTGACTCATACTGACTGATACCCAGTCCCAGACATACACACTGTGACAGACACACACTCACTTTAGAATGACATACCCAGACCAACACCTCATCCCATGGACTGTAGCATAGTGCTAACCACAGAGATGAGATTAGGATAAGATTAGACCTACCCACACACACACCAAACACTTGAACAGGGCATATTGGTGAGCAGCACCACTTAGGAGCAGGAGATGTAGGATTAGATTAGGTGTTACATATCACACATGCACCCCAACACTAGAATAGCTTTCAGGGTGACTAGCACCAATTAGAGTAGGCCAGCATAGTGTAGTGTAGGCCCCGCCCGAAAAGAGTCTACCTTGTCGCTGGTGGGCGGGCTTACAATCCTGTTGGCGAAATGTTTCATTTTTGCCAACTGGATTAACCAAAAGACTCTTACTTAACCATTTATGCCTCCAGGACGTAGTACCTACGTCCAGGAGGCCACGTGCACCTCTGCGCGCTCCCACAGCCGATCGCGTGCGTGTACGCGCGCGACCGGCCCGTGGTCCGTTAACCAGGCAATCAGTGAATCGGGCTATGGTGCCCGATCACTGATTCCTCTCCCCCGCAGAAAAAGCGACAGCTTCTCTCGGAAGCTACGCTTTTTCTGGCTTCATGCGTCCCTTTAAGCGTATGTTACGCTTACAGTGACGTCATGTAAACAAACTCATGGCTGCCATCTTGTGCCAAAAAGTAAAACTACAACTTAATGTAAAAAAAAATAAAAATGCACATATATTTACCCCAAACAAATACTATTTACATCCCACCCTCCCAAAAATACCCAAATAAAATGTTTAATATATAAAAAAAAAAACATTACAATTAAAAAAACAAACATGTAAATATTTACCTAAGGGTCTAAACTTTTTAAATATCAATGTAAAGATGAAATAGTTCTATTTTTTTTTTACTTTTAAACTTGTAAATAGTGGTGGATGCAAAACGGAAAAAATGCACCTTTATTTCCAAATAAAATATTGTCGCCATTCATTGTGATAGGGACATAATTTTAATGGTTTAATAACCGGGACAGATGGGTAAATACAATACGTGAGTTTTAATTATGAAGGCATGTATTATTTTAAAACTATAATGGCTGAAAACTGAGAAATAATGATTTTTTTCCATTGTTTTCTTATTCTTCCTGTTAAAATGCATTTACAGTAAAGTGGCTCTTAGCAAAATGTACCACCCAAGGAGGCCTAATTGGTGGCGGAAAAAAAAAGCTATAGATCAATTTATTGTGGAAAAGTAGTGATGAAGTTATAGGCTAATGAATGGGAGGTGAACATTGCTCGGATGCATAAAGTGAAAACGACTGAAGGCTGAACTGGTTAAAAAAAAAAATGCGTGATCAGTTCTGTGGCCCAAGTCATCAATTTTAATGTGTTTTTTTATCTCTTCCTGTCCCGAGGTACATCACTCAGTCCACAAAACTAAAGACGACCCCATTAAGCAGTTTTTACTTTCACTTAAGGATTTTAAAAAAGATTTCTTTGTGGTTCTTAAAGAACCACTATCACGGAAAATTTAAAAATGTAAAATACATGTAAACACATACCAATAAGCAGTGTTTCACCCCGATTAAAATGAGCCCCAAATTACTTTTCTCCCATCTTGGTGTCACTTACAGTAGGTAGTAACAATCTGACGGAACCAACAGGTTTTGGTCTAGTCCATCTCTTCATGGGGTATTCTCAGCATGGCCTTTATAACTTTCAAAGACACTCCTTAAAAATAATTTATATAAAGATGCTGGCCAGCCTCCCTGCTCGCTGCACACTTTTTTAGCAGTTAGACGGAGCAACTGCCATTCACTAAGTACTTTTAAAATTAAAGAAAACCCTAAGAACCCCCCACTAGGAGATGGGCTAGTCCAAAACCTGTTGGTTCTGCCAGATTTCTCCTACCCACTGTAAGTGACAGCAGCATAGGAGAAATGTAATTAAGGGCTCATTTTACTCTGGAAGAAATGTACTTCTTATTTGTATGTGTTTACACGTATTTTACATTTTACAATGTTCACGATAATGGTCCTTTAAGCACCTGAGGAACACATGTTTATACCCCCCCCCCCCCCCCCCCCCTGGTGACCAGGCCATTGTTTACATTTCCACACTTTACAACTTTAATGGTTTATTGCTCAGTCATACAACTTAGCACCCAAATCAATTTTACCTCCTTTTCTTCCCACTAATAGAGCTTTCTTTGGGTGGTCTCTGATTGCTGCTGCGATCTTTACAGCCATTAGGAGGGACAATTAAGTGACAGGGCTGTCCTCTGTACAGCGATGCGCTGGATTGCAGCACTGTACACATATTTATTAGCTGTTTATGTCTTTAAGTCAGCTTATCAGCTCCGATTGTGACTGACAGGCTGAAGGCGAATCTCCGCTTTGTTTACAGCAGGGAACGGGTGCTCGAGCGAGCGCTCATTCCCTGCAAATCTCGTTCCTGGGGAGATCATGCCACCTGGCGTGAGCAAAGAACGAGTAAGCCCCTCTGCCACTTGCAATCCTGCGTTAGGCGGTCGCAGAGTGGTTAAAGTGATCTGGAACTCAATTTGCACTTCTTTGCAGCCATGGCGACAATACTCTTCTGAGTACAAACTGCTTAGAAACTCACACCTGTTTGGAATTAGAAATTGATTGGCTCATACAATTCCTTTTAAACAGTGCACCTTGCCTGTCTGTTTGCTGATCCATTCCTTCCAACACATTTCCTACATTACATTCAGCATATTGCTCCACCCCCTAGTATCATCTGTGAAGATGTGCTAAATATGGAGAAACCCCCAAAAAATGGCCACTAAAATAATGACACATCATCTTTCAAATAGCCTAATTATGCTTCCGTCATGTTTTAATTTCTGTTACTTCTCCCCATTACACCCTGTTGTTTATTTACCATGCCTTTCTCATCAAATGTACAGCCATGCATCAGCCACATGCCAGAGTGTCACAGTAGCCAGTGTGGCAATATGATTGGTTGTGTCCCTGATGACATCAAAATGGGCCCTGATGACATCACAATAGTCAGAAAAGCATAAATAGGATGCTCTGGAGTCTCTTGAAGCAGATGATGTTAGACCTCTGGGGGCTCCTGGACTGTGTTAGGTGTGCAAGGTGTCTTGCAAGGCGGCTATGGTAACAAAACGTGCAGTTAGTTAATTATGGTATATTTTTTTTCTTTGGATGGCTACCTTAGCTTAATATAATAGGTTATATTTGTTGGTTGCATGGTTAGGTTAGTTATTTGTAGTAGATTGTTTTTTGTTGGTTGGATAAAAAATTATAGCTAGCTTCCGACTGACATTTATGCTCCATCTCTCCTTCTATTAACGCATTTCTGATACAGTTTATTTGTTTGGCTGGAACTACTATTATTTGCTTAGTGTAGGCAGCCCATTCTTTCTCATCTTACAATGGGGATCATTAAAATGAACCAGCCTGTTAGAGAGAATGAGCAAAGAAAACCTGTTGCTGAACTCTGGGGCCTCTAAGGCAAGTAGAAGAGTTCATGTTGTCTTTGTCTTCCACTCTTAGGTGGTCATGTGGTCCTCTTCGCTGCTTGTCCCGTCTGTGCATTCGTACAACTGTAAAGTGGGGAATGAGGGGGATACCGCTTTACGGAGGACAGATGAGCAGTACCCCGGTCAAACTGAGTGAAAGCAAGGGGAGTCAAGACTAGCTTGTTCTTCTCTGTGTGGACACCCAGGGAGCAGGAGGAAACCAAAGTAATTTATGACCACTCCTTTTGTTTATATATTTCTGATATAAACAGCTTGTGTGGAAGTTGTTGTTGTTGTTAGTGTAAGTAGTCTATTCTTCCTCAACTTACACTGAGGATTTACATGAGCTAGACTGCCGCTGAACTCCAGGGGCCCCTAGGGCACTTACAGAGTTTTAGGTTGTTCTTGTCGCATAGTCTTAGGTGGTCATACGGTCCTCTTCGCTGCTCATCAGGTCTGTGCATTTGTACAACTGTAAAGTGGGGAATGAGGGGGCTACCGCTTTACGGAGGACGGATGAGCAGTACCCCAAAAAACAAGAGGAAACCAAAGTAATATATGACCACCCTTTAAAACACACATACACTGACTGACATACACTGACAGCTTTTATCCCAGACTAACTTACCTTAACTGACTCATACTGACTGATACCCAGTCCCAGACATACACACTGTGACAGACACACACTCACTTTAGAATGACATACCCAGACCAACACCTCATCCCATGGACTGTAGCATAGTGCTAACCACAGAGATGAGATTAGGATAAGATTAGACCTACCCACACACACACCAAACACTTGAACAGGGCATATTGGTGAGCAGCACCACTTAGGAGCAGGAGATGTAGGATTAGATTAGGTGTTACATATCACACATGCACCCCAACACTAGAATAGCTTTCAGGGTGACTAGCACCAATTAGAGTAGGCCAGCATAGTGTAGTGTAGGCCCCGCCCGAAAAGAGTCTACCTTGTCGCTGGTGGGCGGGCTTACAATCCTGTTGGCGAAATGTTTCATTTTTGCCAACTGGATTAACCAAAAGACTCTTACTTAACCATTTATGCCTCCAGGACGTAGTACCTACGTCCAGGAGGCCACGTGCACCTCTGCGCGCTCCCACAGCCGATCGCGTGCGTGTACGCGCGCGACCGGCCCGTGGTCCGTTAACCAGGCAATCAGTGAATCGGGCTATGGTGCCCGATCACTGATTCCTCTCCCCCGCAGAAAAAGCGACAGCTTCTCTCGGAAGCTACGCTTTTTCTGGCTTCATGCGTCCCTTTAAGCGTATGTTACGCTTACAGTGACGTCATGTAAACAAACTCATGGCTGCCATCTTGTGCCAAAAAGTAAAACTACAACTTAATGTAAAAAAAAATAAAAATGCACATATATTTACCCCAAACAAATACTATTTACATCCCACCCTCCCAAAAATACCCAAATAAAATGTTTAATATATAAAAAAAAAAACATTACAATTAAAAAAACAAACATGGAAATATTTACCTAAGGGTCTAAACTTTTTAAATATCAATGTAAAGATGAAATAGTTCTATTTTTTTTTTACTTTTAAACTTGTAAATAGTGGTGGATGCAAAACGGAAAAAATGCACCTTTATTTCCAAATAAAATATTGTCGCCATTCATTGTGATAGGGACATAATTTTAATGGTTTAATAACCGGGACAGATGGGTAAATACAATACGTGAGTTTTAATTATGAAGGCATGTATTATTTTAAAACTATAATGGCTGAAAACTGAGAAATAATGATTTTTTTCCATTGTTTTCTTATTCTTCCTGTTAAAATGCATTTACAGTAAAGTGGCTCTTAGCAAAATGTACCACCCAAGGAGGCCTAATTGGTGGCGGAAAAAAAAAGCTATAGATCAATTTACTGTGGAAAAGTAGTGATAAAGTTATAGGCTAATGAATGGGAGGTGAACATTGCTCGGATGCATAAAGTGAAAACGACTGAAGGCTGAACTGGTTAAAAAAAAAAATGCGTGATCAGTTCTGTGGCCCAAGTCATCAATTTTAATGTGTTTTTTTATTTCTTCCTGTCCCGAGGTACATCACTCAGTCCACAAAACTAAAGACGACCCCATTAAGCAGTTTTTACTTTCACTTAAGGATTTTAAAAAAGATTTCTTTGTGGTTCTTAAAGAACCACTATCACGGAAAATTTAAAAATGTAAAATACATGTAAACACATACCAATAAGCAGTGTTTCACCCCGATTAAAATGAGCCCCAAATTACTTTTCTCCCATCTTGGTGTCACTTACAGTAGGTAGTAACAATCTGACGGAACCAACAGGTTTTGGTCTAGTCCATCTCTTCATGGGGTATTCTCAGCATGGCCTTTATAACTTTCAAAGACACTCCTTAAAAATAATTTATATAAAGATGCTGGCCAGCCTCCCTGCTCGCTGCACACTTTTTTAGCAGTTAGACGGAGCAACTGCCATTCACTAAGTACTTTTAAAATTAAAGAAAACCCTAAGAACCCCCCACTAGGAGATGGGCTAGTCCAAAACCTGTTGGTTCTGCCAGATTTCTCCTACCCACTGTAAGTGACAGCAGCATAGGAGAAATGTAATTAAGGGCTCATTTTACTCTGGAAGAAATGTACTTCTTATTTGTATGTGTTTACACGTATTTTACATTTTACAATGTTCACGATAATGCTCCTTTAAGCACCTGAGGAACACATGTTTATACCCCCCCTGGTGACCAGGCCATTGTTTACATTTCCACACTTTACAACTTTAATGGTTTATTGCTCAGTCATACAACTTAGCACCCAAATCAATTTTACCTCCTTTTCTTCCCACTAATAGAGCTTTCTTTGGGTGGTCTCTGATTGCTGCTGTGATCTTTACAGCCATTAGGAGGGACAATTAAGTGGCAGGGCTGTCCTCTGTACAGCGATGTGCTGGATTGCAGCACTGTACACATATTTATTAGCTGTTTATGTCTTTAAGTCAGCTTATCAGCTCCGATTGTGACTGACAGGCTGAAGGCGAAGCTCCGCTTTGTTTACAGCAGGGAACGGGTGCTCGAGCGAGCGCTCATTCCCTGCAAATCTCGTTCCTGGGGAGATCATGCCACCTGGCGTGAGCAAAGAACGAGTAAGCCCCTCTGCCACTTGCAATCCTGCGTTAGGCGGTCGCAGAGTGGTTAAAGTGATCTGGAACTCAATTTGCACTTCTTTGCAGCCATGGCGACAATACTCTTCTGAGTACAAACTGCTTAGAAACTCACACCTGTTTGGAATTAGAAATTGATTGGCTCATACAATTCCTTTTAAACAGTGCACCTTGCCTGTCTGTTTGCTGATCCATTCCTTCCAACACATTTCCTACATTACATTCAGCATATTGCTCCACCCCCTAGTATCATCTGTGAAGATGTGCTAAATATGGAGAAACCCCAAAAAATGGCCACTAAAATAATGACACATCATCATTCTAATTGCCTAATTATGCTTCCGTCATGTTTTAATTTCTGTTACTTCTCCCCATTACACCCTATTGTTTATTTACCATGCCTTTCTCATCAAATGTACAGCCATGCACCAGCCACATGCCAGAGTGTCACAGTAGCCAGTGTGGCAATATGATTGGTTGTGTCCCTGATGACATCAAAATGGGCCCTGATGACATCACAATAGTCAGAAAAGCATAAATAGGATGCTCTGGAGTCTCTTGAAGCAGATGATGTTAGACCTCTGGGGGCTCCTGGACTGTGTTAGGTGTGCAAGGTGTCTTGCAAGGCGGCTATGGTAACAAAACGTGCAGTTAGTTAATTATGGTATATTTTTTTTCTTTGGATGGCTACCTTAGCTTAATATAATAGGTTATATTTGTTGGTTGCATGGTTAGGTTAGTTATTTGTAGTAGATTGTTTTTTGTTGGTTGGATAAAAAATTATAGCTAGCTTCCGACTGACATTTATGCTCCATCTCTCCTTCTATTAACGCATTTCTGATACAGTTTATTTGTTTGGCTGGAACTACTATTATTTGCTTAGTGTAGGCAGCCCATTCTTTCTCATCTTACAATGGGGATCATTAAAATGAACCAGCCTGTTAGAGAGAATGAGCAAAGAAAACCTGTTGCTGAACTCTGGGGCCTCTAAGGCAAGTAGAAGAGTTCATGTTGTCTTTGTCTTCCACTCTTAGGTGATCATGTGGTCCTCTTCGCTGCTTGTCCCGTCTGTGCATTCGTACAACTGTAAAGTGGGGAATGAGGGGGATACCGCTTTACGGAGGACAGATGAGCAGTACCCCGGTCAAACTGAGTGAAAGCAAGGGGAGTCAAGACTAGCTTGTTCTTCTCTGTGTGGACACCCAGGGAGCAGGAGGAAACCAAAGTAATTTATGACCACTCCTTTTGTTTATATAGTTCTGATATAAACAGCTTGTGTGGAAGTTGTTGTTGTTGTTAGTGTAAGTAGTCTATTCTTCCTCAACTTACACTGAGGATTTGCATGAGCTAGACTGCCGCTGAACTCCAGGGGCCCCTAGGGCACTTACAGAGTTTTAGGTTGTTCTTGTCGCATAGTCTTAGGTGGTCATACGGTCCTCTTCGCTGCTCATCAGGTCTGTGCATTCGTACAACTGTAAAGTGGGGAATGAGGGGGCTACCGCTTTACGGAGGACGGATGAGCAGTACCCCAAAAAACAAGAGGAAACCAAAGTAATATATGACCACCCTTTAAAACACACATACACTGACTGACATACACTGACAGCTTTTATCCCAGACTAACTTACCTTAACTGACTCATACTGACTGATACCCAGTCCCAGACATACACACTGTGACAGACACACACTCACTTTAGAATGACATACCCAGACCAACACCTCATCCCATGGACTGTAGCATAGTGCTAACCACAGAGATGAGATTAGGATAAGATTAGACCTACCCACACACACACCAAACACTTGAACAGGGCATATTGGTGAGCAGCACCACTTAGGAGCAGGAGATGTAGGATTAGATTAGGTGTTACATATCACACATGCACCCCAACACTAGAATAGCTTTCAGGGTGACTAGCACCAATTAGAGTAGGCCAGCATAGTGTAGTGTAGGCCCCGCCCGAAAAGAGTCTACCTTGTCGCTGGTGGGCGGGCTTACAATCCTGTTGGCGAAATGTTTCATTTTTGCCAACTGGATTAACCAAAAGACTCTTACTTAACCATTTATGCCTCCAGGACGTAGTACCTACGTCCAGGAGGCCACGTGCACCTCTGCGCTCTCCCACAGCCGATCGCGTGCGTGTACGCGCGCGACCGGCCCGTGGTCCGTTAACCAGGCAATCAGTGAATCGGGCTATGGTGCCCGATCACTGATTCCTCTCCCCCGCAGAAAAAGCGACAGCTTCTCTCGGAAGCTACGCTTTTTCTGGCTTCATGCGTCCCTTTAAGCGTATGTTACGCTTACAGTGACGTCATGTAAACAAACTCATGGCTGCCATCTTGTGCCAAAAAGTAAAACTACAACTTAATGTAAAAAAAAATAAAAATGCACATATATTTACCCCAAACAAATACTATTTACATCCCACCCTCCCAAAAATACCCAAATAAAATGTTTAATATATAAAAAAAAACATTACAATTAAAAAAACAAACATGGAAATATTTACCTAAGGGTCTAAACTTTTTAAATATCAATGTAAAGATGAAATAGTTCTATTTTTTTTTTACTTTTAAACTTGTAAATAGTGGTGGATGCAAAACGGAAAAAATGCACCTTTATTTCCAAATAAAATATTGTCGCCATTCATTGTGATAGGGACATAATTTTAATGGTTTAATAACCGGGACAGATGGGTAAATACAATACGTGAGTTTTAATTATGAAGGCATGTATTATTTTAAAACTATAATGGCTGAAAACTGAGAAATAATGATTTTTTTCCATTGTTTTCTTATTCTTCCTGTTAAAATGCATTTACAGTAAAGTGGCTCTTAGCAAAATGTACCACCCAAGGAGGCCTAATTGGTGGCGGAAAAAAAAAGCTATAGATCAATTTATTGTGGAAAAGTAGTGATAAAGTTATAGGCTAATGAATGGGAGGTGAACATTGCTCGGATGCATAAAGTGAAAACGACTGAAGGCTGAACTGGTTAAAAAAAAAAATGCGTGATCAGTTCTGTGGCCCAAGTCATCAATTTTAATGTGTTTTTTTATTTCTTCCTGTCCCGAGGTACATCACTCAGTCCACAAAACTAAAGACGACCCCATTAAGCAGTTTTTACTTTCACTTAAGGATTTTAAAAAAGATTTCTTTGTGGTTCTTAAAGAACCACTATCACGGAAAATTTAAAAATGTAAAATACATGTAAACACATACCAATAAGCAGTGTTTCACCCCGATTAAAATGAGCCCCAAATTACTTTTCTCCCATCTTGGTGTCACTTACAGTAGGTAGTAACAATCTGACGGAACCAACAGGTTTTGGTCTAGTCCATCTCTTCATGGGGTATTCTCAGCATGGCCTTTATAACTTTCAAAGACACTCCTTAAAAATAATTTATATAAAGATGCTGGCCAGCCTCCCTGCTCGCTGCACACTTTTTTAGCAGTTAGACGGAGCAACTGCCATTCACTAAGTACTTTTAAAATTAAAGAAAACCCTAAGAACCCCCCACTAGGAGATGGGCTAGTCCAAAACCTGTTGGTTCTGCCAGATTTCTCCTACCCACTGTAAGTGACAGCAGCATAGGAGAAATGTAATTAAGGGCTCATTTTACTCTGGAAGTAATGTACTTCTTATTTGTATGTGTTTACACGTATTTTACATTTTACAATGTTCACGATAATGGTCCTTTAAGCACCTGAGGAACACATGTTTATACCCCCCCCCCCCCCCCCTGGTGACCAGGCCATTGTTTACATTTCCACACTTTACAACTTTAATGGTTTATTGCTCAGTCATACAACTTAGCACCCAAATCAATTTTACCTCCTTTTCTTCCCACTAATAGAGCTTTCTTTGGGTGGTCTCTGATTGCTGCTGCGATCTTTACAGCCATTAGGAGGGACAATTAAGTGACAGGGCTGTCCTCTGTACAGCGATGCGCTGGATTGCAGCACTGTACACATATTTATTAGCTGTTTATGTCTTTAAGTCAGCTTATCAGCTCCGATTGTGACTGACAGGCTGAAGGCGAATCTCCGCTTTGTTTACAGCAGGGAACGGGTGCTCGAGCGAGCGCTCATTCCCTGCAAATCTCGTTCCTGGGGAGATCATGCCACCTGGCGTGAGCAAAGAACGAGTAAGCCCCTCTGCCACTTGCAATCCTGCGTTAGGCGGTCGCAGAGTGGTTAAAGTGATCTGGAACTCAATTTGCACTTCTTTGCAGCCATGGCGACAATACTCTTCTGAGTACAAACTGCTTAGAAACTCACACCTGTTTGGAATTAGAAATTGATTGGCTCATACAATTCCTTTTAAACAGTGCACCTTGCCTGTCTGTTTGCTGATCCATTCCTTCCAACACATTTCCTACATTACATTCAGCATATTGCTCCACCCCCTAGTATCATCTGTGAAGATGTGCTAAATATGGAGAAACCCCCAAAAAATGGCCACTAAAATAATGACACATCATCTTTCAAATAGCCTAATTATGCTTCCGTCATGTTTTAATTTCTGTTACTTCTCCCCATTACACCCTGTTGTTTATTTACCATGCCTTTCTCATCAAATGTACAGCCATGCATCAGCCACATGCCAGAGTGTCACAGTAGCCAGTGTGGCAATATGATTGGTTGTGTCCCTGATGACATCAAAATGGGCCCTGATGACATCACAATAGTCAGAAAAGCATAAATAGGATGCTCTGGAGTCTCTTGAAGCAGATGATGTTAGACCTCTGGGGGCTCCTGGACTGTGTTAGGTGTGCAAGGTGTCTTGCAAGGCGGCTATGGTAACAAAACGTGCAGTTAGTTAATTATGGTATATTTTTTTTCTTTGGATGGCTACCTTAGCTTAATATAATAGGTTATATTTGTTGGTTGCATGGTTAGGTTAGTTATTTGTAGTAGATTGTTTTTTGTTGGTTGGATAAAAAATTATAGCTAGCTTCCGACTGACATTTATGCTCCATCTCTCCTTCTATTAACGCATTTCTGATACAGTTTATTTGTTTGGCTGGAACTACTATTATTTGCTTAGTGTAGGCAGCCCATTCTTTCTCATCTTACAATGGGGATCATTAAAATGAACCAGCCTGTTAGAGAGAATGAGCAAAGAAAACCTGTTGCTGAACTCTGGGGCCTCTAAGGCAAGTAGAAGAGTTCATGTTGTCTTTGTCTTCCACTCTTAGGTGGTCATGTGGTCCTCTTCGCTGCTTGTCCCGTCTGTGCATTCGTACAACTGTAAAGTGGGGAATGAGGGGGATACCGCTTTACGGAGGACAGATGAGCAGTACCCCGGTCAAACTGAGTGAAAGCAAGGGGAGTCAAGACTAGCTTGTTCTTCTCTGTGTGGACACCCAGGGAGCAGGAGGAAACCAAAGTAATTTATGACCACTCCTTTTGTTTATATATTTCTGATATAAACAGCTTGTGTGGAAGTTGTTGTTGTTGTTAGTGTAAGTAGTCTATTCTTCCTCAACTTACACTGAGGATTTACATGAGCTAGACTGCCGCTGAACTCCAGGGGCCCCTAGGGCACTTACAGAGTTTTAGGTTGTTCTTGTCGCATAGTCTTAGGTGGTCATACGGTCCTCTTTGCTGCTCATCAGGTCTGTGCATTTGTACAACTGTAAAGTGGGGAATGAGGGGGCTACCGCTTTACGGAGGACGGATGAGCAGTACCCCAAAAAACAAGAGGAAACCAAAGTAATATATGGCCACCCTTTAAAACACACATACACTGACTGACATACACTGACAGCTTTTATCCCAGACTAACTTACCTTAACTGACTCATACTGACTGATACCCAGTCCCAGACATACACACTGTGACAGACACACACTCACTTTAGAATGACATACCCAGACCAACACCTCATCCCATGGACTGTAGCATAGTGCTAACCACAGAGATGAGATTAGGATAAGATTAGACCTACCCACACACACACCAAACACTTGAACAGGGCATATTGGTGAGCAGCACCACTTAGGAGCAGGAGATGTAGGATTAGATTAGGTGTTACATATCACACATGCACCCCAACACTAGAATAGCTTTCAGGGTGACTAGCACCAATTAGAGTAGGCCAGCATAGTGTAGTGTAGGCCCCGCCCGAAAAGAGTCTACCTTGTCGCTGGTGGGCGGGCTTACAATCCTGTTGGCGAAATGTTTCATTTTTGCCAACTGGATTAACCAAAAGACTCTTACTTAACCATTTATGCCTCCAGGACGTAGTACCTACGTCCAGGAGGCCACGTGCACCTCTGCGCGCTCCCACAGCCGATCGCGTGCGTGTACGCGCGCGACCGGCCCGTGGTCCGTTAACCAGGCAATCAGTGAATCGGGCTATGGTGCCCGATCACTGATTCCTCTCCCCCGCAGAAAAAGCGACAGCTTCTCTCGGAAGCTACGCTTTTTCTGGCTTCATGCGTCCCTTTAAGCGTATGTTACGCTTACAGTGACGTCATGTAAACAAACTCATGGCTGCCATCTTGTGCCAAAAAGTAAAACTACAACTTAATGTAAAAAAAAATAAAAATGCACATATATTTACCCCAAACAAATACTATTTACATCCCACCCTCCCAAAAATACCCAAATAAAATGTTTAATATATAAAAAAAAAAACATTACAATTAAAAAAACAAACATGGAAATATTTACCTAAGGGTCTAAACTTTTTAAATATCAATGTAAAGATGAAATAGTTCTATTTTTTTTTTACTTTTAAACTTGTAAATAGTGGTGGATGCAAAACGGAAAAAATGCACCTTTATTTCCAAATAAAATATTGTCGCCATTCATTGTGATAGGGACATAATTTTAATGGTTTAATAACCGGGACAGATGGGTAAATACAATACGTGAGTTTTAATTATGAAGGCATGTATTATTTTAAAACTATAATGGCTGAAAACTGAGAAATAATGATTTTTTTCCATTGTTTTCTTATTCTTCCTGTTAAAATGCATTTACAGTAAAGTGGCTCTTAGCAAAATGTACCACCCAAGGAGGCCTAATTGGTGGCGGAAAAAAAAAGCTATAGATCAATTTACTGTGGAAAAGTAGTGATAAAGTTATAGGCTAATGAATGGGAGGTGAACATTGCTCGGATGCATAAAGTGAAAACGACTGAAGGCTGAACTGGTTAAAAAAAAAAATGCGTGATCAGTTCTGTGGCCCAAGTCATCAATTTTAATGTGTTTTTTTATTTCTTCCTGTCCCGAGGTACATCACTCAGTCCACAAAACTAAAGACGACCCCATTAAGCAGTTTTTACTTTCACTTAAGGATTTTAAAAAAGATTTCTTTGTGGTTCTTAAAGAACCACTATCACGGAAAATTTAAAAATGTAAAATACATGTAAACACATACCAATAAGCAGTGTTTCACCCCGATTAAAATGAGCCCCAAATTACTTTTCTCCCATCTTGGTGTCACTTACAGTAGGTAGTAACAATCTGACGGAACCAACAGGTTTTGGTCTAGTCCATCTCTTCATGGGGTATTCTCAGCATGGCCTTTATAACTTTCAAAGACACTCCTTAAAAATAATTTATATAAAGATGCTGGCCAGCCTCCCTGCTCGCTGCACACTTTTTTAGCAGTTAGACGGAGCAACTGCCATTCACTAAGTACTTTTAAAATTAAAGAAAACCCTAAGAACCCCCCACTAGGAGATGGGCTAGTCCAAAACCTGTTGGTTCTGCCAGAGTTCTCCTACCCACTGTAAGTGACAGCAGCATAGGAGAAATGTAATTAAGGGCTCATTTTACTCTGGAAGAAATGTACTTCTTATTTGTATGTGTTTACACGTATTTTACATTTTACAATGTTCACGATAATGGTCCTTTAAGCACCTGAGGAACACATGTTTATACCCCCCCTGGTGACCAGGCCATTGTTTACATTTCCACACTTTACAACTTTAATGGTTTATTGCTCAGTCATACAACTTAGCACCCAAATCAATTTTACCTCCTTTTCTTCCCACTAATAGAGCTTTCTTTGGGTGGTCTCTGATTGCTGCTGCGATCTTTACAGCCATTAGGAGGGACAATTAAGTGGCAGGGCTGTCCTCTGTACAGCGATGCGCTGGATTGCAGCACTGTACACATATTTATTAGCTGTTTATGTCTTTAAGTCAGCTTATCAGCTCCGATTGTGACTGACAGGCTGAAGGCGAAGCTCCGCTTTGTTTACAGCAGGGAACGGGTGCTCGAGCGAGCGCTCATTCCCTGCAAATCTCGTTCCTGGGGAGATCATGCCACCTGGCGTGAGCAAAGAACGAGTAAGCCCCTCTGCCACTTGCAATCCTGCGTTAGGCGGTCGCAGAGTGGTTAAAGTGATCTGGAACTCAATTTGCACTTCTTTGCAGCCATGGCGACAATACTCTTCTGAGTACAAACTGCTTAGAAACTCACACCTGTTTGGAATTAGAAATTGATTGGCTCATACAATTCCTTTTAAACAGTGCACCTTGCCTGTCTGTTTGCTGATCCATTCCTTCCAACACATTTCCTACATTACATTCAGCATATTGCTCCACCCCCTAGTATCATCTGTGAAGATGTGCTAAATATGGAGAAACCCCCAAAAAATGGCCACTAAAATAATGACACATCATCTTTCAAATAGCCTAATTATGCTTCCGTCGTGTTTTAATTTCTGTTACTTCTCCCCATTACACCCTGTTGTTTATTTACCATGCCTTTCTCATCAAATGTACAGCCATGCATCAGCCACATGCCAGAGTGTCACAGTAGCCAGTGTGGCAATATGATTGGTTGTGTCCCTGATGACATCAAAATGGGCCCTGATGACATCACAATAGTCAGAAAAGCATAAATAGGATGCTCTGGAGTCTCTTGAAGCAGATGATGTTAGACCTCTGGGGGCTCCTGGACTGTGTTAGGTGTGCAAGGTGTCTTGCAAGGCGGCTATGGTAAGAAAACGTGCAGTTAGTTAATTATGGTACATTTTTTTTCTTTGGATGGCTACCTTAGCTTAATATAATAGGTTATATTTGTTGGTTGCATGGTTAGGTTAGTTATTTGTAGTAGATTGTTTTTTGTTGGTTGGATAAAAAATTATAGCTAGCTTCCGACTGACATTTATGCTCCATCTCTCCTTCTATTAACGCATTTCTGATACAGTTTATTTGTTTGGCTGGAACTACTATTATTTGCTTAGTGTAGGCAGCCCATTCTTCCTCATCTTACAATGGGGATCATTAAAATGAACCAGCCTGTTAGAGAGAATGAGCAAAGAAAACCTGTTGCTGAACTCTGGGGCCTCTAAGGCAAGTAGAAGAGTTCATGTTGTCTTTGTCTTCCACTCTTAGGTGGTCATGTGGTCCTCTTCGCTGCTTGTCCCGTCTGTGCATTCGTACAACTGTAAAGTGGGGAATGAGGGGGATACCGCTTTACGGAGGACAGATGAGCAGTACCCCGGTCAAACTGAGTGAAAGCAAGGGGAGTCAAGACTAGCTTGTTCTTCTCTGTGTGGACACCCAGGGAGCAGGAGGAAACCAAAGTAATTTATGACCACTCCTTTTGTTTATATATTTCTGATATAAACAGCTTGTGTGGAAGTTGTTGTTGTTGTTAGTGTAAGTAGTCTATTCTTCCTCAACTTACACTGAGGATTTACATGAGCTAGACTGCCGCTGAACTCCAGGGGCCCCTAGGGCACTTACAGAGTTTTAGGTTGTTCTTGTCGCATAGTCTTAGGTGGTCATACGGTCCTCTTCGCTGCTCATCAGGTCTGTGCATTCGTACAACTGTAAAGTGGGGAATGAGGGGGCTACCGCTTTACGGAGGACGGATGAGCAGTACCCCAAAAAACAAGAGGAAACCAAAGTAATATATGACCACCCTTTAAAACACACATACACTGACTGACATACACTGACAGCTTTTATCCCAGACTAACTTACCTTAACTGACTCATACTGACTGATACCCAGTCCCAGACATACACACTGTGACAGACACACACTCACTTTAGAATGACATACCCAGACCAACACCTCATCCCATGGACTGTAGCATAGTGCTAACCACAGAGATGAGATTAGGATAAGATTAGACCTACCCACACACACACCAAACACTTGAACAGGGCATATTGGTGAGCAGCACCACTTAGGAGCAGGAGATGTAGGATTAGATTAGGTGTTACATATCACACATGCACCCCAACACTAGAATAGCTTTCAGGGTGACTAGCACCAATTAGAGTAGGCCAGCATAGTGTAGTGTAGGCCCCGCCCGAAAAGAGTCTACCTTGTCGCTGGTGGGCGGGCTTACAATCCTGTTGGCGAAATGTTTCATTTTTGCCAACTGGATTAACCAAAAGACTCTTACTTAACCATTTATGCCTCCAGGACGTAGTACCTACGTCCAGGAGGCCACGTGCACCTCTGCGCGCTCCCACAGCCGATCGCGTGCGTGTACGCGCGCGACCGGCCCGTGGTCCGTTAACCAGGCAATCAGTGAATCGGGCTATGGTGCCCGATCACTGATTCCTCTCCCCCGCAGAAAAAGCGACAGCTTCTCTCGGAAGCTACGCTTTTTCTGGCTTCATGCGTCCCTTTAAGCGTATGTTACGCTTACAGTGACGTCATGTAAACAAACTCATGGCTGCCATCTTGTGCCAAAAAGTAAAACTACAACTTAATGTAAAAAAAAATAAAAATGCACATATATTTACCCCAAACAAATACTATTTACATCCCACCCTCCCAAAAATACCCAAATAAAATGTTTAATATATAAAAAAAAACCATTACAATTAAAAAAACAAACATGGAAATATTTACCTAAGGGTCTAAACTTTTTAAATATCAATGTAAAGATGAAATAGTTCTATTTTTTTTTACTTTTAAACTTGTAAATAGTGGTGGATGCAAAACGGAAAAAATGCACCTTTATTTCCAAATAAAATATTGTCGCCATTCATTGTGATAGGGACATAATTTTAATGGTTTAATAACCGGGACAGATGGGTAAATACAATACGTGAGTTTTAATTATGAAGGCATGTATTATTTTAAAACTATAATGGCTGAAAACTGAGAAATAATGATTTTTTTCCATTGTTTTCTTATTCTTCCTGTTAAAATGCATTTACAGTAAAGTGGCTCTTAGCAAAATGTACCACCCAAGGAGGCCTAATTGGTGGCGGAAAAAAAAAGCTATAGATCAATTTATTGTGGAAAAGTAGTGATAAAGTTATAGGCTAATGAATGGGAGGTGAACATTGCTCGGATGCATAAAGTGAAAACGACTGAAGGCTGAACTGGTTAAAAAAAAAAATGCGTGATCAGTTCTGTGGCCCAAGTCATCAATTTTAATGTGTTTTTTTATTTCTTCCTGTCCCGAGGTACATCACTCAGTCCACAAAACTAAAGACGACCCCATTAAGCAGTTTTTACTTTCACTTAAGGATTTTAAAAAAGATTTCTTTGTGGTTCTTAAAGAACCACTATCACGGAAAATTTAAAAATGTAAAATACATGTAAACACATACCAATAAGCAGTGTTTCACCCCGATTAAAATGAGCCCCAAATTACTTTTCTCCCATCTTGGTGTCACTTACAGTAGGTAGTAACAATCTGACGGAACCAACAGGTTTTGGTCTAGTCCATCTCTTCATGGGGTATTCTCAGCATGGCCTTTATAACTTTCAAAGACACTCCTTAAAAATAATTTATATAAAGATGCTGGCCAGCCTCCCTGCTCGCTGCACACTTTTTTAGCAGTTAGACGGAGCAACTGCCATTCACTAAGTACTTTTAAAATTAAAGAAAACCCTAAGAACCCCCCACTAGGAGATGGGCTAGTCCAAAACCTGTTGGTTCTGCCAGATTTCTCCTACCCACTGTAAGTGACAGCAGCATAGGAGAAATGTAATTAAGGGCTCATTTTACTCTGGAAGTAATGTACTTCTTATTTGTATGTGTTTACACGTATTTTACATTTTACAATGTTCACGATAATGGTCCTTTAAGCACCTGAGGAACACATGTTTATACCCCCCCCCCCCCCCCTGGTGACCAGGCCATTGTTTACATTTCCACACTTTACAACTTTAATGGTTTATTGCTCAGTCATACAACTTAGCACCCAAATCAATTTTACCTCCTTTTCTTCCCACTAATAGAGCTTTCTTTGGGTGGTCTCTGATTGCTGCTGCGATCTTTACAGCCATTAGGAGGGACAATTAAGTGACAGGGCTGTCCTCTGTACAGCGATGCGCTGGATTGCAGCACTGTACACATATTTATTAGCTGTTTATGTCTTTAAGTCAGCTTATCAGCTCCGATTGTGACTGACAGGCTGAAGGCGAAGCTCCGCTTTGTTTACAGCAGGGAACGGGTGCTCGAGCGAGCGCTCATTCCCTGCAAATCTCGTTCCTGGGGAGATCATGCCACCTGGCGTGAGCAAAGAACGAGTAAGCCCCTCTGCCACTTGCAATCCTGCGTTAGGCGGTCGCAGAGTGGTTAAAGTGATCTGGAACTCAATTTGCACTTCTTTGCAGCCATGGCGACAATACTCTTCTGAGTACAAACTGCTTAGAAACTCACACCTGTTTGGAATTAGAAATTGATTGGCTCATACAATTCCTTTTAAACAGTGCACCTTGCCTGTCTGTTTGCTGATCCATTCCTTCCAACACATTTCCTACATTACATTCAGCATATTGCTCCACCCCCTAGTATCATCTGTGAAGATGTGCTAAATATGGAGAAACCCCCAAAAAATGGCCACTAAAATAATGACACATCATCTTTCAAATAGCCTAATTATGCTTCCGTCATGTTTTAATTTCTGTTACTTCTCCCCATTACACCCTGTTGTTTATTTACCATGCCTTTCTCATCAAATGTACAGCCATGCATCAGCCACATGCCAGAGTGTCACAGTAGCCAGTGTGGCAATATGATTGGTTGTGTCCCTGATGACATCAAAATGGGCCCTGATGACATCACAATAGTCAGAAAAGCATAAATAGGATGCTCTGGAGTCTCTTGAAGCAGATGATGTTAGACCTCTGGGGGCTCCTGGACTGTGTTAGGTGTGCAAGGTGTCTTGCAAGGCGGCTATGGTAACAAAACGTGCAGTTAGTTAATTATGGTATATTTTTTTTCTTTGGATGGCTACCTTAGCTTAATATAATAGGTTATATTTGTTGGTTGCATGGTTAGGTTAGTTATTTGTAGTAGATTGTTTTTTGTTGGTTGGATAAAAAATTATAGCTAGCTTCCGACTGACATTTATGCTCCATCTCTCCTTCTATTAACGCATTTCTGATACAGTTTATTTGTTTGGCTGGAACTACTATTATTTGCTTAGTGTAGGCAGCCCATTCTTCCTCATCTTACAATGGGGATCATTAAAATGAACCAGCCTGTTAGAGAGAATGAGCAAAGAAAACCTGTTGCTGAACTCTGGGGCCTCTAAGGCAAGTAGAAGAGTTCATGTTGTCTTTGTCTTCCACTCTTAGGTGGTCATGTGGTCCTCTTCGCTGCTTGTCCCGTCTGTGCATTCGTACAACTGTAAAGTGGGGAATGAGGGGGATACCGCTTTACGGAGGACAGATGAGCAGTACCCCGGTCAAACTGAGTGAAAGCAAGGGGAGTCAAGACTAGCTTGTTCTTCTCTGTGTGGACACCCAGGGAGCAGGAGGAAACCAAAGTAATTTATGACCACTCCTTTTGTTTATATATTTCTGATATAAACAGCTTGTGTGGAAGTTGTTGTTGTTGTTAGTGTAAGTAGTCTATTCTTCCTCAACTTACACTGAGGATTTACATGAGCTAGACTGCCGCTGAACTCCAGGGGCCCCTAGGGCACTTACAGAGTTTTAGGTTGTTCTTGTCGCATAGTCTTAGGTGGTCATACGGTCCTCTTCGCTGCTCATCAGGTCTGTGCATTTGTACAACTGTAAAGTGGGGAATGAGGGGGCTACCGCTTTACGGAGGACGGATGAGCAGTACCCCAAAAAACAAGAGGAAACCAAAGTAATATATGACCACCCTTTAAAACACACATACACTGACTGACATACACTGACAGCTTTTATCCCAGACTAACTTACCTTAACTGACTCATACTGACTGATACCCAGTCCCAGAAATACACACTGTGACAGACACACACTCACTTTAGAATGACATACCCAGACCAACACCTCATCCCATGGACTGTAGCATAGTGCTAACCACAGAGATGAGATTAGGATAAGATTAGACCTACCCACACACACACCAAACACTTGAACAGGGCATATTGGTGAGCAGCACCACTTAGGAGCAGGAGATGTAGGATTAGATTAGGTGTTACATATCACACATGCACCCCAACACTAGAATAGCTTTCAGGGTGACTAGCACCAATTAGAGTAGGCCAGCATAGTGTAGTGTAGGCCCCGCCCGAAAAGAGTCTACCTTGTCGCTGGTGGGCGGGCTTACAATCCTGTTGGCGAAATGTTTCATTTTTGCCAACTGGATTAACCAAAAGACTCTTACTTAACCATTTATGCCTCCAGGACGTAGTACCTACGTCCAGGAGGCCACGTGCACCTCTGCGCGCTCCCACAGCCGATCGCGTGCGTGTACGCGCGCGACCGGCCCGTGGTCCGTTAGCCAGGCAATCAGTGAATCGGGCTATGGTGCCCGATCACTGATTCCTCTCCCCCGCAGAAAAAGCGACAGCTTCTCTCGGAAGCTACGCTTTTTCTGGCTTCATGCGTCCCTTTAAGCGTATGTTACGCTTACAGTGACGTCATGTAAACAAACTCATGGCTGCCATCTTGTGCCAAAAAGTAAAACTACAACTTAATGTAAAAAAAAATAAAAATGCACATATATTTACCCCAAACAAATACTATTTACATCCCACCCTCCCAAAAATACCCAAATAAAATGTTTAATATATAAAAAAAAAAACATTACAATTAAAAAAACAAACATGGAAATATTTACCTAAGGGTCTAAACTTTTTAAATATCAATGTAAAGATGAAATAGTTCTATTTTTTTTTTACTTTTAAACTTGTAAATAGTGGTGGATGCAAAACGGAAAAAATGCACCTTTATTTCCAAATAAAATATTGTCGCCATTCATTGTGATAGGGACATAATTTTAATGGTTTAATAACCGGGACAGATGGGTAAATACAATACGTGAGTTTTAATTATGAAGGCATGTATTATTTTAAAACTATAATGGCTGAAAACTGAGAAATAATGATTTTTTTCCATTGTTTTCTTATTCTTCCTGTTAAAATGCATTTACAGTAAAGTGGCTCTTAGCAAAATGTACCACCCAAGGAGGCCTAATTGGTGGCGGAAAAAAAAAGCTATAGATCAATTTACTGTGGAAAAGTAGTGATAAAGTTATAGGCTAATGAATGGGAGGTGAACATTGCTCGGATGCATAAAGTGAAAACGACTGAAGGCTGAACTGGTTAAAAAAAAAAATGCGTGATCAGTTCTGTGGCCCAAGTCATCAATTTTAATGTGTTTTTTTATTTCTTCCTGTCCCGAGGTACATCACTCAGTCCACAAAACTAAAGACGACCCCATTAAGCAGTTTTTACTTTCACTTAAGGATTTTAAAAAAGATTTCTTTGTGGTTCTTAAAGAACCACTATCACGGAAAATTTAAAAATGTAAAATACATGTAAACACATACCAATAAGCAGTGTTTCACCCCGATTAAAATGAGCCCCAAATTACTTTTCTCCCATCTTGGTGTCACTTACAGTAGGTAGTAACAATCTGACGGAACCAACAGGTTTTGGTCTAGTCCATCTCTTCATGGGGTATTCTCAGCATGGCCTTTATAACTTTCAAAGACACTCCTTAAAAATAATTTATATAAAGATGCTGGCCAGCCTCCCTGCTCGCTGCACACTTTTTTAGCAGTTAGACGGAGCAACTGCCATTCACTAAGTACTTTTAAAATTAAAGAAAACCCTAAGAACCCCCCACTAGGAGATGGGCTAGTCCAAAACCTGTTGGTTCTGCCAGAGTTCTCCTACCCACTGTAAGTGACAGCAGCATAGGAGAAATGTAATTAAGGGCTCATTTTACTCTGGAAGAAATGTACTTCTTATTTGTATGTGTTTACACGTATTTTACATTTTACAATGTTCACGATAATGGTCCTTTAAGCACCTGAGGAACACATGTTTATACCCCCCCTGGTGACCAGGCCATTGTTTACATTTCCACACTTTACAACTTTAATGGTTTATTGCTCAGTCATACAACTTAGCACCCAAATCAATTTTACCTCCTTTTCTTCCCACTAATAGAGCTTTCTTTGGGTGGTCTCTGATTGCTGCTGCGATCTTTACAGCCATTAGGAGGGACAATTAAGTGGCAGGGCTGTCCTCTGTACAGCGATGCGCTGGATTGCAGCACTGTACACATATTTATTAGCTGTTTATGTCTTTAAGTCAGCTTATCAGCTCCGATTGTGACTGACAGGCTGAAGGCGAAGCTCCGCTTTGTTTACAGCAGGGAACGGGTGCTCGAGCGAGCGCTCATTCCCTGCAAATCTCGTTCCTGGGGAGATCATGCCACCTGGCGTGAGCAAAGAACGAGTAAGCCCCTCTGCCACTTGCAATCCTGCGTTAGGCGGTCGCAGAGTGGTTAAAGTGATCTGGAACTCAATTTGCACTTCTTTGCAGCCATGGCGACAATACTCTTCTGAGTACAAACTGCTTAGAAACTCACACCTGTTTGGAATTAGAAATTGATTGGCTCATACAATTCCTTTTAAACAGTGCACCTTGCCTGTCTGTTTGCTGATCCATTCCTTCCAACACATTTCCTACATTACATTCAGCATATTGCTCCACCCCCTAGTATCATCTGTGAAGATGTGCTAAATATGGAGAAACCCCCAAAAAATGGCCACTAAAATAATGACACATCATCTTTCAAATAGCCTAATTATGCTTCCGTCGTGTTTTAATTTCTGTTACTTCTCCCCATTACGCCCTGTTGTTTATTTACCATGCCTTTCTCATCAAATGTACAGCCATGCATCAGCCACATGCCAGAGTGTCACAGTAGCCAGTGTGGCAATATGATTGGTTGTGTCCCTGATGACATCAAAATGGGCCCTGATGATATCACAATAGTCAGAAAAGCATAAATAGGATGCTCTGGAGTCTCTTGAAGCAGATGATGTTAGACCTCTGGGGGCTCCTGGACTGTGTTAGGTGTGCAAGGTGTCTTGCAAGGCGGCTATATTAAGAAAACGTGCAGTTAGTTAATTATGGTACATTTTTTTTCTTTGGATGGCTACCTTAGCTTAATATAATAGGTTATATTTGTTGGTTGCATGGTTAGGTTAGTTATTTGTAGTAGATTGTTTTTTGTTGGTTGGATAAAAAATTATAGCTAGCTTCCGACTGACATTTATGCTCCATCTCTCCTTCTATTAACGCATTTCTGATACAGTTTATTTGTTTGGCTGGAACTACTATTATTTGCTTAGTGTAGGCAGCCCATTCTTCCTCATCTTACAATGGGGATCATTAAAATGAACCAGCCTGTTAGAGAGAATGAGCAAAGAAAACCTGTTGCTGAACTCTGGGGCCTCTAAGGCAAGTAGAAGAGTTCATGTTGTCTTTGTCTTCCACTCTTAGGTGGTCATGTGGTCCTCTTCGCTGCTTGTCCCGTCTGTGCATTCGTACAACTGTAAAGTGGGGAATGAGGGGGATACCGCTTTACGGAGGACAGATGAGCAGTACCCCGGTCAAACTGAGTGAAAGCAAGGGGAGTCAAGACTAGCTTGTTCTTCTCTGTGTGGACACCCAGGGAGCAGGAGGAAACCAAAGTAATTTATGACCACTCCTTTTGTTTATATATTTCTGATATAAACAGCTTGTGTGGAAGTTGTTGTTGTTGTTAGTGTAAGTAGTCTATTCTTCCTCAACTTACACTGAGGATTTACATGAGCTAG
The DNA here is from genome assembly GCF_040937935.1 of Hyperolius riggenbachi. NCBI lineage: Eukaryota > Metazoa > Chordata > Amphibia > Anura > Hyperoliidae > Hyperolius > Hyperolius riggenbachi. The sequence goes on from NC_090653.1 coordinate 255,055,304, forward strand.
ACTGCCGCTGAACTCCAGGGGCCCCTAGGGCACTTACAGAGTTTTAGGTTGTTCTTGTCGCATAGTCTTAGGTGGTCATACGGTCCTCTTCGCTGCTCATCAGGTCTGTGCATTCGTACAACTGTAAAGTGGGGAATGAGGGGGCTACCGCTTTACGGAGGACGGATGAGCAGTACCCCAAAAAACAAGAGGAAACCAAAGTAATATATGACCACCCTTTAAAACACACATACACTGACTGACATACACTGACAGCTTTTATCCCAGACTAACTTACCTTAACTGACTCATACTGACTGATACCCAGTCCCAGACATACACACTGTGACAGACACACACTCACTTTAGAATGACATACCCAGACCAACACCTCATCCCATGGACTGTAGCATAGTGCTAACCACAGAGATGAGATTAGGATAAGATTAGACCTACCCACACACACACCAAACACTTGAACAGGGCATATTGGTGAGCAGCACCACTTAGGAGCAGGAGATGTAGGATTAGATTAGGTGTTACAGATCACACATGCACCCCAACACTAGAATAGCTTTCAGGGTGACTAGCACCAATTAGAGTAGGCCAGCATAGTGTAGTGTAGGCCCCGCCCGAAAAGAGTCTACCTTGTCGCTGGTGGGCGGGCTTACAATCCTGTTGGCGAAATGTTTCATTTTTGCCAACTGGATTAACCAAAAGACTCTTACTTAACCATTTATGCCTCCAGGACGTAGTACCTACGTCCAGGAGGCCACGTGCACCTCTGCGCGCTCCCACAGCCGATCGTGTGCGTGTACGCGCGCGACCGGCCCGTGGTCCGTTAACCAGGCAATCAGTGAATCGGGCTATGGTGCCCGATCACTGATTCCTCTCCCCCACAGAAAAAGCGACAGCTTCTCTCGGAAGCTAGGCTTTTTCTGGCTTCATGCGTCCCTTTAAGCGTATGTTACGCTTACAGTGACGTCATGTAAACAAACTCATGGCTGCCATCTTGTGCCAAAAAGTAAAACTACAACTTAATGTAAAAAAAAAAAATGCACATATATTTACCCCAAACAAATACTATTTACATCCCACCCTCCCAAAAATACCCAAATAAAATGTTTAATATATAAAAAAAAACATTACAATTAAAAAAACAAACATGTAAATATTTACCTAAGGGTCTAAACTTTTTAAATATCAATGTAAAGATGAAATAGTTCTATTTTTTTTTTACTTTTAAACTTGTAAATAGTGGTGGATGCAAAACGGAAAAAATGCACCTTTATTTCCAAATAAAATATTGTCGCCATTCATTGTGATAGGGACATAATTTTAATGGTTTAATAACCGGGACAGATGGGTAAATACAATACGTGAGTTTTAATTATGAAGGCATGTATTATTTTAAAACTATAATGGCTGAAAACTGAGAAATAATGATTTTTTTCCATTGTTTTCTTATTCTTCCTGTTAAAATGCATTTACAGTAAAGTGGCTCTTAGCAAAATGTACCACCCAAGGAGGCCTAATTGGTGGCGGAAAAAAAAGCTATAGATCAATTTATTGTGGAAAAGTAGTGATAAAGTTATAGGCTAATGAATGGGAGGTGAACATTGCTCGGATGCATAAAGTGAAAACGACTGAAGGCTGAACTGGTTAAAAAAAAGAAATGCGTGATCAGTTCTGTGGCCCAAGTCATCAATTTTAATGTGTTTTTTTATTTCTTCCTGTCCCGAGGTACATCACTCAGTCCACAAAACTAAAGACGACCCCATTAAGCAGTTTTTACTTTCACTTAAGGATTTTAAAAAAGATTTCTTTGTGGTTCTTAAAGAACCACTATCACGGAAAATTTAAAAATGTAAAATACATGTAAACACATACCAATAAGCAGTGTTTCACCCCGATTAAAATGAGCCCCAAATTACTTTTCTCCCATCTTGGTGTCACTTACAGTAGGTAGTAACAATCTGACGGAACCAACAGGTTTTGGTCTAGTCCATCTCTTCATGGGGTATTCTCAGCATGGCCTTTATAACTTTCAAAGACACTCCTTAAAAATAATTTATATAAAGATGCTGGCCAGCCTCCCTGCTCGCTGCACACTTTTTTAGCAGTTAGACGGAGCAACTGCCATTCACTAAGTACTTTTAAAATTAAAGAAAACCCTAAGAACCCCCCACTAGGAGATGGGCTAGTCCAAAACCTGTTGGTTCTGCCAGATTTCTCCTACCCACTGTAAGTGACAGCAGCATAGGAGAAATGTAATTAAGGGCTCATTTTACTCTGGAAGAAATGTACTTCTTATTTGTATGTGTTTACACGTATTTTACATTTTACAATTTTCACGATAATGGTCCTTTAAGCACCTGAGGAACACATGTTTATACCCCCCCTGGTGACCAGGCCATTGTTTACATTTCCACACTTTACAACTTTAATGGTTTATTGCTCAGTCATACAACTTAGCACCCAAATGAATTTTACCTCCTTTTCTTCCCACTAATAGAGCTTTCTTTGGGTGGTCTCTGATTGCTGCTGCGATCTTTACAGCCATTAGGAGGGACAATTAAGTGACAGGGCTGTCCTCTGTACAGCGATGCGCTGGATTGCAGCACTGTACACATATTTATTAGCTGTTTATGTCTTTAAGTCAGCTTATCAGCTCCGATTGTGACTGACAGGCTGAAGGCGAAGCTCCGCTTTGTTTACAGCAGGGAACGGGTGCTCGAGCAAGCGCTCATTCCCTGCAAATCTCGTTCCTGGGGAGATCATGCCACCTGGCGTGAGCAAAGAACGAGTAAGCCCCTCTGCCACTTGCAATCCTGCGTTAGGCGGTCGCAGAGTGGTTGAAGTGATCTGGAACTCAATTTGCACTTCTTTGCAGCCATGGCGACAATACTCTTCTGAGTACAAACTGCTTAGAAACTCACACCTGTTTGGAATTAGAAATTGATTGGCTCATACAATTCCTTTTAAACAGTGCACCTTGCCTGTCTGTTTGCTGATCCATTCCTTCCAACACATTTCCTACATTACATTCAGCATATTGCTCCACCCCCTAGTATCATCTGTGAAGATGTGCTAAATATGGAGAAACCCCAAAAAATGGCCACTAAAATCATGACACATCATCATTCTAATTGCCTAATTATGCTTCCGTCATGTTTTAATTTCTGTTACTTCTCCCCATTACACCCTATTGTTTATTTACCATGCCTTTCTCATCAAATGTACAGCCATGCACCAGCCACATGCCAGAGTGTCACAGTAGCCAGTGTGGCAATATGATTGGTTGTGTCCCTGATGACATCAAAATGGGCCCTGATGACATCACAATAGTCAGAAAAGCATAAATAGGATGCTCTGGAGTCTCTTGAAGCAGATGATGTTAGACCTCTGGGGGCTCCTGGACTGTGTTAGGTGTGCAAGGTGTCTTGCAAGGTGGCTATGGTAACAAAAAGTGCAGTTAGTTAATTATGGTATATTTTTTTTCTTTGGATGGCTACCTCAGCTTAATATAATAGGTTATATTTGTTGGTTGCATGGTTAGGTTAGTTATTTGTAGTAGATTGTTTTTTGTTGGTTGGATAAAAAATTATAGCTAGCTTCCGACTGACATTTATGCTCCATCTCTCCTTCTATTAACGCATTTCTGATACAGTTTATTTGTTTGGCTGGAACTACTATTATTTGCTTAGTGTAGGCAGCCCATTGTTTCTCATCTTACAATGGGGATCATTAAAATTGAACCAGCCTGTTAGAGAGAATGAGCAAAGAAAACCTGTTGCTGAACTCTGGGGCCTCTAAGGCAAGTAGAAGAGTTCATGTTGTCTTTGTCTTCCACTCTTAGGTGGTCATGTGGTCCTCTTCGCTGCTTGTCCCGTCTGTGCATTCGTACAACTGTAAAGTGGGGAATGAGGGGGATACCGCTTTACGGAGGACAGATGAGCAGTACCCCGGTCAAACTGAGTGAAAGCAAGGGGAGTCAAGACTAGCTTGTTCTTCTCTGTGTGGACACCCAAGGAGCAGGAGGAAACCAAAGTTTTGTTTATATAGTTCTGATATAAACAGCTTGTGTGGAAGTTGTTGTTGTTGTTGTTAGTGTAAGTAGTCTATTCTTCCTCAACTTACACTGAGGATTTGCATGAGCTAGACTGCCGCTGAACTCCAGGGGCCCCTAGGGCACTTACAGAGTTTTAGGTTGTTCTTGTCGCATAGTCTTAGGTGGTCATACGGTCCTCTTCGCTGCTCATCAGGTCTGTGCATTCGTACAACTGTAAAGTGGGGAATGAGGGGGCTACCGCTTTACGGAGGACGGATGAGCAGTACCCCAAAAAACAAGAGGTAACCAAAGTAATATATGACCACCCTTTAAAACACACATACACTGACTGACATACACTGACAGCTTTTATCCCAGACTAACTTACCTTAACTGACTCATACTGACTGATACCCAGTCCCAGACATACACACTGTGACAGACACACACTCACTTTAGAATGACATACCCAGACCAACACCTCATCCCATGGACTGTAGCATAGTGCTAACCACAGAGATGAGATTAGGATAAGATTAGACCTACCCACACACACACCAAACACTTGAACAGGGCATATTGGTGAGCAGCACCACTTAGGAGCAGGAGATGTAGGATTAGATTAGGTGTTACATATCACACATGCACCCCAACACTAGAATAGCTTTCAGGGTGACTAGCACCAATTAGAGTAGGCCAGCATAGTGTAGTGTAGGCCCCGCCCGAAAAGAGTCTACCTTGTCGCTGGTGGGCGGGCTTACAATCCTGTTGGCGAAATGTTTCATTTTTGCCAACTGGATTAACCAAAAGACTCTTACTTAACCATTTATGCCTCCAGGGCGTAGTACCTACGTCCAGGAGGCCACGTGCACCTCTGCGCGCTCCCACAGCCGATCGCGTGCGTGTACGCGCGCGACCGGCCCGTGGTCCGTTAACCAGGCAATCAGTGAATCGGGCTATGGTGCCCGATCACTGATTCCTCTCCCCCGCAGAAAAAGCGACAGCTTCTCTCGGAAGCTACGCTTTTTCTGGCTTCATGCGTCCCTTTAAGCGTATGTTACGCTTACAGTGACGTCATGTAAACAAACTCATGGCTGCCATCTTGTGCCAAAAAGTAAAACTACAACTTAATGTAAAAAAAAATAAAAATGCACATATATTTACCCCAAACAAATACTATTTACATCCCACCCTCCCAAAAATACCCAAATAAAATGTTTAATATATAAAAAAAAAACATTACAATTAAAAAAAAAAACATGTAAATATTTACCTAACGGTCTAAACTTTTTAAATATCAATGTAAAGATGAAATAGTTCTATTTTTTTTTTTACTTTTAAACTTGTAAATAGTGGTGGATGCAAAACGGAAAAAATGCACCTTTATTTCCAAATAAAATATTGTCGCCATTCATTGTGATAGGGACATAATTTTAATGGTTTAATAACCGAGACAGATGGGTAAATACAATACGTGAGTTTTAATTATGAAGGCATGTATTATTTTAAAACTATAATGGCTGAAAACTGAGAAATAATGATTTTTTTCCATTTTTTTCTTATTCTTCCTGTTAAAATGCATTTACAGTAAAGTGGCTCTTAGCAAAATGTACCACCCAAGAAAGCCTAATTGGTGGCGGAAAAAAAACGCTATAGATCAATTCATTGTGATAAGTAGTGATAAAGTTATAGGCTAATGAATGGGAGGTGAACATTGCTCGGATGCATAAAGTGAAAACGACTGAAGGCTGAACTGGTTAAAAAAAAATGCGTGATCAGTTCTGTGGCCCAAGTCATCAATTTTAATGTGTTTTTTTATTTCTTCCTGTCCCGAGGTACATCACTCAGTCCACAAAACTAAAGACGACCCCATTAAGCAGTTTTTACTTTCACTTAAGGATTTTAAAAATGATTTCTTTGTGGTTCTTAAAGAACCACTATCACGGAAAATTTAAAAATGTAAAATACATGTAAACACATACCAATAAGCAGTGTTTCACCCCGATTAAAATGAGCCCCAAATTACTTTTCTCCCATCTTGGTGTCACTTACAGTAGGTAGTAACAATCTGACGGAACCAACAGGTTTTGGTCTAGTCCATCTCTTCATGGGGTATTCTCAGCATGGCCTTTATAACTTTCAAAGACACTCCTTAAAAATAATTTATATAAAGATGCTGGCCAGTCTCCCTGCTCGCTGCACACTTTTTTTAGCAGTTAGACGGAGCAACTGCCATTCACTAAGTGCTTTTAAAAATAAAGAAAACCCTAAGAACCCCCCACTAGGAGATGGGCTAGTCCAATACCTGTTGGTTCTGCCAGATTTCTCCTACCCACTGTAAGTGACAGCAGCATAGGAGAAATGTAATTAGGGCTCATTTAACTCTGGAAGAAATGTACTTCCTATTTGTATGTGTTTACACGTATTTTACATTTTACAATGTTCACGATAATGGTCCTTTAAGCACCTGAAGAACACATGTTTATACCCCCCCTGGTGACCAGGCCATTGTTTACATTTCCACACTTTACAACTTTAATGGTTTATTGCTCAGTCATACAACTTAGCACCCAAATGAATTTTACCTCCTTTTCTTCCCACTAATAGAGCTTTCTTTGGGTGGTCTCTGATTGCTGCTGCGATCTTTACAGCCATTAGAAGGGACAATTAAGTGACAGGGCTGTCCTCTGTACAGCGATGCGCTAGACTGCAGCACTGTACACATATTTATTAGCTGTTTATGTCTTTAAGTCAGCTTATCAGCTCCGATTGTGACTGACAGGCTGAAGGCGAAGCTCCGCTTTGTTTACAGCAGGGAACGGGTGCTCGAGCGAGCGCTCATTCCCTGCAAATCTCGTTCCTGGGGAGATCATGCCACCTGGCGTGAGCAAAGAACGAGTAAGCCCCTCTGCCACTTGCAATCCTGCGTTAGGCGGTCGCAGAGTGGTTAAAGTGATCGGGAACTCAATTTGCACTTCTTTGCAGCCATGGCGACAATACTCTTCTGAGTACAAACTGCTTAGAAACTCACACCTGTTTGGAATTAGAAATTGATTGGCTCATACAATTCCTTTTAAACAGTGCACCTTGCCTGTCTGTTTGCTGATCCATTCCTTCCAACACATTTCCTACATTACATTCAGCATATTGCTCCACCCCCTAGTATCATCTGTGAAGATGTGCTAAATATGGAGAAACCCCAAAAAATGGCCACTAAAATAATGACATATCATCATTCTAATTGCCTAATTATGCTTCCGTCATGTTTTAATTTCTGTTACTTCTCCCCATTACACCCTGTTGTTTATTTACCATGCCTTTCTCATCAAATGTACAGCCATGCATCAGCCACATGCCAGAGTGTCACAGTAGCCAGTGTGGCAAGATGATTGATTGTGTCCCTGATGACATCAAAATGGGCCCTGATGACATCACAATAGTCAGAAAAGCATAAATAGGATGCTCTGGAGTCTCTTGAAGCAGATGATGTTAGACCTCTGGGGGCTCCTGGACTGTGTTAGGTGTGCAAGGTGTCTTGCAAGGCGGCTATGGTAACAAAAAGTGCAGTTAGTTAATTATGGTAGATTTTTTTTCTTTGGATGGCTACCTTAGCTTAATATAATAGGTTATATTTGTTGGTTGCATGGTTAGGTTAGTTATTTGTAGTAGATTGTTTTTTGTTGGTTGGATAAAAAATTATAGCTAGTTTCCGACTGACATTTATGCTCCATCTCTCCTTCTATTAACGCATTTCTGATACAGTTTATTTGTTTGGCTGGAACTACTATTATTTGCTTAGTGTAGGCAGCCCATTCTTCCTCATCTTACAATGGGGATCATTAAAATGAACCAGCTTGTTAGAGAGAATGAGCAAAGAAAACCTGTTGCTGAACTCTGGGGCCTCTAAGGCAAGTAGAAGAGTTCATGTTGTCTTTGTCTTCCACTCTTAGGTGGTCATGTGGTCCTCTTCGCTGCTTGTCCCGTCTGTGCATTCGTACAACTGTAAAGTGGGGAATGAGGGGGATACCGCTTTACGGAGCAAGATGAGCAGTACCCCGGTCAAACTGAGTGAAAGCAAGGGGAGTCAAGACTAGCTTGTTCTTCTCTGTGTGGACACCCAGGGAGCAGGAGGAAACCAAAGTAATTTATGACCACTCCTTTTGTTTACATATTTCTGATATAAACAGCTTGTGTGGACGTTGTTGTTGTTGTTAGTGTGAGTACTCTATTCTTCCTCAACTTACACTGAGGATTTACATGAGCTAGACTGCCGCTGAACTCCAGGGGCCCCTAGGGCACTTACAGAGTTTTAGGTTGTCCTTGTCGCATAATCTTAGTTGGTCATACGGTCCTCTTCGCTGCTCATCAGGTCTGTGCATTCGTACAACTGTAAAGTGGGGAATGAGGGGGCTACCGCTTTATGGAGGACGGATGAGCAGTACCCCCAAAAAAAAGAGGAAACCAAAGTAATATATGACCACCCTTTAAAACACACATACACTGACTGACATACACTGACAGCTTTTACCCCAGACTAACTTACCTTAACTGACTCATACTGACTGATACCCAGTCCCAGACATACACACTGTGACAGACACACACTCACTTTAGAATGACATACCCAGACCAACACCTCATCCCATGGAATGTAGCATAGTGCTAACTACAGAGATGAGATTAGGATAAGATTAGACCTACCCACACACACACCAAACACTTGAACAGGGCATATTGGTGAGCAGCACCACTTAGGAGCAGGAGATGTAGGATTAGATTAGGTGTTACATATCACACATGCACCCCAACATTAGAATAGCTTTCAGGGTGACTAGCGCCAATTAGAGTAGGCCAGCATAGTGTAGTGTAGGCCCCGCCCGAAAAGAGTCTACCTTGTCGCTGGTAGGCGGGCTTACAATCCTGTTGGCGAAATGTTTCATTTTTGCCAACTGGATTAACCAAAAGACTCTTACTTAACCATTTATGCTTCCAGGTAGTAGTACCTACGTCCAGGAGGCCACGTGCTCCTCCGCGCTCTCCCACGGCCGATCGCGAGCGTGTACGCGCGCGACCGGCCCGCGGTCTGTTAGCCAGGCAATCAGTGAATCGGGCTATGGTGCCCGATCACTGATTCCTCTCCCCCGCAGAAAAAGCGACAGCTTCTCTCAGAAGCTTCTCTTCTTCTGGCTTCACGCGTCCCTTTAAGCGTATGTTACGCTTAGAGTGACGTCATGTAAACAAACTCATGGCTGCCATCTTGTGGCCAAAAAGTAAAACTACAACTAAATGTAAAAAAAAACTAAAATGCACACATATTTACACCTACCAAATACTATTTACATCCCACCCTCCCAAAAATACCCAAATAAAATGTTTAATATATAAAAAAAAAACATTACAATAAAAAAAACATGTAAATATTTACCTAAGCGTCTAAACTTTTTAAATATCAATGTAAAGATGAAATAGTTCTATTTTTTTTTTTTTACTTTTAAACTTGTAAATAGTGATGGATGCTAAACGGAAAAAATGCACCTTTATTTCCAAATAAAATATTGTCGCCATTCATTGTGATAGGGACATAATTTAAATGGTGTAATAACCGGGACAGATGGGCAAATACAATACATGAGTTTTAATTATGAAGGCATGTATTATTTTAAAACTATAATGGCTGAAAACTGAGAAATAATGATTTTTTTCCATTTTTTCTTATTCTTCCTGTTAAAATGCATTTACAGTAAAGTGGCTCTTAGCAAAATGTACCACCCAAAAAAAGCCTAATTGGTGGCGGATAAAAAAAGCTATAGATCAATTCATTGTGATAAGTAGTGATAAAGTTATAGGCTAATGAATGGGAGGTGAACATTGCTCGGATGCATAAAGTGAAAACGACTGAAGGCTAAACTGGTTAAAAAAAAAATGCGTGATCAGTTCTGTGGCCCAAGTCATCAATTTTAATGTGTTTTTTTTATTTCTTCCTGGCCCGAGGTACATCACTCAGTCCACAAAAGTAAAGAAGACCCCAGGAAGCAGTTTTTACTTTCACTTAAGGATTTTAAAAATGATTTCTTTGTGGTTCTTAAAGAACCACTATCACGGAAAATTTAAAAATGTAAAATACATGTAAACACATACCAATAAGCAGTGTTTTACCCCGATTAAAATGAGCCCCAAATTACTTTTCTCCCATCTTGGTGTCACTTACAGTAGGTAGTAACAATCTGACGGAACCAACAGGTTTTGGTCTAGTCCATCTCTTCATGGGGATTCTCAGCATGGCCTTTATAACTTTCAAAGACACTCTTTAAAAATAATTTATATAAAGATGCTAGCCAGCCTCCCTGCTCGCTGCACACTTTTTTATCAGTTAGACGGAGCAACTGCCATTCACTAAGTGCTTTTAAAAATAAAGAAAACCCTAAGAACCCCCCACTAGGAGATGGGCTAGTCCAAAACCTGTTGGTTCTGCCAGATTTCTCCTACCCACTGTAAGTGACAGCAGCATAGGAGAAATGTAATTAAGGGCTCATTTTACTCTGGAAGAAATGTACTTCTTATTTGTATGTGTTTACACGTAATTTACATTTTACAATGTTCACGATAATGGTCCTTTAAGCACCTGAGGAACACATGTTTATACCCCCCCTGGTGACCAGGCCATTGTTTACATTTCCACACTTTACAACTTTAATGGTTTATTGCTCAGTCATACAACTTAGCACCCAAATCAATTTTACCTCCTTTTCTTCCCACTAATAGAGCTTTCTTTGGGTGGTCTCTGATTGCTGCTGCGATCTTTACAGCCATTAGGAGGGACAATTAAGTGACGGCTGTCCTCTGTACAGCGATGCGCTGGATTGCAGCACTGTACACATATTTATTAGCTGTTTATGTCTTTAAGTCAGCTTATCAGCTCCGATTGTGACTGACAGGCTGAAGACGAAGCTCCGCTTTGTTTACAGCAGGGAACGGGTGCTCGAGCGAGCGCTCATTGTCTGCAAATCTCGTTCCTGGGGAGATCATGCCACCTGGCGTGAGCAAAGAACGAGTAAGCCCCTCTGCCACTTGCAGTCCTGCGTTAGGCGGTCGCAGAGTGGTTAAAGTGATCCGGAACTCAATTTGCACTTCTTTGCAGCCATGGCGACAATACTCTTCTGAGTACAAACTGCTTAGAAACTCACACCTGTTTGGAGTTAGAAATTGATTGGCTCATACAACTCCTTTTAAACAGTGCACCTTGCCTGTCTGTTTGCTGATCCATTCCTTCCAACACATTTCCTACATTACATTCAGCATATTGCTCCACCCCCTAGTATCATCTGTGAAGATGTGCTAAATATGGAGAAACCCCCCCAAAATGGCCACTAAAATAATGTCACATCATTCTAATTGCCTAATTATGCTTCCGTCATGTTTTAATTTCTGTTACTTCTCCCCATTACACCCTATTGTTTATTTACCATGCCTTTCTCATCAAATGTACAGCCATGCATCAGCCACATGCCAGAGTGTCACAGTAGCCAGTGTGGCAAGATGATTGGTTGTGTCCCTGATGACATCAAAATGGGCCCTGATGACATCACAATAGTCAGAAAAGCATAAATAGGATGCTCTGGAGTCTCTTGAAGCAGATGATGTTAGACCTCTGGGGGCTCCTGGACTGTGTTAGGTGTGCAAGGTGTCTTGCAAGGCGGCTATGGTAACTAAAAGTGCAGTTAGTTAATTATGGTAGATTTTTTTTCTTTCGATGGCTACCTTAGCTTAATATAATAGGTTATATTTGTTGGTTGCATGGTTAGGTTTGTTATTTGTAGTAGATTGTTTTTTGTTGGTTGGATAAAAAATTATAGCTAGCTTCCGACTGACATTTACGCTCCATCTCTCCTTCTATTAACGCATTTCTGATACAGTTTATTTGTTAGGCTGGAACTACTATTATTTGCTTAGTGTAGGCAGCCCATTCTTTCTCATCTTACAATGGGGATCATTAAAATGAAGCAGCCTGTTAGAGAGAATGAGCAAAGAAAACCTGTTGCTGAACTCTGGGGCCTCTAAGGCAAGTAGAAGAGTTCATGTTGTCTTTGTCTTCCACTCTTAAAGAGAACCAGAGATGAAGCACCCTCTTGTATTTTACCTTATAAATCAGTGGGAACATGACAGTAAACACCTAATCTGCCCTTTGTTTCATTGTTCTCTGTGTAATCTGACTGTTAGCACCTCTGATAAGAATCCCCGACTGAGAAGTCAGGCTGCTCCGTCTAGCTTTGCTACAGAAAGATTATAGCTAAGTCTGTCTTCTGTGGTGTTATTTCAAGCCCAAGCCTGCCCCCTTGTGGCTTTGCTATAATGACTCAGCAATAATCATTCCCAGCAAAGCCAGATTTAATTGCTCAGTCTGGGATTCTTGTGACTGCTAATAACAGACACTTTTAGCAGTGAGGGTGAAACAGAGAGCATGGTAAGTGTTTTCTCTAATGTTCTTACTGATATATATGGTAAAATACACAAGGGTGCTTCCTCTCTGGTTCCCTTTAAGTGGTCATGTGGTCCTCTTCGCTGCTTGTCCCGTCTGTGCATTCGTACAACTGTAAAGTGGGGAATGAGGGGGATACCGCTTTACGGAGGACAGATGAGCAGTACCCCGGTCAAACTGAGTGAAAGCAAGGGGAGTCAAGACTAGCTTGTTCTTCTCTGTGTGGACATCCAGGGAGCAGGAGGAAACCAAAGTAATTTATGACCACTCCTTTTGTTTATATATTTCTGATATAAACAGCTTGTGTGGAAGTTGTTGTTGTTGTTAGTGTGAGTAGTCTATTCTTCCTCAACTTACACTGAGGATTTACATGAGCTAGACTGCCGCTGAACTCCAGGGGCCCCTAGGGCACTTACAGAGTTTTAGGTTGTCCTTGTCGCATAATCTTAGGTGGTCATATGGTCCTCTTCGCTGCTCATCAGGTCTGTGCATTCGTACAACTGTAAAGTGGGGAATGAGGGGGCTACCGCTTTACGGAGGACGGATGAGCAGTACCCCAAAAAACAAGAGGAAACCAAAGTAATATATGACCACCCTTTAAAACTCACATCCACTGACTGACATACACTGACAGCTAACTAACATTTTATTGCCTTTGTGATGATGATGCCTGTTTGGCTGTGACTATGAGTAATGATCCAGCTTATATCACAATAAGTCCCTGGCTCTCCACCACCCATCGCTATGCGGTGATAAATCTCATCCTGTCACCTCGCTCCGACACTTTCAGGAACATTCTGAGAAATCATCAATACGCTTCTCATCCCTAATCTAGATGTTGGACCCCCTTTACAGGTGACTGTTTATTTTTTCTGGAGAGAATCCAAGTCATCTTCACAGAGTCCATTATTCCACTACTGGCTCTGATGAGAGCTAACAAGCTGGAAACAGCTGGGAGTAAGTTGAGTAATAAGTTTGTTCTGAGGTGCAAAGGAGGGCCCCATTGTGTGTGATCACATATCTGTGCTGTAACCCCGTGGGAATGATCCCTGTGGCTCTGACCTCAATGATTCTGAGAAAATAAAAGATTGCCTTCTTAAACTGGATCTGAGATAAACGTTTACTCATTGCATAATTGTGTTCCTTTCATATATTTTATAGGGCATTCCTCAAGCCAAATACTTGTTTTGTTTTGTTTTAATAAGCAAGGGCTTATGGGAGCTCAGTCTGGGCAGGAGGAGAAGGAGGAGGTAACTAGCCATATATTTCAGAGGCAGAGGGGAAGAGGGAGGAGGAGAGGGGAGTGAATTTGTCACAGGCTGAGGGCTGGAGATGCTATCAGCTTGCCAGTGTGTAATGTGACAAACAAAACACGGCTTCCCTCACTGTATCACAGGAATAAATAATCCTAAACTGTTAAAGCTGTTTGCAGCTAGATTTGCTGTGTAAACTATCTAAACTTTAGATAAGATATATAGACAAGTTACTTGTTATAGTTATTTTTCATCTCGGACCCGCTTTAAAGTGAGTCTAAAGTTGATAAAAAACAAAAAACAGATACTCACCTAAAGGGAGGGAAGGCTCTGGGTCCTATATAGTCTTCCCATTCTCCTACCGGTCTCCTCGTTCCCCCGTAGGCTCCTCCATTTGAATATCCCCCTTTGGGAGACTTCATCAATCTTTGTAAGCACTTGGATTTCCGAAGACGGATGGCTCTGCGCTGCGCTCGTGCAAAAGAGGGCGTTCGGGTGCGCTGTACGGAGCAGCCCGTCTTGGGATGCCTGAAGGCTTCCGAAGAACGTTGAAGGCCACCCAACGCGGAGAGAGTAGTTCCCAACCGAACGATTGTGGACTGCTAATGGGGAGAGAACTTGGAGACTGGCAGGAGAACGGGAATGCTCTATAGGACTTTAGATAAGATATATAGGCAAGTTACTTGTTATAGTTAGTTTTTTATCTCGGATCCGCTTTCAAGTGAGTTTGAAGCAGATAAAAAACAAAAACAGATACTTATCTAAAGAGAGGGAAGGCTCTGGCTCATATGGAGTCTTCCTGTTCTCCTACCGGTCTCCTTGTTCCCCCGCTGGCTCCTCCATTTGAATATGCCGCTGTGGGAGACTTCATCAATCCTCGTAAGCACTTGGGTTTCCGAAGACGGATGGCTCTGCGCTCGTGCGAGAGAGGGCGTTCGTGTGTGCGCAGTACGGAGCAACCCGAGTGCTTCCGAAGAATGCTGAAGGCCACCCAACGCGGAAGAGAGCAGTTCCCAACCGAACGGTTGTGGACTGCTAATGGGGAGAGAACTTGGAGATTGGCAGGAGAACGGGAATGCTCTATAGGACCCAGAGCCTTCCCTCTCCTTAGGTGAGTATCTGTTTTTTTTTATCTTATTTTTGCTTCAGACTCCAAACAGAAAGTATTTACAATGATTCAGGTTGGATTGAGCATATGATGTCTCCCACAATGCATCACGGCTGGATATGCAAATCATCCTTTGTTGTCCCTGATAGCTAACCACACCTCCAGAACCGCTGGAATGCAATGATATGTCAGCTTGTTAATTGTACAGAGCCACAAATATTCTGGGGTAATAGATTTTTGTTTTCCCCCAAAAAACGGTAGCAAAAACGAGTACACTTATTCCATATGTGCGAATAAATAGGGATGCTGATTTGGAAGAATTGAAATTTCCGCATTTCCAATCGGAAACCGGCGATTTCAATTAGAAATCGGAAGTCTGTGGTAATTGGAATACTGCAACTCGGTAATTTCAGCCAAATCACAGAACTCGGAAGCATTGGACCAATCAGAGAATGCAGAATTTTTTCCACAAAAATTGGATTACTGCAGTCATTTTAGATGAATCACAAGATTTTCCGATTTCTGAAAACATTTTTTGTCTTTTTTTTATTTCTCTGATGCAAAAAATGACATAAAATAGTCCTTGGAAATTGGAAAATCGGAAATCAAAAAACGGAAATCAGAAAGTGGCATTGGGTGAAAATGGTATTTCCCGTGGAATTGGAAATGGGCCTCTCTGACCATCCCTCTAAATAACGATGGAACCATATTGTACTGAGACACTTAGCTTGAGGGCTCTTTCACACTGGGGCGGTGCCTCAAATTGACGCACTGCTACCGCATTTCAGTGCATACCTATGGGGTCATTAATATTACCTGCATCGTGGTGCGGTCCACCAGAAGTCCTCGATCTGACTCTGGTCCAGAGACGAGCAACAAAACTTATACGGAGGGTCTTACTTACCAAGAAAGGTTAGATAAACTGGGTATATTTAGTCTAGAGAAAAGACGCCTTAGAGGGGATCTAATTAACATGTATAAATACATCAGAGGGCAATATAAAAGCTTGGCGGATGAGCTTTTTTTCCCTAGGCCTTCTCAAAGGACTAGAGGACATGATCTGCGCATGGAGGAAAAATGTTTTAGCCATTTATTTAGGAAAGGATTCTTTACAGTAAGAGTGATTAAGATGTGGAATGCATTGCCACAGGAAGTCGTTATGGCAAACTCTATACCTGCATTTAAAGGGTGCTTAGATGCTTTCCTTGCGTTGAAAGACATCCATGGCTACAATTACTAGGTAATGCCTAATGATGTTGATCCAGGGATTTTATCTGATTGCCATATGGCAAGTTTTTTCCCTTTTGGGGCTAATTGGACCATGCCTTGTAAGTGTTTTTTTGCCTTCCTCTGGATCAACATTGATATGTGAGGGAGTAGGCTGGTGTTGTACTTTGTTCTCTGGTTGAACTCGATGGACGTATGTCTTTTGTCAACCCAAATAACTATGTAACTATGTAACTACATTATCACGCGGCTTCTGCAGCGACTTGCGGAGGATCTGCGTCAGCTCGGAAGTTATGTTAGTCTATGGGGACGCGGGGATTTTTAAACATTTTCCAGGCGCTGAAGTCGCCGCGCACATGCGCAGAAGCATTTTTTTTTATATACAATACGATTCTGTGCACTTCCACATACCCCAAAGCAGGAAGTGACCGCAGGCACGCCTCAATTCCTGCTTGGCCAGGTGGGGAATACTGCATAGTAACGCGGTATTCCCCGAAGGCCTGTTTTTGGCGGTGTGGTGCAGCTTCCGCACCGCCAGTTTGCAGTGTGAAACCGGCCTGAGATTTATGATCTGGTATTGTAACTGAGCTTGAGATTATTGGTCTGGTTGTGTAACATATAGACTCACTGGTTATGTGAAATCACCTTCACCAAATGAAAAAAAGCTTATGGCCCCTTTTACACAGGGGCACTTTTTTGCGTTGCATTACCCTTTTTAGGGCCGGCCGACCACAAAATGCAATCAGATTCGCAGAAGATTTCCCCACAAAATGCAATGAGATTGGCAACAGATTTCCCCACAAATAGAATCAGATTGGCAGCAGATTTCCCCACAAATGCAATGAGATTGGCAGTAGATTTCCCCACAAATGCAATGAGATTGGCAGCAGATTTCCACACAAATGCTATGAGATTGGCAGCAGATTTTCCCGCAAATGCTATGAGATTGGCAGCACATTTCCCCACAAATGCAATGAGATTGGCAGCATATTTCCCCACAAATGCAATGAGATTGGCAGCACATTTCCCATGAGATTGGCAACAGATTTCCCCACAAATGGAATCAGATGGGCAGCAGATTTCCCCACAAATGCAATGAGATTGGCAGTAGATTTCCCCACAAATGCAATGAGATTGGCAGCACATTTCCCCACAAATGCAATGAGATTGGCAGCATATTTCCCCACAAATGCAATGAGATTGGCAGCACATTTCCCCACAAATGCAATGAGATTGGCAGCACACTTCCCCACAAATGCAATCTTATTGGCAGCACATTTCCCCACAAATGCAATCTTATTGGCAGCACATTTCCCCCACAAATGCAATCTTATTGGCAGCACATTTTCCCACAAATGCAATGAGATTGGCAGCACATTTCCCCACAAAATGCTCCTTCCCCATGCTGCGTGCAGCTGCTTAAATATAGCTCCCATTCTCCCCTGCAGTGCAGCTGCCACCGCTAACACACCTCGGATCGGCGGTGAGCAGGAGATAGGAGTCAGCCACACCCAGCGGCGGCTCGAGCTTCAGATTTTTGGGGGGGCTCAAAAGGGGCACAGTGGCTGGCAGACGGGGCTCATGGGAGAAATTACGCGCCGCGGTGAAAAATGTGCGTGGCCATGAGGTTATGTGGGCGGGGCTAACTGTAATGTAATTATACCAGCTATTGTAGTTACATAAAAATAATGAAGTAAATGCACATAATGACAGACAGCGTTTCCCCAGTAAATGCATGTAATGATTGACCGGATTTCACCAGTAAATGCATGCAATGAGAGACAGCCTTTTACCAGTAAATGCACATAATGAGAGACCTCGTTTCACCAGTAAATGCACATAATGAGAGTCAGCGTTTCAACAGTAAATGCACATAAGAGACAGTGTTCCACCAGTAAATGCATGTAATGACAGACAGCCTTTCACCAGTAAATGCATGTAATGAGAGACAGCATTTCCCTAGTAAATGCACGTAATGAGAGACAGCGTTTCACCAGTAAATGCACGTAATGAAAGACAGCGTTTCACCAGTAAATGCATGTAATGAGAGACAGCGTTTCCCTAGTAAATGCATGCAATGACATACAGCCTTTCACCAGTAAATGCACATAATGACAGTGTTTCACCAGTAAATGCACATAATGACAGTGTTTCACCAGTAAATGCACATAATGACAGTGTTTCCCCAGTAAATGCACATAATGACAGACAGCGTTTCCCCAGTAAATGCATGTAATGAGAGACCGCGTTTCCCCAGTAAATGCACATAATGAGAGACAGCATTTCACCAGTAAATGCATGCAATGAGAGACAGCCTTTCACCAGTAAATGTACATAATGACAGACAGCGTTTCCCCAGTAAATGCATGTAATGAGAGACAGCCTTTCACCAGTAAATGCATGTAAGGAGAGACAGTGGTGTAAGTGGGCCTGCCAGGGAAGTTTGAGCACCACCGTAGTTTCCCCCCAAAACACACGTAATCTGGCAGCACTCCAAAGGTAGAGTCATACATCAGGTGATGATGGGCAGATTCAATCAAGAGACAAATCTCTCTCTAATTCAATCTAATTAGAAAGAGATCAGTTGGCTGCCCATGGACTGCAGGCCAATTCCCGATCGATTTTATGCTGATATCGATTGGGAATCAACCTTGTGACACCTTAACCACCGCCTTGACGCTGCCCCCCCCCCCTCCCTTCCTGTTGCACTATACTTAACCTGTCTGTGTTCGCTGCGGGCTTCGTCCGAAATCTGCATACACGTGCCCCAGGTGGTTGCCACAGTAACGTAGGCAAATGTATGCAGATTGTAGATGGAGCCAGCTGCGGACACAGCTGTACACCTGATCAACCACTACGGCCCGACATCTTTCATCATGTCCGATCAATACATGCAACCAATTTCGGCCCGAAATCGGTTGCATCATCGTTCACGCATTCTCTTAGCAGCACTGATTTTCATCCGATTTGATAATCAAGTCGGATGGTTGATCAGCCACAAAGTCGATAAATGTATGGTCACCTTAAAGTGGATCTGAAGATTGAATAAAAACAAAGAGATTCACTTACCTGGGGCTTCTGTTAGCCCTTGCAGCCATCCTGTGCCCGCACATACCTGGAACGATCCTCTGGTCCCCCGCCAGGCGCAGTTTGTACTGGTTTGCAGACGCAGTACAGATTTTCTCATACTGCACCAGCGCAATACACTGCCGGCCACAGGAGCCCAAACAAGGATGCGTGTGGCCAGAGCTGTGCAGGCACAGTGGCCGTTGACTTGTAAGTCGGCGGTGAATAAACCGGGCTGCGGTGGGGGACCGGAGGATCTTTAACAGGAAGCTCCAGGTAAAGTGAATCTCTTTATTTCCCAGTCTTCAGTTGTGTTTTAAGTGTGGAGAGGAGGTAAAACTAATAATGAGTTAAACTGACCCCAGTTCATGGCTGGTCAGCAGGAGGATATCAGTGCACACCATAAGGCTCCCTTCCCCCGTTATTACATTTTATGTGCTCATAAGAGTCTCCAGGCAGACCTAACTGACAAGTGAATGCTGGCAATTTGGGGGATGATGAGGAAGGAGAGGAGAGACACTCTCAGAGAGAGAAATAAAGTTCCCCCTGCTCGCAGCAGCTGGGTCAGAGCTGCAGTCAGGGGGTTGGGAGAAGGTACACAGGCAGCAACTACAGACAATGAACGTGAGACTGTCAGCCCAAACCTTTCTGTGGTGATTCATTGCTGGGCTTGACTGGCTGCTTTGGCTGCTGTCACTTGTATCTGTGGCAGACTAGCTACACTTTCCTGCAGGCTGCCTCGTTCCTCAGCCTGTGTCTCGTGTGCTGGAGAGAGGGGGTGGAGCTGGAGCCCGGCTGACAGGAAGATAGAGGCTGAGAGGAGGAAAAGCTGGGCTGCAGTTGGATGCATGAGCTGAGGGGCGGGACTGGAGTCTCTTCCTCTGTCAGCCAGCTCTGTCTCTATTAGCTGTGCGGCAATGATGCCCTGGCTGGCGGCCCCGCCCCCCGCTGTAACATTTTTACGAATGCTGCCCATTCTGTTATGGATTGTACGGGCAGGGGTTTTTTTGGGGGGGCTGACAGCTTGTGAGCTGGGGCTTAAGCCTGGGTAAGCCCCAGTGTAGCGCCGCCACACCAGCCGCGCGTCGGTAAATTCAAATGCAGGAAGTGACATCATCGGTAAAGTTCACTGTGCGGCTGCTATGCGCCGGTCTGGCTGGTTCCCATCTCCTGCTCACCGCTGATCTGATGTGTGTTAGCGGTAATGAAGAGCCGTTTTGGGAGCTAAACAAGCCTGCTCTTTGGGAACCGAGCAGCCGAGCCAGAAGAGCCGATGCTTAAAGAGACGGAATTCCCATCACTAGACTGAGTCTCAGTCTAGTGATGGGAATTCCAGCTCTTTAGAAAGCATTGGCTCTTCTGGCTTGGCCGCTCGGCTCCCTTTAAAGAGCCGGCTTGTTCGGCTCCCAAATGGCTCTTCACTACCCGGACATTTCTAAAAACCTTCCAGGACGCCCCGGACAGGTCGGAGAAAGTGGACCTGTCTGGGCAAAAGAGGACGCCTGGTCACCCTAGGAACATCAGACACAGCAGAATGGCTGGACCTCAGCATTCACGCTGCACCAGCTGCTCCAGCACGAGGGATATGATGCTGCTGCTGCTGCCAGGGGGACAAGATGCCATGGAATGTTACACGGGCTACCCCACAGCAAGGTGAGGTCCGACTGCTGCTGCTTCCCCTGCTGAGTCAGAGGATGCTACATAGCTGTGGCCATAGCCAGGCAACAGCTGTCCAGGACCTGTCCTTCCACCTCGCAGGTCAGCTGCCTCCCCAGCCAGACAATAGCTGTCCTTTCCACCTTGCAGGTCCTCTGCCTCCTCAGCCAGGTTACAGCTGTCCGGGACCTGTCCTTTCCATCTTGCAGGTCCACTGCCTCCCCAGCCAGGCTACAGCTGTCCGGGACCATTCCTTCCACCTTGCAGGTCCTCTGCCTCCCCAACCAGGCTACAGCTGTCCGGGACCTGTCCTTTCCACCTTGCAGGTCCTCTGCCTCCTCAGTCAGGCTACAGCTTTCCGGGACCTGTCCTTTCCCCCTTGCAGGTCCTCTGCCTCCCCAGCCAGGCTACAGCTGTCCGGGACCTGTCCTTTCCACCTTGCAGGTCCTCTGCCTCCCCAGCCAGGCTACAGCTGTCCGGAACCTGTCCTTTCCACCTTGCAGGTCCTCTGCCTTCCCAGCCAGGCTACAGCTGTCCAGGACCTTTCCTTCCACCTCACAGGTCAGCTGCCTCCCCAGCCAGGCAACAGCTGTCCGGGACTTGTCCTTTCCACCTTGCAGGTCCACTGCCTCCCCAGCCAGGCTACAGCTGTCCAGGATCAGTCCTTCCACCTTGCAGGTCCACTGCTTCCCCAGCCAGGCTACAGCTGTCCGAGACCTGTCCTTTCCACCTTGCAGGTCCACTGCCTCCCCAGCCAGGCAACAGCTGTCTGGAACCTGTCCTTTCCACCTTGCAGGTCCACTGCCTCCCTAGCCAGGCTACAGCTGTCCGGGACCAGTCCTTCCACCTCGCAGGTCCACTGCCTCCCCAGCCAGGCTACAGCTGTCCGGGACCTGTCCTTTCCACCTCGCAGGTCCTCTGCCTCCCCAGCCAGGCTACAGCTGTCCGGGACCTGTCCTTTCCACCTCGCAGGTCCGCTGCCTCCCCAGCCAGGCTACAGCTGTCCGGGACCTGTCTTGCCACCTTGCAGGTCCTCTGCCTCCTCAGCCAGGCTACAGCTGTCCGAGACCTGTCCTTCCACCTTGCAGGTCCACTGCCTCCCCAACCAGGCTACAGCTGCCCGGGACCCGTCCTTCCACCTTGTAGGTCCGCTTACTCCTCAGCCAGGCTAGAGCTGTCCAGGACCTGTCTTTCCACCTTGCAGATCCAAATGTACAAATGTTTGTGTCTTCTCCCCCTTCCCCCCCCCCCTTTTACAGTCTGACAGCTCCTATCGTGGCTGGCAAGCGGATCACGGAACCCCGCTATGTTTATGAGCATAGAATATGCACGTGTTCCCTAATCTCCGCCTCCAGGACCTGACACCAATCGATGACTTGAGGTGTTAGGTGGTCCTGGGTGAGCCACGAGCGGTCGCAGAGCAGTTAATCTGATGTATTTTTGCAAATTTGGGCAGTGAATTTTTGTGCCATATGAATTATATTTTGTCCACTAGATGGCGTTGGTAGGCATTTGGAGGATTTTTTCTAGTATAATGCCTGCATTATGTGCTTTGTCCACTAGGTGTCGCATTCAGCCGCCCTGCTTATGTGCGGACGTTGTCGGCGGAGCAGTGATTGGATGAGAAGCATGATTTCATGATTCTCACGGTTTTGGAATGCAGAAGTAGTCTATGCTTATACGGTATATTTCTTCAATATATTTTTTTTCAAGCTTTTGATACTTTTACTCCCTCTAGTGGATAAGTTAAGTTGGTGTCTTCTGCCTGGTTTACAGTTCCCTATCAGGTCCTCTGCTTGTATATACAGGATCTTCTCAAAAAATTAGCATATTGTGATAAAGTTCATTATTTTCTGTACTGTACTGATAAACATTAGACTTTCATATATTTTAGATTCAAATACACACAACTGAAGTAGTTAAAGCCTTTTATTGTTTTAATATTGATGATTTTGGCATACAGCTCATGAAAACCCAAATTTCCTATCTCAAAAAATTAGCATATTTCATCCAACCAATAAAAGAAAAATGTTTTTAAAACAAAAAAAGTCAACCTTCAAATAATTATGTCCAGTTATGCCTGCAATACTTGGTCGGGAATCCTTTTGCAGAAATGACTGCTTCAATGCGGCGTGGCATGGAGGCAATCAGCATGTGGCACTGCTCAGGTGTTATGGAGGCCCAGGATGCTTCGATAGCGGCCTTAAGCTCATCCAGAGTGTTGTGTCTTGCGTCTCTCAACTTTCTCTTCACAATATCCCACGGATTCTCTATGGGGTTCAGTTCAGGTCAGGAGAGTTGGCAGGCCAATTGAGCACAGTAATACCATGGTCAGTAAACCATTTACCAGTGGTATTGGCACTGTGAGCAGGTGCCAGGTCGTGCTGGAAAATGAAATCTACATCTCCACAAAGCTTTTAAGCAGATGGAAGCATGAAGTGCTCCAAAATCTCCTGATAGCTAGTTGCATTGACCATGCCCTTGATAAAACACAGTGGACCAACACCAGCAGCTGACATGGCACCCCAGACCATCACTGACTGTGGGTACTTGACACTGGACTTCGGGCATTTTGGCATTTCCCTCTCCCCAGTCTTCCTCCAGACTTTGGCACCTTGATTTCCGAATGACATGTAAAAGTTGCTTTCATCCGAAAAAAGTACTTTGGACCACTGAGCAACAGTCCAGTGCTGCTTCTCTGTAGCCCAGGTCAGGCGCTTCTGCCGCTGTTTCTGGTTCAAAAGTGGGTTCATGCTTCCATCTGCTGAAAAGCTTTATGGAGATGAAGATTTCATTTTTCAGCACGACCTGGCGCCTGCTCACAGTGCCAAAACCACTGGTAAATGGTTTAATGACCATGGTATTACTGTGCTCAATTGGCCTGCCAACTCTCCTGACCTGAACCCCATAGAAAATCTGTGGGATATTGTGAAGAGAAAGTTGAGAGACGCAAGACCCAACACTCTGGATGAGCTTAAGGCCGCTATCGAAGCATCCTGGGCCTCCATAACACCTGAGCAGTGCCACAGGCTGATTGCCTCCATGCCACGCCGCATTGAAGCAGTCATTTCTGCAAAAGGATTCCCGACCAAGTATTGAGTGCATAACTGAACATAATTATTTGTAGGTTGACTTTTTTTGTTTTAAAAACACTTTTCTTTTATTGGTCGGATGAAATATGCTAATTTTTTGAGATAGGAATTTTGGGTTTTCATGAGCTGTATGCCAAAATCATCAATATTAAAACAATAAAAGGCTTGAACTACTTCAGTTGTTTGGATTTGAATCTAAAATATATGAAAGTCTTATGTTTATCAGTACATTACAGTAAATAATAAACTTTATCACAATATGCTAATTTTTTGAGAAGATCCTGTATAAGGGGAAGGTTTGAAGTAGCTGATGCACATTTGTGTCAGATGACTTGAAGAAGAATCGTCAGATTCTAAACACCATGCGTCATCGTCGAGACCCGGCACATTTCATGCTTTTTTTATTTTATGACAATGTAATAAAGTTTTGTAAACTTGCTAGAGAACAGAGGCGCCAGCAGAATTAAAAGTGATACAAACTTAAAAATGGCTAGGGAGGTAGCGGTGGACTTACCTCTGGAAAGCAGACACAAACAACTGTCTGAATAATGCAATTAAATTTATTAAGAGTACCCCAAAAATGTGACACTCGCTGTCATTGGGAGACACGTCATAGGCACCATATTTAAACCCATAGCGTCCTCATGACAGTACAGAGGCGCTTTTCATGTTCCTAACGAGCTACTGGTAAGATCTTGGTATTTTTATCACTTAATCTTTATATCCGCACTGTCACTTTCTAGCAATTTTGCACATTACGCTATACCATTATTACTTTATATAGGCTATAAGTACATCAAACTTTGGCATAGATGTTATTTGTGCTTTCACTATTATTTTAGACACCCTGCATTTTTTCATACCATATACTTATAGTCCTTCATAGTATTAATTAAAACCCCTGCTCACATTATCCTACCCTACTGCGTCTATTACGCATACTATACATTTTGCACTCGTCACTTTACTGCTGAGGATACAGTTATACTCTGAGTATACTTTTTTATACACACGTTATTATACACCTTTTTATTATGTTCACGTTTGTATATATATATTCTTGGGATGTGCCTTTTAGCTTTATATTATAATACAATTCTGTATATTCAGGTTCTTTTATATATTGATCTATCGAAAGTTTTTCAGATAAATGTTGCATGAAATTTGCAAGATTCAATGTTTGTAGCGCGCTATAGCAATGTTTTTTTGTCTCTGTCCACAGTTTATGTCCCCTACTTTATTGCCTGAAGAAGCGGGCTGTGCCTGCGAAACGCGTCGGTCGCATTTTTGGGGTACTCTTAATACATTTATTTGCATTATTCAGACAACTGTTCATGTCTGCCTTCCAGGGGTAAGTCCACCGCTACCTCCCTAGCAATTTGTAAGTTTTTATCACTTTTTATCCTGCTGGCGCCTCTGTTCTCTAGCGATTATACAGTATCCACACCTGGTGGAGGGGTGACCTACCCCTACTTTTCTGATCTACAGAGAGTGACATCTTATCCTGAGTGAGGACAGGTCTAATCTCCTCACCTGCATATACAGTGGTTGTCTGAGTGGTAACCCACGTTTGTCAGTATATTTATCTCACTATTATCATTTACATGTGATCCTGTACATACTACACTATACTGGGCTCTCGGTGTCTCCTTTTTGTAAACTTAGATGGTGCGGATCCTTATGTGAAGAAATTCAACAGATTTCCCTTTTAACTGCAGGGGTCGGATCCAGCATACAACTATAGCTTAAGGGTTAAGCACCAATGACCTATAGTGATGATGAAAGCAGGAAGTAGACACAGTGCAGATTTATCAGATGTAACAAAGAATGTTTTTTCTTTAAAGGTTATTATGCTGTTGTTTGTCTTTTTAGAGCAGAGAGGAAGTCCTGAGTTCAGGACTGCGTTAAGTATTACCTCTGGTGGTGGAGCAAGGCCCGACTTCTTGCTGATGTGTTAGATTCTCATTATCTCCAGTTCCATATCTCCCGAGTCCTGACTGTCCTCCACTCTGACCTCCTGTTCTCCTTATTTCACAGTATCACACATCAGGACGTATATGAGGGCCACGCCTCCCATATCACAGTGCCTTTATTGACAAGTTGCACTGCTCATTCAGAACGCTATTGGACTCTCTAATCCTGGCTGTGTTGTGTGTTTGTGGGACACCAGCATTGGACCTCTCAGGACACATAGCACTGCCTTATTCATGAGCTGAGTGTGGGGAACATTTTAGCATTAAGCAAAGCTTATAACACATGAGAGATGTCACACCGGTGATAAACTCCATTCATGTGCTGAATGTGGGAAATATTTTGTAGAGAAATCGCATTTTGTCGCACATCAGAGATCTCACACTAGTTGTGCTTGTAATGAGTGTGGGAAATATTTTGGAAGTAAAGTAAATCTTGCCATACATGAGATGCTGTCGAGTGTTGGAAATATTTTAAGTTGGAGATATAGAGCCAACTGTTGGCACTGCAGTGCACTTGGGGAGGGTGGCAACTGCACCACTCAGGGCCAGCTGCTTAGCCAATGACCATGCTCTGCGTGCTCAGACCTCAAGACACAGTACTGTAGATGGAAGAAGAAAAGGCGAAAATCGGCACTGCAAGCAATCTGGTTTATTCCATAGTATAAGTGCAATCAGCAGCATGAAAAAGTGCTATCCTGTGCAACAAGACAAAATGTCGTGTACAATTATACCGGTCCCGGTGGGTGGTGGAAGGTGGGTACAGGGCACCTTCTTCCATCTATTGGAAGTATTTTTGCTTTAAGCAAAAAACTTAATATGCATGAAAGATCTCATACTGGTGATGGACCTTTTTCCTGTGCTGAGTGTGGGAAATGTTTTTTTATACAGATGTTGCTTTTTATCACACATAAAAGAGTCTTTAGACTGAAGAAAAGCCATACTCTGACTGTGGGAAATATTTCTGAGGTAAAGCAATCCTTGACATACATGAGTGAATCTTACACTACTGAGTGGCCCTGTTTATTTCCAGAGTGTTGGAAATGTTTCAGAAGTAAAGCAAATCTTGTCATGCATGAGATGTCACACAATCGGCTTGATTCACAAAGCTTTTTCACCTTTTTTCCTCTGTTTTCACCTTATCTATGTTACATTTTTAAGCTTCCAAAAAGCAAAATCAAAATCTATATATATAATAGAGTAAGTGTCTCAACCTTCAAACAAGAAGAAGAAGTACTTTGCATGAGAAAATTTATGCGTGCTCAAACACCAAGTTTAAGGCCTCTTTTCCACGGACTGTTGAGCTGTGTGCTCAGCAAGCAGTTACCAGGCAGCAGTGAGCAGATACCAGGCAGCAACAAGCAGTTACCAGGCAGCAACAAGCAGTTACCAGGCAGCAGTGAGCAGATACCAGGCAGCAGCAAGCAGTTACCAGGCAGCAGCAAGCAGTTACCAGGCAGCAGCAAGCAGTTACCAGGCAGCAGCAAGCAGTTACCAGGCATCAGTGAGCAGTTACCAGGCAGCAGTGAGCAGTTGTGAGAGTTTGAGAGCCATTTCACTGCCTATTCACAGTCCATGGAAAAGAGGCCTTACCCTAGCAAGTCTGACATTGCAAATCTGGCCTAATTGGCTATTCATGAGGCAATGCCCATGCAAATGCATGCACAAACCAATACCACAAAGCAGTCACCCTGCTACATGCTACATTAGCACTATCCGGCTTAGTGCACACCAGAGCGGTTCGGCAGCGTTTTGCGATCCACTTGCGGCTGCGGATACGCTTGGGTAATGTATTTCAATGGGCTGGTGCACACCAGAGCGGGAGGCGTTTTGCTGAAACGCATACTCCCGAGGTGAGGCATTTTTTGGATTGCGGAGGCGTTTCTGCCTCCAATGTAAAGTATAGGAAAAACGCAAACCGCTCTGAAAAACGGCAGTTCAGAGCGGTTTTGCAGGCGTTTTTGTTACAGAAGCTGTTCAGTAACAGCTTTACTGTAACAATATATGAAATCTACTACACCAAAAACGCTTTACAAAACCGCAAAATGCTAGGTGAAATGCTACAGAAAAATAAGAAAAAGCGTTTCAAAATCTGCTAGCATTTTGCGGATCTGCTAGCAGTTTTTGGTGTGCTCCAGGCCTCCAGGAGCGCCACGGGGAGGATTCCCAATGCCCCCTTTTTATACAACTGGGGGACCGCAGGGTCCCAGGCTCTCTCACTGCCTGGGAACCACAGCGGCACCCCGGAGGAGGAGGCTGGGTGACCACGCTTGGGGGGGGGGGGGGCTGCGCCACCCAGCCTCCCACTCTGGGGTGCCGCTGTGGTTCCCAGGCAGCGAGAGAGCACTTTGCAGTATTGGTTTTTTGACCCTGCGTAGTTTGGCATGGGAAAGCAAATGCATATTTGCATGAGCATTGTCTCATGAATAGCCAATTAGGCCAGATTTGGAAAGCCAGACTTGCTAGGGTTAGACTTGGTGTTTGAGCACGCAAAATTTTTCTCATGGAAAGCATTTTTTGCAGTTGTATCCTTTGGAGGCAGGTGGTGGATGGCTTGCTCCAGTGGTGTGAGCCCTGGAGTGAGTTGTCTGCGCCTGTCCTCCCCCCACCCCGGAGTGTTGTATGTGAGCCAGCCCTGAGCTCTAAAGCTCGGGGTGACCCATGCTTCACTCCTTTCTCATGTGGTGCACCCAAGTTAATGTGCATGTTGCAGAACGCAATGGACGTTAAGGTAAGTGCCTGTTTTTAATATTGGGAGGTGGGTGCGGATGGCTCTCCCCGGCGCTGACCACACTTGGGGGGGGGGGGTGCAGCTGCGCCACCCAGCCTCCTCCTCCGGGGTGCCGCTGTGGTTCCCAGGCAGGAAGAGAGCCGGGGACCTCGCAGTCCCCCGGTTGTATGGGGGCATTCGGAATCCTCCCCGTGGCGCTACTGGATAGTGCTAATGTAGCATGAACTAATACCCGCAGGGCGATCGCTTTGCGGTATTGGTTTTTGGACCCTGCATAGTTTGGCATGCGAAAGCAAATGCATATTTGCATGAGCATTGCCTCATGAATAGCCAATTAGGCCGGATTTGCAAAGCCAGACTTGCTAGGGTTAAACTTGGTGTTTGAGCACGCATACATTTTCTCATGGAAAGCCTACTTCTTTTTGCTTCAAGGTTGAGGCACGTACTCTATTAGATAGATAGATGCGGCGTATGCTACGACGCGGGTTGGCTAGTACAATATAATTAAGGTAAGAAAAGTAATATTGAAATGAAGTTATTTAGAAATAAGTTACTTTGAGTGATTGATTTGGTTGTAAATGTGCTGAATTAGTTGATAAATAAGACATTCATGAGAAGTTTTGTGAATACAGCCCAATGGAGAAGCCCTATCAGTGTACTGAGTGTGGGAAATCTGTCAAAGGAAGAGCAAACCTTGTCATATATAAGTGATCTTAAACTGTTGAAAAGCTGTATATATTTGATGAGTGTGGGAAATGTTTTGGAGGTAAATAAAACCTTGTCATGTATGAGAGATCTCACAATGACACTCTACCCATACTCATCGCAAATATCTAACAAGCGGAGATTTATGCCCAAAACATTTCCCACACTCAGCACATAGAGATTTTCCAGTAGTGTGTGCTCTGTCATGTATGACAAGGTTTGCTTTACCTCCAAAACATTTTTACACTTGATGGTGCTTCTCAATAGTGAGAGATCTCTCGGGTATGACAAAGTGGGCTTTGCCTCTAAATCATTTCCAACACTCAGCACACATACAGGGCCTTTCGGTAGGGAGTGATCACTCATGTATGGCAAGGTTTGCTTAAAGGGAACCTAGACTGAGAGGGATATGAATGTTTCCTTTCAAACAATACCAGTTGCTGGTCTGTCCTGCCGATTTCTCTGGCTGCAATAGTGGCCGAACCACACACCTGAAACAAGCATGCAGCTAATCCAGTCTGACTTCAGTCAGAGCACCTGATCTGCAGGCTTGTTGAGGGGCTGTGGCTAAAAGTATTAGAGACAAAGGATCAGCAGGAGAGTCAGGCAACCGG
This sequence comes from Hyperolius riggenbachi, assembly GCF_040937935.1. Lineage (NCBI taxonomy): Eukaryota > Metazoa > Chordata > Amphibia > Anura > Hyperoliidae > Hyperolius > Hyperolius riggenbachi. Next base: position 255,085,232 of record NC_090653.1, read on the forward strand.
TATTATATTTAAAGGAAAAATCTATATCCTTCTCAGTTTAGGTTCCCTTTAACCTCTAAAACATTCCCCAAACTCATTAGTGAGAATATTGCTACTTTTCACTTGGAGGAGTCTTATGTGTGAGAGAATGTGATTTCAGTATAAAATATATCCCGCAATCAGCACACACAAGGCCTTTCAGTGTGAGATCACTCATGTATGACAAGGGCCCCTTTACCTCTGGAAACATTTCCCACACTGTCAGAATAATGCTTCTCTTAAGTGGGAGTACTTTTAGCCATGAAAACGTGTTTAACGATGTGTTTACTTATAAAACATTTCCCACCCTCAGCACATAATAGGGCCTCTCAGTAGTATGAGCTCACTTATATATGACAAGGTTTGCTTTACCTCCAGAACATTTCCCACACAGCATAATATGTGGTCATGTCATGTCAGGGTTTTCTTTATTTTTAAATAAACCGACTTTGGCCTTTCCTTCTATAGGTCCAATGACGGACATAATCTGACTTAGGAAAAATGGGTGCCACTAGATGGCGCTATAGCACCACCATCCTCTTCAGATCAACGTGTCTGACGATCTCCAACACTCTGATCACCGCTGGCCCCATCTACCGACCAACAATATGCACAGCAGCGGGAGTATATTAGGTGGGAGCATTTGGGCCAATCGCTAGGGGTGCCAGATCTAGTTGGATCAAGTCCGACACTTCAGTCCTTTCCAGCAACATGCAGTGCCGCATAATAACGAAATGATGCCGGTGTGTGCAAGGGGGTGGAGCCACAGTACACAAGCTGGCATCGCCATCTGGCACTAATGCTGGGTCACCTACTTGGTCTAGTGCAGGAGGAACAGACCTGCCAGCTTGGGGGGGGGGGGGGGGATGCATGTGATTGATTAGATAAGAGGATAAGAGGATTGTAAAAAGTTGAAGGACCACTCCAGCAAAAAAAAAAAAAAAAGTAAGCAGTTAAAATCTGACAGAACCGACAGGTGCAAATCCTCATTGGGGATTCTCTGGGTTTTCTTTGTTTTCAAAGCATTTCTTGAATGGCAGTTGCTAAGTCTAACTGCCAAAATAGCATGCAAGTGAGTAGGGAGGGTGGCTGGTATCTTACTATTTTAGCCATTTCTGATATTCAGGAAATGCTTTTTAAAAAAATAAAGAAAACCCTGAGAATACCCCATGAGGAGATGGACTAGTCCAAAACCTGTTGGGTCTTTCAGATTTAAACTGCTTACTTTTTTTTTAGTTTGTTTTTGCAGGAGTGGTCTTTTACGAATCTCACCATAACATACCACATTTTGTATGGGTCGCCAAGTTCCATGAACGGTTTCCACATCGTGGGATTGTACTTACTAAGCTTTCATTTGGAATACGTAGATCTGTGCCTGAAGGTTTATTTAGCATTACTCATTCTTGCAGTTAGTCCAGTGACAGCTGGGGTCTCAGCTCTGCAGAAAGACCACACATAATAATGTAACGAACATATCCCCACGTGGCTCCAGGTAGGATTAGAAGAACACCTGGCGACCATCTCCCAACCCTCAGCGGAGTTCATTTCTTTTGAAACAAATACAATGACATGTGATCCCCTCCTCCATTGTTAATGAACGGTAACCCAGAGCTACGAGCTACTAGACACTGAGATCAGGCAAGATGATCACACACCAGCGGAGGAGAGCCGAGGAGGCTGAATTTTAAGTAAGAGGACTAGTTTGAGCGACGGATACATTTTTTGACGCTTTTTAGGAATGTTGGCCCTGCTCCTTCAAACATTAGAGGTAAGACGGCTGCTCCATCACTTAGGATGATTATCATTCCATGTTAACAGCGAGAAGGTACCCAGTTTTTTATAAACACCCCTGCTCAAGGACATCCAGGCACACATTGGAATTTTTTAAAACCTTACTAAAAGTTTTGACAAACTTTGCAGCAGGATGTCCACCTGTCCCTCATTTAATGGGATCACAACTCTAGAAGACCTCCGGTGATGATAAACTTTGAGGGACAGGACTTTTTAGAGGAAACAGGATCGACTCTATAACTACAGAAATATTTTGAAGTGTAGTGCAGAATTTTTTGGGATAAGATGACCTCCTTAATGCTTAGGAAACCTGAAAAATTTTGTTAAAACACTTTGTGGTTAGCTATGACGTAGAAGTCAAAGATGGATGAAGGCCAAGGACGTTGAATAAGGAAAGACTAGAAACCTAGAAAATCATTTGGATATAAATTTTGATTGGGTCTTTGTGGTGTAGCTTTGGAACTATGTCGGAGGTTGGAGGAGAAGAAATCTCACCAGATGTTTTGCGCTGTACGGTGTGCCTGGAGGACTATAAACCCCACGGGCCTCTAAAACCTCGCATGCTGCCCGTCTGCTTGCACACCTTCTGTGAGGGCTGCCTGGAGAGATTGGGAGCTGATAACGCCTACAGCGTGCCCTGCCCTATCTGTCGTGTCTTCAATGATGTGTTTGGGCAGGACGGTGTGCAGGCGCTGCCCATTAACACCAGGGTGCCCTATTTTGAAGCAACAGAAGAAGAGACGTTAGAACCAGACGTGATAGATTTCATTGACCCCAGTGCCCCTTCCTGCCCCATGTGTGGTGGTATCACCCTCTATGCCCCCTTTGGTCTGGAGGCTGATATCACTCAATGCCACACTTGTCAGTGGGTAAGTGTGGAAGTGATGGAGGTGCAGCAAGTGGAAATCCACCCACAGCCTTCGGTGGACGTAAACAGCAACAGGACTGCGATAGAGAGTAAAAACAAGCAGCCCACTGGCCAGGTTCTTGAATCTCGCCCGGCTAGGAGGCAAACATGGGTGAGAAGGCTGCTGAGCTATTTAAGGTGAGCGACATGATCGTAGCAACAGCAGAGCGAGTGGGCCTCAGCGACGGGAGAGCGACGGGTCCAGGCAGCGTGACGTCGGAGAGCCCTGTTTTTTGTACCAGCAGTCTCTGATTCTTAAGGGGCCAGAGACTGCTGGTAGTCAAGTGGTTAAACTAACTACCTCAAATGAAAACTGGCTGTATAGCAAAATGAATGATCAGTTTTAAATCTTACATGCGCATACAGAGATGACATCAGAGTGTTGGGTGATGGATTCTGCGCATGCGTATAACTATTATCTAACGATATTCATACAAAATGTTGGAAACAAATGATCGCTGTTCAATCAGATCCAACCAGACGGGATCGGCACTTTCCATCGAGGTTTATCGTTAGTTCACATGATTGTTTGATAGATAATCATGTGCAAACATTTCGCAATTGGTCGTTTTATAGCCGTTTCACTTGACTATAGTGTAAAGTGTGTACGCAGCATTAGGCTAGGAATCACGACTGATTCGTGGCGTCTGGAAGTGCTGTACTGATTTGCGCTTTTTGGGTTTTTTTTTCCTGTTTGAATAAAGCTTATTATACTTACCGGGTGTGCCAATGTCCAGCTTCTGCTCGTAGCCCCGCCCCCTAGCTGAATAGGTCATAGTTGCTTCTCTAGCTCCAATCAGAGAAGCACCTGTGACCTCTTCTGCTCAGGGGCGGGGCTATAGGCAGGTCACCAAATAAGCATATAAAACTTTATTTAAATATAACACCATCGGCCCCCAAATCCATGCAAAATCTCTTTTGAAAAGCGATTCAGAAGTTATTTTGGAGCACTTGTATACTTTGTATTGAAGTGCAAATACTCCCAAAATGCTCCAGGACCTGCGATTTACCCTAATTTCATTTGCTCCTGTGGATTCCACTTCATACATTTACATTGGGAAAGCGTTTTTTGGAATCTCCAGAGATTGACGGCAATCCCAAAAATGTTAGGACCAAGGACCCATCAAGGTTCTCAACGTGTGGTACGCGTACCCCAGGGAGTATTTCTGATGGTTCCAGGGGATACTCAGGATGGATATACTTAACCAAGAATAAGAACATTTAGAGTTTTAGAAAATGATTAATCTTATTTAATCAACACCAAATTAATGTTTTAGCTAATTAAAAGCAATAGTAAATGCTTGGAAATTGTTTAGAACCAATTATCATGTACTATAATCAGAGCTGGGACAAGGTCCTTCAGCACCCAAGGCTGAGACACCAAAGTGCGCCCGTCCATCCCTCCCACCCCAGCCGTCACACACTGATTGCTACTAGACTAAGAGGCGCCCCAGGGCCCCCAACCTCCCCAATACCTTAATCTCTAGTTATCTGACTTGCAGTCACTGCCATGTATCCCCTTTTCCTATTTCTTTCTGCTTCAAACACAATTGGGAATGACAACTGAATGAATTGTGCGCCCCCTGCTACAATGCGCCCTGAGGCTGGAGCCTCTCCAGCCTCTGCCTCGGCCCGGCCCTGACTACAATTAAATATATATTTGTGAAGGGGTACTTGTGATAATGTTTACTATAGTAGTGGGTACTTGATGAGTAAAGGGTTTTAAAAGGGGTACATACCAATAAAATGTTGAGAAACATTTTGGCAGCATTTTTGGATCACCATCAAGAGAAAAAAAAAAGTTTGCCAATGAAAATGATTGGGGAGGAGCCAACTGGAGCGATTGCAGTTAGGTAAAAATCGCAGGTCATGCAGCATTGTAAAGTATTAGAGGGCTGCAAAATCGCACCTGAATCGCTGTACAAGCATATTCTGTCATATTTCTGTGTGATTTACCAATCAGATTGCAAATCGCAATCTCTCTCAAATTGCACTTTTATAAAATCGCTCCGAGTCAAATTCAACCATGCGACACACTTAAAGTAAACCTGTAAGAAAAAAGTGCCACTAGGGGGTACTTACCTCGTGAGGGGGAAGCCTCTGGATCCTAATAATGGTACCCCCGCCTCCTCAGTCAGCTGGATCCAGAGCTGGCAGCCCCCGAGCAGTTTCACACCATAACATTACATAAATGGGGCTCTGGCATTTTCACTTATAGGTTTACTTCAAAGTAGGAAGAGCATTAGATGCCAGACTACTTTTCCCAGCGTCCCTGCAATGCAGTAAAATGAATGTTTACATGAGGAGGTGGGGCTTTCTAGTTCGCAGGAAGTAGGCGTAACACCTCATCTTTGCTAACAGGAAATAAAATCTAGGGGTCTTAATGGTGGAGTACGTATAAGAAAGTTAGCTTAAAATAACTTAGAATGAGGCCATGTTTAATAATGCAATTTGATCAAATTTGACATCCTCTTTTCCGGTAGACACCACTTTTTCATACCTAATATGTACAGTATGAGCTACTACACCATGCTTACACGCTGCGGCATGTGCTGGTTGCTGTTTAAATAATCTGCCTTAAAGTGGACCTGAACTCTTGCACAGGACAGAAGGAAAACAGAGAAATGCACCCTGTGTGTATTTAGAGAGTTTAGCCTGTTTAATTCCCTCTCATTTATGACTAATCACAAGTTGTAATTTGATCTCTGCCCTGTGTCACATGACTGCCATGGCAGATAAGCTCATTTGAAAGCACAGGATCTTAACAATATGTCTGCTTCCATGAAAGCATGAAGTAGAAACAGTGGAAATTTTATTTTAGGATTTGTATCAGCTGTAACAAATTTTTTTTTGTTTAAAGGTTATTAATTTTGTTGTGTGGTGGTTTTTGTTGTTGTTTGTTTTGTTTTGTCTTTTTAGAGCAGGGATGACGTTCTAAAGGTGGCCATACACTGGTCGATTTGCCATCAGATTCGACCAACAGATAGATCCCTCTCTGATCGAATCTGATCAGAGAGGGATCGTATGGCCACCTCTACTGCAAACAGATTGTGAATCAATTTCAGCCTGAAACCGATCACAATCTGTGGAGCTGCCCTGCCACTGCTGCTCCCCCCCCCCCCCCCCCCTGCATACATTACCTGTTCCAGCTGGCGCGAGTCCCCTGGTCCCCGCTGTCTTCTTCTCCGCTCCGGGCTCCAGACCGTTCCTGCAGCTACTGAAACTTCCTGTCCAGGGGAAGTTTAAACAGTAGATGGCGCTCTACTGTTTAAACTTCCTGCCGGGACAGGAAGTTCTGTGTAGCTGCAGCCGGTCCGGAACCCAGCGCGGAAAGAAGGCAGCGGGGACCAAGGGACTGGTTAATGTATACCTGCTGTATTGCGTCGGTTGTCGGGCATTCGAACGCCGCTATCAACGCACTCCCGGCCCGCCGGCGAACGAGAAAAATTTTCCGCACGGACGGATCGACGGGAATCAACGGGATTGGGTACGACGGGATCGGCTGTGAAATCGCCGTGCACACCGCTGACAGAACGATCGATTTCCATCCGAAATCGATCGTTCTGTCAGCGGTGTGTGCGGCGATTTCACAGCCGATTCGATCACTGTGATCGAATCGGCCGTATATTGGCGGGAAAATCGTTAGGTGTATGGGCCCCTTAAGTTCAGGTCTGCTTTAAACATTCCCCTAAGTGTTTATCGGATTAAACTGGCTCTGTACACTCGCAACTTTCTCTCTGTCCCAGTGCTGATAGCATCTATAGACCATGAACACTGCTGAGTCATTACTGCAATGTCAACAGAAGTAGCAGAAGCAGAATCGCATGTATCAGGCAACTTGGCAGTCAATCGAATATCCAATTTGATTATAATCGGTGCTGCCAAGTGCATGCCTGATCGATGATGCGACCAATTTCGGGCTGCAATTGGTCACATGAATCAGTGGGACATGCTGCAAGATGTAGGGCCGACTTGCTCCATTTGGTGCGTGGTGGTAACAGTGAACGACATTGGGGCGAGCAACGACTGCAACAAAACCTCCAACGCTGTCCCCCCTAACGTGCAATGTGGGGCAACCATGTGGGGCACGTGTATGGACCAAGGACTGCGCCCGGAGGTAGCGGCGGACACAGACAAGTAATGTATAGCGCAATGAGGGGCACATTGCACATTAGGCGGGACAGCCTCGGGCCGGTTGACGCAGAGTCACAATGCTGAATTGATTGGGAATCAGCCCGCGGTGTATGGCCAGCCGACAGATCTCTCTCATCAGATTCGATTAGAGAGAGATTTGTCTCTTGGTTGAATCTGCCCATCATCGCGAGATGTATGGCTACCTTTAGCGCCTATTTCCATTAGCACGCATTGCGAATCGCATCTGTAAACATGCATGCGTTTTTATGCACACATTTTAACACGAAAATCGTGTTGCGATTTTCAAATTGCCTGGCAACATCACATGGCCAGCAACTCATTAGCATTAATTAACTTCCTGTGTAGAAGGTGAGGAAATTACGCTATATCTGCTGGGTACAGTCGCGTTCAGAATTCGATTTTCTGCATTTGTATCGTGAATACATACGGCCTCACTGACTTTCATTAGCTTCGATTCGCATCTAGATTGCCACAGAATGCAAAAAAATGCAGCATACCATCCATATTTTTACAGCATCTCATCGCATCCAGAAAGGCTGCTGAAAGATGTACGGAACTCAGCTGTCTTTAGTCAGCTATTGTGTCCCATGCTTGGGAGCCGTCGGTCTTAAAGAGACACTGAAGCGAAAAAAAAAATTATGATATAATGATTTGTATGTGTAGTACAGCTCAGAAATAAAACATTAGGAGCAGAGACATAAGTCTAATGTTGTTTCCAGTACAGGAAGAGTTAAGAGACTCCAGTTGTGATCTATGCAAAAAAGCCACTGAGCTCTACAACTTTGAGGCCTGAAACCCACTACAAAACGCTATAGCTAATCGCAATCGCTAGCGTTTTGTATGAGCAGTTTGTAAGCGATTTCATGAGCGTTTTAGGGAGCAATTTTAAAAAGTGTATCAATTTTCCAGCGGTTGTGTAGTGATTAGCGTTTTAAAGTCTGATTGGTCCTTTCAATTAATTTTAATTTTGTTACAGTGTACAGTAACTTTAAAACTCTAGCAAAATCGCTCCCTGCAGGTTTTGATGAGCGATTACGTCAGCGATTACATACTTGACATTGAAGCACAAACGCTAACAAAATGCTGCATGTCCTGCATTTGCGATTTTGCTAATCGCAATCGCTTCTGTGGAATTTGCACCATCGATTTACATTGGCAGAGCGTTTAGGGAAATCACTAGCAATTTATCACGCTCCCTAAATGCTCAAAGTTGCAGAGAGCGCTGAGTTCTGAAGGTTGTTATCTGAGCTGTCCGTCAAGGATTTTCTTTTTCTCTGCCAGAGGACAGGTCAATAGTTCACTGAACTGTTCTGTAAAATCATTTAGAATGCTGAGTAATGTGTACACTGCACGTATTAGAGAATGATGCAATGTTATGAAAAACACTATATATCTGAAAATAAAAATATGAGAATATTTTCTTTGCTACTAATGTTCTAGTAATTATCCGGACTACACAACCAATTCATTATATCATAATTTGTTTTTCGCTTCAGTGTCTCTTTAATACTGGTTTCACAGTGGGACGTTACAGGCGCACGTTAGAGCAGCCTGTAACGCACCCCACCGCACAGCAATGAAAAATCAATGGGCTGTTCACAGTGCCCACGTTGCTTTACAGTGTAACGCTGCGCCATAATATAACGTACTGCATGCAGTACTCTGTAAGCGGCAGGGCCGCGTTAGACTGTTTGCACATGCTCAGTAACGTTGGGGAGGAGCGGAGAGCGGCCAGGCACATGGTTAATTAATATTCACTGCACTCAGTGACGTGCAGTGTTTACTTCCTGGAGCGGCCGCTCTGTGCGGCGATTGGCCGGCGGGACCACGTGATGCCGCATGCGTCCAAGAGTGCGCATCACGGCATCACGGACGCCAGAGTGAGCTGCACAACGCGGCTCACTCTGAAGTCCAAAGCAGGGAGCACCAGGCGTTGCGTTAGGGGCACGTTATGCGACCATAACGTCCCCTAAAACGCAACGTCCTGGTGTGAAACCAGCCTAAAACTACGCTGCATCAGGGTAAGGCAGCCACAAATGCGACATAGTTTTAACTACCGGCGGTCCTGAACCAGTTAAAAGCCAACGTTTTCCATTCGTCTCAGGTTAACTTTATTTACCTGGGGCGGTTTCCAGCGAACGGACTCCACTACCTGCTAGTGATGGTCTGTGGGATGCAGATAATTTTGAGTTGATGCAAAAAATGTTTTGCTGATTTTATGTAAATGTTTGCAGCTTGAAAACGGAAACAGCACTCATCCAGTGCAAGGTTGTGTCTAAAAATGTCCACTGAGGGCTGGTGCACACCGAGCGGGTTTTTTGGCATTTTCACAGCCGCTTGCGGCTGCGGATACGTTTGGTTAATGTATCTCAATGGGGTGGTTCACACCAGAGAGGGAGGCGTTTTGCTGAAATGCATACTCCCGGGTTGAGGCATTTTTTAGATTGCGGAGGCGTTTCTGCCTCAATGTAAAGTATAGGAAAAACGCAAACCGCTCTGAAAAACGGCAGAGCAGAGCGGTTTGCCAGGCGGGTTTGTTACAGAAGCTGTTCAATAACAGCTTTACTGTAACAATGTATGAAATATGGTACACTGAAATCCGCAGCAGCAATCTGCAAAACGCTAGCAAAACGCATCAGAAAAATAAAAAAAAAAGTGTTTAAAAATCTGCTAGCATTTTGCGGATCTGCTAGCGGGTTTTGGTGTGCACCGAGCCTTACGGTACAATTTTGAGCTAAGATTGCTCAAGTGGACAGATAAATGCAACTGTGAAATATTCGATGTACAAGACACTTTATTTCCAATCAATGAACCAATCTGTACCTCCTGTCCATCACAATCGATTATAAAAAAAAAAGCTTTTCGGATCGACTAGTGTCATCGAACGATCACCTTTAGAACTGTTTGCAGGAAATTTCTGACATCAAGAGGTTTATTTTCTGCCAATACGATCGCATTTATCTGATCGCTTGGGCAATTCTTCCCTAAAAATTGGACCGTTAAGGGCGAGTACACACATCCAATTTTGATTGGCTAATTTTACCACTGCTTTGTAGTATGAAAGCTTACCTACACAGTCTGTTCATAGTATTAAGGCTAATTTCACACCAGGACGTTGCATTAGAGGGGGCGTTGGGGTCGCATAACGTCCCCCTAACGCAACGCCTGGTGGTGCTGGATCTGGACGTCAGAGTGAGCCGCGTTGTGCAGCTTACTCTGGCGTCAGTGATGCCGTGATGCGCACTCTTGGACGCATGCGGCATCACGTGGTCCCGCCGGCCAATCTCCGCACAGAGCGGCCGCTCCAGGAAGTAAACACTGCACGTCACAACTTGCAGTGCATATTAATTAGCCATGTGCCTGGCCGCTCTCCGCTCCTCCACAACATTACTGAGCATGTGCAAGCAGTCTAACGCGGCTCGGCCGCGTCTAAAGTACTGCATGCAGTACGTTGTCTTGTGACGCAGCGTTACAATGTAACGCAACGTGGGCACTGTGAACAGCCCCATTGATTTTTCATTACTGTGCGGTGGGGTGCGTTACAGGCTGCTCTAATGTGCGCCTGTAACGTCCCACTGTGAAACCAGCCTAAAGTGTATTGTTCCTTATACTACCGGTACATGGAAGTAGTAAAATTTGCTAATCATTGGCCAATCAAATTTGAGGCCCAGAGCACACCAAAGACCTCGAGCAGATCTGCAAAACGCTAGAAGTTTTTGAAGCAGATTTCAGAGCGATTCTAGGCAGGTTTAGAGACGTTTTCTAAACATGCCTATGTCTTTTGGAGTGTTTTTGTGCAGCAGATTTCATATAGTGTTACAGTAAAAGCTGTTACTGAACAGCTTCTCTAACAAAAACGCCTGGAAAGCCTCTCTGATCTAGCGTTTTTCAGAGTGGTTTTCCACTTTCCTATACTTTACATTGAGGCAGAAACGCCTCAGAAATATAAAAAATGCTGCAGCCCCCGAGTTTGTGTTTGTAGAAAAAAACGAGCCGCTCTGGTGTGCACCAGCCCATTCACTTTCATTAGCCAAGCGGTTTTCCCCCTGCAAGCGGTTTAAAAAAAAGCTTCAGAACCGCTCTGGTGTGCACCAGCCCTCAATGTGTATATGCAGACAGGGTAGAAGGGGAGGGGTGGGGTTTTTACATCTCATATGAATAAGAAACTGAATTTTCTGCTATTACACACACAGGAAGCGTTTTTCATCCCGCTGAAACAAAAAGAGGAACGTGGAGCAATGTGAGGTGGCCTGGCACAAGATCTCTCCTGAGCCCCGATATCTCCTGCATATTTATTGTATGGAAATAGATGGCAACTTCTTGGGATTAGAAATAAATCTTTATTCATATTACTTCTATCTTATGGATTCTAAGTGTATTTATGTTCACAAATAAAACAAATATATATGTGCTTCCCCCTGCCTCTCTCTGCTCCCCAATGATGCACATTTCCTAGCTCCCAACTGTCCCTCTTTTGGAGTGACAGTCCCTCTTTGGGAGCCCTGTCCCTCTGTCCCTCTTTCCTCCTCACTTGTCCCTCTTTCAGGACTTTGTCCTTCTTTCTATGTAAATATATATATGTATCTACTGAAAATGTGTTGAACTCTAAACTTTATTCCCATCCTTTAAATTGATATATTACTAATGGTAAAATGTTACTATGAAGGAAAATGAACCAGGATAGATAGGACCAGTGTGGTTTGAATTATAAAACAACATATTTTTCTTATGAAATCTTTATGGTATGCGTGAACAGGGGTGTGGTGGGGCGTGGCTTAAGTGTCCCTCTTTCTCATTTCAAAAAGTTGGGAGGTATGCATTTCGGTGATCTGTACTCAGGTCTGATTAGTCTCTACGCATCACTTCCTGTTCCTGTGACATCCCTCCTGCTTTCTGGAACAGGAAGTACAGCACAAAGCAATGATCAGAGCAGTAGACCTGTCACACAGGGATGCAGAGATAATAGAGCTGGTGTGCAGAGTATAGTATATAGGCTGCGGTGGGTTAAAAGGTTTGTAACTTAGAAATAGACGGAGTGTTCATGTCCTCAGGGGAGCATAATCAGAAAATACTCTTATAATAGAGTAATATAAGAGGAATCATTTTCAATACTTTTTCACCTACTGTTTGGTACTTTTTCAGTTGCTAAATACTGAAAAATTATTTTTTAGATGAAATGAAAAATTAGCTCCTTGGAGAAAACTCGGGAGAAAAGTTAATAGGCCCATGAGGCCTTAGGGCTTGATTCATGATTCCCATGATTCATTAGGGCTGCTAATAGCAACGCGAGCTCCGTGGCCAGCAGCACAACCTAAATCCAGGCACGCATGCTTCGCTCGCTCTTGCTGCCTAGCATGCCTTCCTTAGTTACACGCGCTGCTTACATAGCAACGTGCGCGCATTGAAATGCCGCCCGCTGCTGTGAAGTATTGCAATCGCGATATTTCACTAGTGCGACCATTATTATTTTAATTAACATACTTAATGTTTTCATCTCCTCTAAAAAAAAATTAAAAAATTATTATTATTTAGAAATTAGGTAAAAAAAAAGTGATATCAAACTAGACTGAGTAATTTATTATTTGGTGGAAGCTTAAAAAAAAAAAAAAAAAAAAAAAAGCTTGGGCTTCCTCCAGCACCCCTTTGGGCTCATCAGTCCGTCGCTGTCTGCCTTCTGGATCCTCCACTAGGTGGCCTGGTAATTCATCCAGTCGGGGATGTAGGGGGGGGGACCGTCCACGCGTACCGCAGGAAGTGTTCTGCAATTGTGCAATATTACTGCATCCTGACGACAGGAGCGGGTGGCCGGACTGCACATGTGCCGACTGGATGTATTACCAGGCTGCCTAGCAGAGGATCCAGGAGGCGGAAGAGGACGGCAAGGGACTGATGAGCCTGAAGGGGGCTGGAGGAAGCCCCAGGTGTGTATAATTTTTTATTTTCATGGTCTCAGGTACACTCTGATATGGTCCACTGAGTACTTTATTGTGCTGGTACAAAGTGAATTACTGAATTTAGTGAATTTATGTTAAAGTGCTCCTTTAGAAGCTATTCAAAATGCTCTGTTCTTTTCAACACAAACATGGATTTTTCAAAGAGGCCTTGTAGTGATGTATAGCAGTAGCCAATAAATTATTCAGCATACCCAATTTTACAGTAGTTTTCAGAAGCACTAGCTATAGTTATATATGTAGTCCCGCCCTCCCAGTGATGTTACAGCCTAGACTGTCTAATTATGCAGAATTCTCCTCCCAGAGCATTCTGGGAGACCAGGTACATTTTCTACTGGCTTTCAGCAACCAAACATTCCGGAGAGCAGCACTCGCCAGGACTAAAGATGTCACCACCAGTGATAAATTTCAGAATGTAAATCGGGGTGAGAAAAGATTTTACAATGGGAAAACACTGACCAAATCATTTATATATGAATATTGTAAAAAAAAAAAAAATTACATTACTTTCATTACAGTTCCTCTTTAAAGAAAATCTGTAATAAAAAAAAAAATCTCCTCTGGGGGATACTCACCTCGAGAAGGGGGAGCCTTTGGATCCTAACGAGACGTCCCCCATCCAGTGTCCCGGCAATCCAGTGCTGCTGCCCCCCAAAGTGCAGCGATGTAAATATTTATCTACAGCGATCTTGCGCAGGCGCACTAGCGGCTCTCTGGGTTAAGGCGGAAATAGCGGAGTCCGATCGGATCCGCTCTACTGCGCAGATGCTAGTCCTTTACACCTGCACAGTAGAGCGTATGATCAGATTCAGATATTTCCACCTTAAGGGCCGGTTCACATTACAAAACGCGGACGGCCACGCATGCGGAACGCAACGCATGCGAATGCACGCCATCCGCGTTTGTATGCGTTGCGTGGCGGATCCCATCACTGAAAAGTGATGGGACAGCCGCGCGTTTTTGCAAAATCTGCGTGCAGCATGCGTTCCCAGACCGCACAGGTCCGGAACGCATGCAGTGTGAACATCTGACAGTGCACTCTATGCACTGTCTGATGTGGTGCGTGTCGGGCCACCCGCACGCGTTTCCAAAACGCAGCTGTAAACGCGTGCAGTCTGAATGGGCTCTAACTCGAACAGAGCTGCTAGTACTCCTACGCAGGATCGTGGAGAGGCTTCCCCCTCCCGAGGCAAGTATCCTCCAAAGCAGTTTTTTTAAGTACAGAATCTCTTTAAAGGAGAACTGTAGTGAGAGGTATGTGGAGGCTGACATATTTATTTCCATTTAAGCAATACCAGTTGCCTGGCTGCTCTGCTGATCCTCTGCCTCTAATACTTTCAGCCATAGGTCCTGAACAAGCATGCAGCAGATCAGGTATTTCTGACAATTTTGACAGATATGACAAAATTAGCTGCATACTTGTTTCTGGTGTGATTCAGACACTTCTTCAGCCAAATAGACCAGCAGGGATGCCATGCAACTGGTATTGCTTAAAAGGAAATACATATGGCAGCCTCCATATACCTCTCACTACAGTTCTCCTTTAAGTTGCTTGGCAGCCATGGCGACAGGTGCCTGAGGGCAGAGTGACCTCCAGAAGTACTGGACTGGTGACGTTATTGGGATATCTTATCACCAATGCCCGGCTTGTTTTCTGTAAGATAAGACGGACCTGCTCCTGTAATCAGAACTAATGAGATCATTGTCGGACCAGAAGCACCTTCACCCGATCGTCACTGCCCTGTATGTGGATCCCTTCATAACTTATGGACACTTCCACTGCTTCTGTTATTCAGTAATTTAATGCCCAACATATCCACCATACTTATCAGAGTGTGCTGAATAGGGATGAGGTGCAAATACTTCTGAGTTTATGCAAATATATGCAGTCTGAAAATGGACCAATCAATTTAAACCCAGATTTAAATTGATTGGCCCATTTTGAAGCTGGATATTTGCATAAAAATGTGCATATATTGACATCAATGTGAATGACCCCTGAGAACTGACCTGGGGCTTCTTCCAGCCCCTGCAGTCACTCAGCGTCTGTCCCGTCCCCTCTGTTCTTCCCCTGTCTTCACAGACTACCACGCATGCCCTCTCGATCACACTCCTGTTGCTGGGAGTATTCTGCGCCTGTGCAGTTAGTTGCCCTGTACCTGCGCAGGCGGAGAACACTCCCGCATATGGAAGCATACGCGAGGAGGTGCACAGCCGCGGCACGCATGTGCAGTAATCCCAACTGTACCAAATCATGGACTCAACCGGGGCTGACAGCGGCAGAATGGAGGGGAGCAGGAGGACACCACAAGAGCTGACGTACTACAGGGGGCTGGAAGAAGCCCCAGGTAAGTATTAGGCCTCTTATCAAGGTCCAGGTTTTCGTTGGTTTGGATCACTTGCGACACCGGGCGCACGCACGCACGCACGAGGGCGAGAGTGCAGCTGCACTGGATGGGCTGCCCTATCTATGTCCTCCCTGCAGACAGAGGTGAGAGAATGCAAGGGCCCGGGGGTGGAGTCAGGGAATACAATGTCCTGGAAAACTTCTAACGAACGTGATTTGTGCTTATTGGCAGCAGCAGCCGACCACTTTGCATGTTGGCCAACCAGACTACGGATTCTGGCCATAACCTATACATATAGCCTTGTATCTGATTCTGATACACCAGCCCCTTTTCCCTGTATAAACTTACTAGCAGGTACCCTTAGATCACTTGCTTTAACCTTCCTGGCGTTATTATTTCCGGATTTTAGTGTCTGAAAGCAGTGCAATTTTTTCACACACTTTTAGGCCTTATTCACATCTAAAATCGAAATTGCAAATGCAAGGGCTTAGCAAATTTGGGCACAAATTTTTTAGCGACTCCTGGTGCTTGCCTGCGCTATGCGTTTTTTTTAACCACTTGCCGACCGCACGCTTATACCGTGCGTCGGCAAAGTGGCAGCTGCAGGACCAACGACGCAGTACTGCGTCGCCAGCTGCAGGCTGATTAATCAGGAAGCAGCCGCTCGCGCGAGCGGCTGCTTCCTGTCAAATCACGGCGGGGGGGCTCCGTGAATAGCCTGCGGGCCGCCGATGGCGGCTCGCAGGCTAAATGTAAACACAAGCGGAAATAATCTGCTTTGTTTACATTGTACGGTGCTGCTGCGCAGCAGCGCCGTAAGGCAGATCGGCGATCCCCGGCCAATCAGCGGCCGGGGATCGCCGCCATGTGACAGGGGACGTCCTGTCACAGGCTGCACAGGACGGATAGCGTCCTGTGCAGCCCCGATCACCAGGTGGCCAGGTAGGAGAGGGGGGAAGCGTAATTTCGCCGCGGAGGGGGGCTTTGAGGTGCCCCCCCCCCGCCAGCCACACGCAGGCAGGAGAGATCGGACCCCCCCAGCACATCATCCCCCTAGTGGGGAAAAAAGGGGGGGTGATCTGATCTCTCTGCCTGGTGTTTGATCTGTGCTGGGGGCTGTAGAGCTAGAGATGAGCCGAAATTTTCGAAATTTCGAACTGCTTTTATTACGAATGCGAAATTTAACATTACGACCCAAATTCGTAATTAATTTTCAAATCGTAATTTACAATTTCGTAATCGAAATTTCACTCCCGTAATGACGAATTTCGTGTCTCCAACCGAAATTTTACTTTTTCAGGTTTGTAAGGGTTTCTATCCCTCTAGATGCCTAAAATGAATAGCATAGCCAGTCCTCCTCCTCCTCCTCCTCCTCCTCCTCCTCCTCCTCCTCCTCCTCCTCCTCCTCCTCCTCCTCCTCCTCCTCCTCCTCCTCCTCCTCCTCCTCCTCCTCCTCCTCCTCCTCCTCCTCCTCCTCCTCCTCCTCCTCCTCCTCCTCCTCCTCCTCCTCCTCCTCCTCCTCCTCCTCTCTCTCTCTCTCTCTCTCCAGAGATCTGTAGTATTTCAAAACCATACTCACATTCATGACATGTCCAGGGATCAAACCCAGGCCAACCACATGGAAGACAGCTATGCTCACCACCATACCACCAAACACACACTAAATAGACTGCTAACCTAAATCTTACTTGTAGACAGTCATATGAGACACATGCTGGGTGCAGGGCTTTGTGATTGGACCATGGACCATGCGATAGAGTGAGGTGCAAAAATGAAATCATGCCTAGCAGAGGATGGTTTCACAATGCTAAATGCTAGGCTGGCTGTGGTGCAATTGGTTAGTGCGTCTGGCTGGTAACAGCAAGGTTACAGGTTCGATTCCATCCAGGCATGTCTTTTCCTTTTGCGTTCAACAGTTGTCCAAACAGAGCCAACAGAGCCCCAGATAGCCATGTAGAGTTAGGTCACAGCTAGCCTGGCTGTGGTGCAATTGGTTAGTGTGTCTGGCTGGTAACAGCAAGGTTACAGGTTCGATTCCATCCAGGCATGTCTTTTCCTTTTGAGTTCAACAGTTGTCCAAACACCGAGCACAAAGTTTTGCATGCGTAAAGTTTTACGCACGCAAAATACCCCATGGGGTTCAATGGCGCAGCGCGCGCACGCAAAAGGAAAAGACATGCCTGGATGGAATCAAACCTGTAACCTTGCTGTTACCAGCCAGACACACTAACCAATTGCACCACAGCCAGGCTAGCTGTGACCTAACTCTACATGGCTATCTGGGGCTCTGTTGGCTCTGTTTGGACAACTGTTGAACGCAAAAGGAAAAGACATGCCTGGATGGAATCGAACCTGTAACCTTGCTGTTACCAGCCAGACACACTAACCAATTGCACCACAGCCAGGCTAGCTGTGACCTAACTCTACATGGCTATCTGGGGCTCTGTTGGCTCTGTTTGGACAACTGTTGAACGCAAAAGGAAAAGACATGCCTGGATGGAATCGAACCTGTAACCTTGCTGTTACCAGCCAGACACACTAACCAATTGCACCACAGCCAGGCTAGCTGTGACCTAACTCTACATGGCTATCTGGGGCTCTGTTGGCTCTGTTTGGACAACTGTTGAACGCAAAAGGAAAAGACATGCCTGGATGGAATTGAACCTGTAACCTTGCTGTTATCAGCCAGACACACTAACCAATTGCACCACAGCCAGCCTAGCATTTAGCACTGTGAAACCATCCTCTGCTAGGCATGATTTCATTTTTGCACCTCACTCTATCGCATGGTCCAATCACAAAGCCCTGCACCCAGCATGTGTCTCATATGACTGTCTACAAGTAAGATTTAGGTTAGCAGTCTATTTAGTGTGTGTTTGGTGGTATGGTGGTGAGCATAGCTGTCTTCCATGTGGTTGGCCTGGGTTTGATCCCTGGACATGTCATGAATGTGAGTATGGTTTTGAAATACTACAAATCTCTGGAGAGAGAGAGGGAGGAGGAGTTGGTTGGTTATTCATTTTAGGCATCTAGAGGGATAGAAACCTTTGCAAACTTTAAAATACTAAATTTCGTAATCGTAATTACGAAAATTTGCGTAATTTGCAAAAATTACGAAATTTCGATTACTGCTAAAATCGTAATTGTAGTAATTTCGCGAAATTTCGGAAATTTCGGAAATTCGTAATTAGGTCATTACGCTCATCCCTATGTAGAGCCCACCCAGCACAGATCACATAATTCAATGCTGGTCCTTAAGGGGGGGGGGGGGGTAAAGGGTGGGTCCTCAAGTGGTTAAAGCACTTTTCTAAAGCGCTTTTGCAGAGCGATTTTTTATTTTTTTTAATTCACTCACTGACGCAAGTCAGGAAGTGAACTTTTTGACCTGGAAAACAATAAATACAATGTATTTCCTTTACCTTCCATTAGACCAAAATCTCCCCAAAAATGGTACAAGCACAGCTTTGCGAAGCGCAAAGCGCACGAAATGCGCTGATATGAACCTACTCATAGAGATTCATTGCACAAGCATTTTGTGGGCGATTTTGAAAATCGCCTGCTCTTGAAATAAGGCCGAAAATGCCCTAGATGTGAACAAGCCCTTAAGGCTGCCATACCAGATCGACCAACAGATAGATCCCTCTTTGATCTAATCTGATCACAGAGGGATCTATTGGCTGCCCATACACTGCACACAGATTTTGAATCAATTTCAGCATGACATCACATAACCTGTACATTACTTGTCCACCGGCGCCATTCCCTGGGTCCCCACAGTATCTCACCTTCTTTCACCATCCTCCTCCATATTCACTTCCTGTCCCCTGTGACAAGGAAGTTCAAACAGTAAAGCGCCCTCTACTGTTTGAACTTTGCCTTCTTACAGGACGGGACAGGAGGAGAGAAGATGCCAGAAGAAGTGAGAGACTGCAAGGACCCGGGGACTCGCGCTGGCGGACAGGTGATGTACTGCTGCCGCTATGCTGTGCCGGTCATCGGCGTATCAAACGCCGATTACGACGCGCTCTCAACCCGCCAGCGATCTAGCTAAATTTCCTGCCTGGACAGATCGACTGAATCGATCGATTTTGAGTGGAAATCGGTCGATCGGTCAACATTTTTTGTAACGATTTGAAAGCAGATTCGATCACAGTGATCAAATCTGTTGTATATCGACGGAAAATCATTTAATTGTATGGGTACCTTAAGACCCTAAAAATCATACCGCTAGATCTGCAGCAGCCCTGCACATTACACACTTCCCATGGATCCAGCTCAGGGTTACCGCTCTGAGCTGTGGATCCCCGGATAGATTTGGGATTATCACTAAGGAGGTTAAACCATCTTTACAACAAGCCAGTTCAATTTCTCATCTTTTTATTCTGGGTGGAGTGCTGCTGGAATGTCCCAGCTGTAGCAAGCTATACAAAAATACAAAAATAAACTTTGTTCACATCGTTATAAACATTTAAAAAAAAAAAAAAGTAAAATATTTATATTTTGCTTACAACAAAGTGCAGGTCAAGGCAAAACAATTTGTGGCGGGTATATAAAGCGTAAGATAAACACTCACTGTCCCAACACCTCACCCCTCGTATGTCACCAGAGACGGTCAATGAGA
The DNA here is from genome assembly GCF_040937935.1 of Hyperolius riggenbachi. Taxonomy (NCBI): domain Eukaryota; kingdom Metazoa; phylum Chordata; class Amphibia; order Anura; family Hyperoliidae; genus Hyperolius; species Hyperolius riggenbachi. The sequence goes on from NC_090653.1 coordinate 255,105,023, forward strand.
CACTAATAATTTGAGCTTGCAGGCAAACGTCATGCATTCAATTTGTATGCAGTTTGGAACAGGGCAATGCGGATGCTCTTGCAGTTTGAGTGTCCCAATTCCAAGCTGCATGGGAATTGCATGAAATTTACATGCAAGTTGCCAGGGCCCAGGTGTGGCTTTTAAGTGACAAAATAGGAGAAAAGTTCATGGAAGTTTCAGAGAAAATAAAACACACAGTTCTAATAAGATGGCAGACTGAACAATCAGAGGATCAGATTAAGGCCTCTTTTCCACGAACTGTTGATAGGCAGGCAGTGAAATGCCTCTCAAACTCTTACAACTGCTCACTGCTGCCTGGTAACTGCTTGTTGCTGCCTGGTAACTGCTCACTGCTGCCTGCCAACTGCTTGCTGAGCACACAGCTCAACAGTTCATGGAAAAGAAGCCTAACAACAGTCAAGACCCAGTGTAGACGTGATTAGCTAATTAAGATTCATGGCAGTACCTGTAGCCTTTAAAAAAAAAAAAGGGTTCTTATCCGTTAGCCGGGCGCATCCGGCAGGTGGAGCTAATTACTATTCCCCCTCCAGGCCACCATGGATAGTAGGTAAAGATGTAACTCTGGTGGAGATTTGTCGCCTCCAACAGGATGCGCACGGCTAACGGATAAGTTCCAAAAAAAATCACTTCAGTAGGGGAAAGGCTCCAGATAGTCCAAAAGCTTTCCCGGTCTTCTTTAAGGAGTCATCAGGCAAACTAATATTACCTGGGGTTTCCTCCAGCCCCTTGCAGCTGACTGTCCCACGCAGACAGCTCAGTTCCCAGCCACCGGCCCGAGGTCCCAGCACAGTGCAGAGGACGACCTCGAGATTGTCCTTACTGAGTCTGCGCAAAGCGCCGCTGTCAATCAACCCCACGTTGTCCGCAGCGCAGTAGTTCTGCACCTGCACAATATGCCACAGGCAAAGTGGCCTTGACTGACAGCGGCGCTTCGCGCAGGCGCAGTAAGCGATCGTCCTCTGCACCTTGTGGGGCCCCCGGGCCGGTGGCTGGGAACGGAGCTGACTGTGTGGAACATTCAGCTGCAAGGGGCTGGAGGAAGCCCCAGGTAAGTGAATGGGCTGTATTTAAATTTGCCTGATGACTCCTTTAAGCTCCTCCTGCATCGCACCAGGACCCTCTGAACAATCTTCGACATTAAAGCTGAAGATTGCTTGCGGACGCAGGGCGTAGGCAGAAAGTACGACCACACATGTTTTTTTCTCTGTGCACAAGTGGCCGCATGCTACTGCGTGAGTACAAACTTATCGCAGTGTCGCTGCACTCGTACACAGAGGGCAACAAAAGGACAAGGAGGGTCCTGACCGGCAGCGGGAGAGTCTAGGAGGATTGGAGAAGCATCTGGAGTATTCAGAGCTTTCCCACTACTGAGGTAAGTACTGTTAAAATATAGAGTTTGGGATATACTCGCCATATAAGACTACCCCTCTTCCAATGCACACCAAATAAAAATAAAAAAACATAATATACTGGTGCTATGTATGAACAGATACTGGTGCTGTACTGTATGTGGTACCCAGTATATAACAGTATATAGGCGATTGACTCGTTGGATTGGTCAACTCTCCCTCTCCCTAAGTGGATTGATCAGCTCTCCCTGTTTATCAGAGCGGTATGGAAGAATAGATTGTGCTCTGCCCATAAAACACTCCTCTTTCTCCCTTCTGGCCCGCCCTTGTATCCCCTTTACCTCCCTCTCCGCCCCTCAGATCTTGCACATGTGCGCCTGCGCCGCTTCACTGCAGTCCTCAGCAGCGAGATCTGAGAGGCGGTAACAGGATAGGGCGGGCCAGATAGGTGGAAGAGGCGTGTTTTATGGGCACAGCGTGATCATTCTTCCATACCCTGGCATCCCAGACCTTGCAGCATGAGCGGTGAGCTACACCCCCAGCATATGCGGCGACTGACGAATCTCCAGCACCTGGTAATTACACACCAGCACGTCACGGACGCGCATCAGCATCGTTTATCACCCGGCATCAAAGACACCCGTAGTATAAGACGACCCACAACTTTTCCAAAGCTTTTCAAGGGTTAAAAAGTAGTCTTGGTACTTATCCGTTAGCCAGGCGCATCCGGCAGGTGGCGCTAATTACTATTCCCCCTCCAGGCCGACATGGATAGTAGGGAAAAATGTAACTCTGGTGGAGTTTTGTCGCCACCTAGAGGATGCGCCCGGCTAACGGATAAGTACCGTAGTCTTATATGCCAGAATATACAGCATGTAACTTTTTTCTTTCAAATGTTACAGGCTTACTTTAAAGGACCACTATAGCGAAAAAAGGAGGCAGTTAAAATCTGACAGAACCAACAGGTTTTGGGCCAGTCCATCTCCTCATGGGGGGTTCTCAGGGTTTTCTTTGTTTTCAGCAACATTTCCTGAACAGCAGTTTCAAAGAAAACCGTGAGAATTCTCCACGAGGAGATGGACTGGGACAAAACCTGTCGGTTCTGTCAGATTTTAACTGCAGTCACACAACTGCTAATTTGCCATTTTAAAGGACATCTGAAGCAAGAGGGATATGGAGGCTGCCATAATTATTTCCTTTTAAGCAAAACCAGTTGCCTGGCTGTCCTGCTGATCCTCTGTCTCCAATACTTTAAGCCATAGACCCTGAACAAGCATGCAGCAGATCAGGTGTTTTTGACATTATTGTCAGATCTGACAAGATTAGATGCATGCTTGTTTCTGGTGTTATTCAGACACTACTGCAGCCAAATAGACCAGCAGGGCTGCCAGGCAACTAGTATTGTTTAAACGGAAATACATATGGCACCCTCCATATAGCTCTCCCTTCAGTTGTCCTTTAATATTTTGGATGCCATTCTGCAGAGTTTCAGATTCACCTGCGGAATTCCCGCCCACATTACCCAGCAGTCCCAGCGCTCAGCCAGTCATTCTGCTTTCATACACATCTCCCAGAAAGCGAGGTATTAGCGACCAACAGTCACAACTAGGGATCATGGGAAGTGTAGTCCTCTGCAGGAAGCAGCATCAACCACTCCCAACAGACTTGCTGCTAGGATAGTGAAGTGGGCCCAAATAGATGATCAGAAAGACAACCAAAACCATGCTAAGGTTGGGGGGTGGGGAGAAGATTTTGTGGTGCTCATATTTTACCATTAACTAGAATATATCACAGATGAAGGTCAGAGTTTTGGAGGAAGCAACGACCAATAGAAAGGATAGAGCCATAAATCAAAGATTGAGGGTCAAATCAACACATAGGACAGCTATAAACATAAAAAACTTCATAGAAGTTTTGCCTTGACATCTGCTTTAAAGGGACCCTGTAGTGGATTCACATACAGTATAATATGAATCAGTTCCAATATCTCAAAAGAGAAGTGTCTACTAAAAGTGTACTTCTCACTGTTTCTTACCCTGTAAAAAAAGGTTTCTCTAGTAGTCTGATCTGCTGAAAACGGTGTTGTAATTTGACCATAGCCTGGTGGGAGCTGCAGTTCCACCCGGCCTCAAGTATCTCTCTCCTCAACCCCTCCGATAGCATACATATGAAATCGCCGCAGGGAGAATTTGGCGCAGGATACAGCCGGTGTATGGCTTATGCTGCTGCTGCACAAGTCCCAGAGGGTTAATTACTATTCCCCCTCCAGGTCCACGTGGATGTTGGGGAATGATGTAATTCGGCTTCCAGCTATTGCTGGCGGACGAATTACAGTGTTTTAAAAATAACTTTAGCTCCGTCTTCTGTCGGCACTGAAGTTACTCGGTGTGCGCTGCTGTAGCCGTAATTCCTATTACGGTCTATGGTGGCGCCGGCTGCACCAAAATCTCCTGCGCTGTTATTATCCAATGAGTCATGCTGTCTTCTCTGGTATTTACAATCCTCTGCGGATAGCTCTGAACACACAGAGCAGCGGTCTCTTCTGTACACAGAGAGTAGACAGTATGACTCAGCAGAAGTGAGGGGATGAGAAGGGAGGCTGGGCAGAGAGCTGCAGATGCCACAATGCCAGACACGTAACTATAGGGGGAGCCCAGCTACTCTCCCTCCGATCTAGAAGTCCATCCTACAGGTTGTTGTGGCCACAGTTGGTATGGGTGGGGGATCATGACTGCCACATTTCTTATAGGACCGCTGGCAGATAGGCCTCCAGGCTGTGGAGGTCACCAAGGGAAGGAGAGAAGGGAAGGAGGGTGAACATTTGAGGGGAACCCATCAGAGTTTTGTTGTGACCCCCAGTCACTTGTAGTTATGCCCCCCTGCATCATGCTATGGCCCAAAACCATTTTCATCTGGCTGGATTAGAGATACACTTTTACAGGGTAAGAAGGCGCAACAGAACTTTTAGTAAACTATTAAAAGTTAGCTGTTCTACTTTCCGAAAACAATCATAAGAATAAAAATAACAATTGGCACGAAGAGGAACAAAAAGAAAAAATACTCAGAAAACATTAAAAACACCAAAGCACAAAGGTACAAACACCGGCAACGCTGCTCCAGCCTGTCCAGTCTGTTCACCAATCTTTGTTGATTTCGGATACAAGGACACATAAGGAATAGGCGCCCATTTTGAACGCGTTCCCGGAACCTATACTCCAGAGTTCCACACAGGCCAGGCCTCCTGACCAGAGGTTCTACAGATACGTCATATCTCTGCTGAACGCAGTTCCCACCACTTTCCATCATCTGCTCCTGCATCCTGCGAATCTCACACTCCATCATCGGACTCGTCTGCCGACAAAGCGGACAAGTCACTCGGCCAAGGTTGGCCAGACTGGCTTTGTTGACCATTGTTTGAATGCAGTTGTCACAGAAGACATGATTGCAGTTGAGTAAGGACTGTTTATGGTTGCTAGCATCGTAGAGTTCCGTGCAAATAGGACATTCCCGCTCAAAACGCTCATCCTCATTAAGAAGATCTTGAAGTTCCTCAACCTCCAGTCCTTCAGTGTTTCCAACCGAATTTTTATGAATTTCCTCTTGAGAACTGAAAGAACTAAAAGTCTCTGGCAAGTCTTGAACGGTTACTTGGTTAACCAGACAATGACTGGCCTCACTGGTGCCATCATGGTATGCTGGTATTATGCCATCATGGTCACCACCTTGCAAAGTAGTTGGTACATGATGGATAGATGCAGTGGCTTCTGGAACTAGGTCTACTGTGAACTTCCTCTTTGTGCCTTCAATTAAGGTTTTACAGACATCTGTATTACGAAATGGTGCATTACAGTCATTAAGACCACCACCTGCACCATTAATCAAACTTTTTTGAAAACTGTTTAAAATAGCTCCACTAGAAGTGCCAACCTCCGTTCCTTCATCAATAAAAATGAATTGGAAAGTGTCACCTTTGTACTGGTCGTCTTTGTTCACCAAACTAAAGTTCTCTACATGGTCCAAGCCCTGTCTGTCTGATCGCTTGTCCGCTTCAGCAGTAGAGTGTTCTTCAGAGCCTGGGGTCAGCCCATTTGTTTCCCCAGACTTTGGAGACGTTACACCCTGTTGGCTTCTAGATGGAATTTCTGGAAGATCCATTTTCTGGAAAGAGAAATGCGTGATCAGAGAAGACTGTTTATGCCAAAGTACATAAATATAAGTGGTCAGACACTGCTGGATCATGGCCAACTACTTGGTTATACTTCTAACTAGGGATTTCACCAAATGTTCAGAATTGACTTGTCAGGAGAATTTCAACTTGAAATTGTGAAATTCTGATGCATAAGTCAGGATTAACATTTGCTACGAACTTGTTCTTGAATAAATAGTGAAAATGTTTACTAAACATACTCAAGGGCAGTGGTGCTCAGCAGAGCTCGAATATTCGAGTAGCTCGAATATTCGAGCTCTTTTCCAGCTATTCGAGCTCCGAATAGCTGGAGCTATTCGAATGGGCTATCCGAGTACACTCGAATAGCCCATTCACTATTCGAGCTATTCGAGCAACCCGGCGCTATTCGAGCTCGGTACCAAGCTCGAATAGCGTCATAGCCCAGATTGATGTCCTTAGAGCCAATCAGAGGGCTCCCAGGCCCTCTGACGGCAGCCAATCACAGAGGGGGACCCTGGCCAGCCCCTACCCTATAAATAGCGGCCGCCATGTTCCGTTTCTCCATGCTTGCCTGAGACTTGTACAGAGAGAGAGTTGCTCCTTTGTGCTTTGGCTTAGCAAGTGCTCTATTGTGATCATTTACCTAGCGTTTTTGCTCACCTACACCTGCCATATACACCTATATTGTTGTTAGTTAGATAGACATTGTATTTTAGTTAGTAGCTTGTGTGTTACATTAGAGACAGGCAGCTGCTGCAAGCTTACAGGTTTAGGCCTCAGGGGGGCCTTGCCTCTGTGGGCAGCTGTCCTCTGTTTATTTCTCTCATCTATACCAGTATTTCTGCTGTCCTTTACTAATAGTATTGTAGTTATACTGTACTAGGAGTAGGACACTCACTGACTGTCACTGTTTATAGGCTACTAGCTAGCTCCTGCGTGTGTGCACTCACTCACTGTCTGTGTGTACACACACTCTATTTCCTTCTGATTACTGATAGATTATTGTTATTTAGTTGTACTTACTTACTACTTACTCTTACTGTACCCGTAGGGACACTCACTGTCACTGTTCATATAGGCTACTAGCTCCTGCGTGTGCGCACTGCACTCACTGTCTGAGTGTACACACACAACACACACTCTATTTCCTTCTGATCGCTGATTGATTATCGTAATTAGTTAGTTGTACTTACTGTTACTACTTACTCTTACTGTACTAGGAGTCTAGGACACTCGGTCACTGTCCATAGGCTACTAGCTCCTGCGTGCGTGCACTCACTGTCTGAGTGTACACACACCCACACTCCATTTCCTTCTGATCGCTGATTGATTATCGTAATTAGTTAGTTCTACTTACTGTTACTACTTACTCTTACTGTACTAGGAGTCTAGGACACTCAGTCACTGTGTTCATAGGCTACTAGCTCCTGCGTGCGGTCACTCACTGTCTGAGTGTACACACACCACCCACACTCTATTTCCTTCTGATCGCTGATTGATTATTGTAATTAGTTAGTTCTACTTACTGTTACTACTTACTCTTACTGTACTAGGAGTCTAGGACACTCAGTCACTGTGTTCATAGGCTACTAGCTCCTGCGTGCGTGCACTCACTGTCTGAGTGTACACACACCCACACTCCATTTCCTTCTGATCGCTGATTGATTATTGTAATTAGTTAGTTCTACTTACTGTTACTACTTACTCTTACTGTACTAGGAGTCTAGGACACTCAGTCACTGTGTTGATAGGCTACTAGCTCCTGCGTGCGTGCACTCACTGTCTGAGTGTACACACACCCACACTCCATTTCCTTCTGATCGCTGATTGATTATTGTAATTAGTTAGTTCTTCTTACTGTTACTACTTACTCTTACTGTACTAGGAGTCTAGGACACTCAGTCACTGTGTTCATAGGCTACTAGCTCCTGCGTGCGTGCACTCACTGTCTGAGTGTACACACACCCACACTCCATTTCCTTCTGATCGCTGATTGATTATTGTAATTAGTTAGTTCTACTTACTGTTACTAGTTACTCTTACTGTACTAGGAGTCTAGGACACTCAGTCACTGTGTTCATAGGCTACTAGCTCCTGCGTGCGTGCACTCACTGTCTGAGTGTACACACACCCACACTCCATTTCCTTCTGATCGCTGATTGATTATTGTAATTAGTTAGTTCTACTTACTGTTACTAGTTACTCTTACTGTACTAGGAGTCTAGGACACTCAGTCACTGTGTTCATAGGCTACTAGCTCCTGCGTGCGTGCACTCACTGTCTGAGTGTACACACACCCACACTCCATTTCCTTCTGATCGCTGATTGATTATTGTAATTAGTTAGTTCTTCTTACTGTTACTACTTACTCTTACTGTACTAGGAGTCTAGGACACTCAGTCACTGTGTTCATAGGCTACTAGCTCCTGCGTGCGTGCACTCACTGTCTGAGTGTACACACACCCTTCTGATCGCTGATTGATTATTGTAATTAGTTAGTTCTACTTACTGTTACTACTTACTCTTACTGTACTAGGAGTCTAGGACACTCAGTCACTGTGTTCATAGGCTACTAGCTCCTGCGTGCGTGCACTCACTGTCTGAGTGTACACACACCCACACTCCATTTCCTTCTGATCGCTGATTGATTATTGTAATTAGTTAGTTCTTCTTACTGTTACTACTTACTCTTACTGTACTAGGAGTCTAGGACACTCAGTCACTGTGTTCATAGGCTACTAGCTCCTGCGTGCGTGCACTCACTGTCTGAGTGTACACACACCCACACTCCATTTCCTTCTGATCGCTGATTGATTATTGTAATTAGTTAGTTCTACTTACTGTTACTACTTACTCTTACTGTACTAGGAGTCTAGGACACTCAGTCACTGTCCATAGGCTACTAGCTCCTGCGTGCGGTCACTCACTGTCTGAGTGTACACACACCCACACTCCATTTCCTTCTGATCGCTGATTGATTATTGTAATTAGTTAGTTCTACTTACTGTTACTACTTACTCTTACTGTACTAGGAGTCTAGGACACTCAGTCACTGTGTTCATAGGCTACTAGCTCCTGCGTGCGTGCACTCACTGTCTGAGTGTACACACACCCACACTCCATTTCCTTCTGATCGCTGATTGATTATTGTAATTAGTTAGTTCTACTTACTGTTACTACTTACTCTTACTGTACTAGGAGTCTAGGACACTCAGTCACTGTGTTCATAGGCTACTAGCTCCTGCGTGCGTGCACTCACTGTCTGAGTGTACACACACCCACACTCCATTTCCTTCTGATCGCTGATTGATTATTGTAATTAGTTAGTTCTACTTACTGTTACTACTTACTCTTACTGTACTAGGAGTCTAGGACACTCAGTCACTGTGTTCATAGGCTACTAGCTCCTGCGTGCGTGCACTCACTGTCTGAGTGTACACACACCCACACTCCATTTCCTTCTGATCGCTGATTGATTATTGTAATTAGTTAGTTCTACTTACTGTTACTAGTTACTCTTACTGTACTAGGAGTCTAGGACACTCAGTCACTGTCCATAGGCTACTAGCTCCTGCGTGCGGTCACTCACTGTCTGAGTGTACACACACCCACACTCCATTTCCTTCTGATCGCTGATTGATTATTGTAATTAGTTAGTTCTACTTACTGTTACTACTTACTCTTACTGTACTAGGAGTCTAGGACACTCAGTCACTGTGTTCATAGGCTACTAGCTCCTGCGTGCGTGCACTCACTGTCTGAGTGTACACACACCCACACTCCATTTCCTTCTGATCGCTGATTGATTATTGTAATTAGTTAGTTCTACTTACTGTTACTACTTACTCTTACTGTACTAGGAGTCTAGGACACTCAGTCACTGTGTTCATAGGCTACTAGCTCCTGCGTGCGTGCACTCACTGTCTGAGTGTACACACACCCACACTCCATTTCCTTCTGATCGCTGATTGATTATTGTAATTAGTTAGTTCTACTTACTGTTACTACTTACTCTTACTGTACTAGGAGTCTAGGACACTCAGTCACTGTGTTCATAGGCTACTAGCTCCTGCGTGTGTGCACTCACTGTCTGAGTGTACACACACAACACACACTCTATTTCCTTCTGATCGCTGATTGATTATCGTAATTAGTTAGTTCTACTTACTGTTACTACTTACTCTTACTGTACTAGGAGTCTAGGACATTCAGTCACTGTCCATAGGCTACTAGCTCCTGCGTGCGTGCACTCACTGTCTGAGTGTACACACACTAAATTTACTTGTGATTACTACTGATTATTGTAACTGCTAGTTGTACTTCCTGACTGTTACTACTTACTTACTGTACTAGGGGACACTCACTCAGTCACCTCACCAACCAACCCACGCCATTAAAGTACCCCACTTTTCAGCCGCCCTTTTAAAAAACTTTTCTCTATACGCCCAAAACATTGAAGATGTCTGGAAGTGGCAGCCAGCGCGGTTTGGGCAAGGGGAAGGGCAGCAAGGGAATCAGGAGGAGAGGGAGCAGCATTGTGGCAAGCCGCGGCCGCGGGCGCGCCACCATGCACAGTTCCGCAGCAGCAGCAGCAGCGTCAGTGGCTAACATTCCTCCCATAGCCACTGGCCGTGGACGCCTTGGGCGCCGCCCAGCAGGAGCATCTGCAACTCACGCTGCAGAGACACAGCAGCAGCAGCGTGTAGCACCTGCTCCCATTTTCCTCCAGCCGGGTCGGAAACGTCCCATTGAGGAAAAGGATGCAGACACTGTGGTGCAACTCATGACGGAGGATGAGCAGCCCGCCATCAGCTCTGCATCCGAGGCCTCCACCCTCACCACCACCACCACCACCACCCCTGTTCGCAGCAGCCGCCCAGCAGGGTCTGGGGAGGAGGCCAGTTCACCGTCACTTGCCGACCTGTCATTCAGCAGTCTTTTGACCCCAGGCATCATGAGTAAATTGTCTGCTGTTGTTGGCGATCTTGAGGAGGAGATGCTGATGGGCACTTTGGGGGATGAGGGATTGGACAGCAAGACTGTGGCGACAGTCAAGCAGCCCATCCATGCATCAGGAGAGGAGTTTGGGGGGTCCTCATCCCAGCAGGACATGTTTCAGGAGGGGGAGGATGATGATGACCCGGTGACAGACAGAGACTGGGTGCCACCACCTCCAGGGGATGTCGTCCTCAGCAGCTCTGAGGAGGAGGAGGAGGATGCTCTTGTGGGCCTTGCAAGGAGGCGCATCATTGCAAGCATTGGCAGCAGCAGTAGGCAGGTCCCACAGCCTGCTGGTGTCTCAGGCTCAGCAGCAGCAGCAGCAGCATCTGCCAGTACCACCACCAGCCGCACCCAAGCCCCCCAAGCCCCCCCCCCAACCACCACAGGGAGACAGGCAGCAGCGCTTCCATGCCGTAGGGGGATGTTTAAGTCACCAATCTGGCGATATTTCACCATGCCCACTGTGTACAGCAAGTACGCCACTTGCAACCACTGTCAGCGGAAGTTGAGCAGAGGTGCAGACCCCTTAAAGTTCTGCACCAGCTCGCTCATCAACCACCTTGCGGCTAAACATTTCCACCAGCATGAGGAGTTCCAGAGGCTGAAGGCATCTGGTGCTGGCAGTGGCACCACACCCATCACTGCACAGCCTTCAGCAGCAGCAGCAGCAACAGCAGCCACCCGCCCTCCTGCTCCTCCAGCAGCACCAGCAGGTGTGCGGAAACGCACTGCTCCTCCCCCCTCTGCAACTCCTGCCGCCGACACTGAGGCCTGTTCTGGCAGCCAGTCCTCAGTGGCCTCCTCCGCTGTGTCTGCTGATTCCCGTGCCAGCAAAAGGCCACGCCAGAGCCTTTTGAGCGAGTCCTTCCAGGGGGTGGTTAGGGCTCTGCCTCCCAGCAGCCGTCGCGTGCGGCAGCTGAACGGCTTGCTGGCACGGGCCATGTGCTCCCAACTCCTGCCGTACACGCTCGTGCAGGAGGGGAGCGACATTCGTGCGCTGCTTGCTTGCGCAGCCCCAGACTGGCAGCTCCCCAGCAGACACTTCTTTGCCCGCAAGGCCATTCCTGCACTGCACCGCTTTGTGATGGCCAATGTGGAGCGAGGGCTGGAGCACGCGGTTGGTGAAAGGGTCCACGTCACCATGGACTCCTGGAGCAGCCGCTTCGGGACAGGCCGCTACCTGTCCTTCACTGTCCACTGGGTCAGCTTGGTGGAAGGGGGTGAGGATGGGAGAGCAGCAGCGGGCACAGCAGCAGCAGCAACACAGTGGGTGGTGCCACCCCGCAGGGTCAGGGGAACTGCAGCAGGTTCCTCCGATCCTCTGCCATCCTCCGGCACACCTGGCCAAACCCCCCGCCTCAGCAGCAGCGTGAAGGCCCGCCACTGCCAAGCGCTGCTGCACTTGGTCAGCCTTGGGAAGACCAAGCTGACGGCAACCCATGTGTTGGCCAAACTCCAGGAGCAGGAGAGGATTTGGCTGACCCCCAGAGGCCTCAGAGTCGGAGAGGTGGTGGCCGACAATGGGGCCAATCTGGTTGCCGCAATAGACAGGGGAAACCTGACCCACATCCCCTGTCTTGCCCACGTGCTGAACCTGGTGGTGCAGAAGTTCCTGCGCACCTACCAGGGGATGGGCGAACTGCTGGAAACGGCAAGGAATGTTGTGCGTCACTTCCGGCGCTCGGCTGCAGCCTGTGCGAGCCTGGAAGACGTGCAAAAGGAGCTGGATCTGCCACGCCATCGGCTGATCCTTGACGTTCCGACTCGCTGGAACTCCACCCTGGCGATGTTGGAGCGTCTGGTTGAACAGAGGCACGCTGTCAACCAGTACCTTGCCCTGGCCACTGTTTCCGCAGCTCAGAGAAGGGACAAGACCAGCAACATCCCGTCCATTGTCCCCGATGATGACTGGAGGCACATGCAGCAGGTGTGCTTTGTGCTGGCTCCCTTCCTGCAGGCCACAAACATGGTGAGCAGGGACCATGCTATGGTCTGCGAGTGGGTGCCCCTGGTTTCTCTGCTGAACAGGGCCCTCGATGCTTTGCTGGAACAGGGAGCGGCAGCCTTGGACCAGCAGGAGCGGCAACCAGCTGCGCAGTCCACCTCTGAGGGGGAGGAGGAGGAGGACTTGGTGGAGGTCCCTGACCTGGCTGCTGATGAGGGGGATCAGCACAGCGCAGCTGAGTTGGTGCGGGGGTGGAGAGAGGATGAGGCGGCAGAGGAGGAGGATGAGGACAGCACTGACGTCGATGTGCCAGCAGACGTGGCCCGCCTCTTCCCAATGGCAGCGCACATGCTGACGTGCCTGCGCAGGGACCCCAGGGTGATCCAGATGAAGCAGAGGGAGGACATCTGGATCAGCATGATGTTGGACCCACGCCTCAAGGGGAAGTTGAGCCAGTTCCTGCCGCCTGCAGGAGGAGACCCAGCGCAACAAATAAGGAGCTTGCAGCAGGCCCTTGTTGAGCGCTTGGAGGAAGCCTTCCCCCAGCCTTCCACCCCCACTGTCCAGCAGCCAGCACAGAGGCAGCAGCAGGTGCCTGCATCCAGCAGCAGCAAGCGCCCCACAGACCTGCTGTCTCTCAGCCACGAGCTCTACAGGACTGTAGAGGCTCCGGCAGCAGTGACTAGAGAGGAGATGCATGCAGCAGCATCCTCCTCCGGTCACAGCCAGCGCCTGACCCGCATGGTGGCTGACTACATGGGGTCGTACAGCGGGCTTGACAGCGATGCCCCTGTTGATCCCATGGAGTATTGGGTCAAGCGCATGGAGATCTGGAGCGAGCTGGCGCAGTACGCCCTGGAAGTGCTGTCCTGCCCCCCTTCCAGCGTGCTGTCCGAGCGCTGCTTCAGTGCAGCTGGTGGCGTGGTCACCGAGAAACGCTCACGTCTGTCTCACAAGTCTGTGGACAGACTGACGTTTCTCAAGATGAACCAGGCGTGGGTGGAAGGCGAGTTCCTGGCCCCTGTTGTCGGCGAGAGGGGGACATGAACTGGCTGCCGGAACCATCGTTAATGTGCCTTACCACCCTTTACCACCTCCTGGCTCCTGCTTACTAAGCCAGCCTGGTTCACTTTGACTATTACGTCGCCTGCAGCCACACATTTTACACCTACAGTGGGCTGCTGTGTACTGCCCTTCTGCTGTCTGTCTGTGTTTCCCACTGCCAGGGTACACAGAATTACCTTCTTCTGCTGCCACTCTGCCACCAGCTATTACGTCAAACAATAGCTATATTGGTTGCAAAACCAAAACCAAACAAACCATTAAAAAAAATAAAAGGTTTAATTTTTCGGAGGTGCCCGGGTTGAAAACTGTGTTGTCCCAGTTGTGTATTGGACACAATGTGGGCTGCACGACCGCTGTCTGGGACCTCCTGTTGTGTTTATTTACAGCCCTGGTATCACCGCTAGGTACCAGGGCTATTATGTCACGCTGCCTACCTGCTGCCACACTCACACTGCTCCTCCACACCTCCTCCTGCTGCTGCTGCTGCTGTCTGTCTGTGTTTCCCACTGCCAGGGTACACAGATGATTTACCTTCTGCTGCCACTCTGCCACCAGCTATTACGTCAAACAATAGCTGCTCGCCTACTCCTCCATTCCTCCTCCTGCTGCTGCTGTCTGTCTGTGTTTCCCACTGCCAGGGTACACAGAATTACCTTCTTCTGCTGCCACTCTGCCACCAGCTATTACGTCAAACAATAGCTATATTGGTTGCAAAACCAAAACCCAAACAAACCATTAAAAAAAAAAAAAGGTTTAATTTTTCTGAGGTGCCCGGGTTGAAAACTGTGTTGTCCCAGTTGTGTATTGGACACAATGTGGGCTGCACGACCGCTGTCTGGGACCTCCTGTTGTGTTTATTTACAGCCCTGGTATCACCGCTAGGTACCAGGGCTATTATGTCACGCTGCCTACCTGCTGCCACACTCACACTGCTCCTCCACACCTCCTCCTGCTGCTGCTGCTGCTGTCTGTCTGTGTTTCCCACTGCCAGGGTACACAGATGATTTACCTTCTGCTGCCACTCTGCCACCAGCTATTACGTCAAACAATAGCTGCTCGCCTACTCCTCCATTCCTCCTCCTGCTGCTGCTGTCTGTCTGTGTTTCCCACTGCCAGGGTACACAGCATTACCTTCTTCTGCTGCCACTCTGCCACCAGCTATTACGTCAAACAATAGCTATATTGGTTGTAAAACCAAAAACCAAAAAACCATTAAAAAAAAAAAAAGGTTTAATTTTTCGGAGGTGCCCGGGTTGAAAACTGTGTTGTCCCAGTTGTGTATTGGACACAATGTGGGCTGCACGACCGCTGTCTGGGACCTCCTGTTGTGTTTATTTACAGCCCTGGTATCACCGCTAGGTACCAGGGCTATTATGTCACGCTGCCTACCTGCTGCCACACTCACACTGCTCCTCCACACCTCCTCCTGCTGCTGCTGCTGCTGTCTGTCTGTGTTTCCCACTGCCAGGGTACACAGATGATTTACCTTCTGCTGCCACTCTGCCACCAGCTATTACGTCAAACAATAGCTGCTCGCCTACTCCTCCATTCCTCCTCCTGCTGCTGCTGTCTGTCTGTGTTTCCCACTGCCAGGGTACACAGCATTACCTTCTTCTGCTGCCACTCTGCCACCAGCTATTACGTCAAACAATAGCTATATTGGTTGTAAAACCAAAAACCAAAAAACCATTAAAAAAAAAAAAGGTTTAATTTTTCTGAGGTGCCCGGGTTGAAAACTGTGTTGTCCCAGTTGTGTATTGGACACAATGTGGGCTGCACGACCGCTGTCTGGGACCTCCTGTTGTGTTTATTTACAGCCCTGGTATCACCGCTAGGTACCAGGGCTATTATGTCACGCTGCCTACCTGCTGCCACACTCACACTGCTCCTCCACACCTCCTCCTGCTGCTGCTGCTGCTGTCTGTCTGTGTTTCCCACTGCCAGGGTACACAGATGATTTACCTTCTGCTGCCACTCTGCCACCAGCTATTACGTCAAACAATAGCTGCTCGCCTACTCCTCCATTCCTCCTCCTGCTGCTGCTGTCTGTCTGTGTTTCCCACTGCCAGGGTACACAGAATTACCTTCTTCTGCTGCCACTCTGCCACCAGCTATTACGTCAAACAATAGCTATATTGGTTGTAAAACCAAAAACCAAAAAACCATTAAAAAAAAAAAAAGGTTTAATTTTTCTGAGGTGCCCGGGTTGAAAACTGTGTTGTCCCAGTTGTGTATTGGACACAATGTGGGCTGCACGACCGCTGTCTGGGACCTCCTGTTGTGTTTATTTACAGCCCTGGTATCACCGCTAGGTACCAGGGCTATTATGTCACGGCGAGCTGCCTGCCTCATTGACTGCCTGCTGCCACACACTCATCCTCCTCCTCCTGCTGCTGAATTTACCTCCTGCTGTCTTTGTGTTTCCACTGCCAGGGAGCACATACAATGGCGCTTCCAACATGCGTGCGCCCACCAGCTATTTGTTACGCTCAAAAATAGCTGCATTTCTTTAAAAAAAAATTGAAAAGAGAAATACGTGAAGATGATGAAGAAGAAGATGAAAAAGAAGAAGAAGATGAAGAAGATGAAGAAGATGAAGAAGAAGAAGATGAAGAAGAAGATGAAAAAGAAGATGAAAAAGAAGAAGAAGATGAAGAAGATGAAGAAGAAGAAGATGAAGAAGAAGAAGATGAAGAAGAAGAAGAAGAAGATGAAGAAGATGAAGAAGAAGAAGATGAAGAAGATGAAGAAGAAGAAGATGAAGAAGAAGAAGATGAAGAAGAAGAAGAAGATGAAGAAGAAGAAGAAGATGAAGAAGATGAAGATGAAGAAGAAGATGAAGATGAAGATGAAGAAGAAGATGAAGAAGATGAAGAAGAAGATGATGAAGAAGAAGAAGAAGAAGAAGAAGAAGAAGAAGATATAGAAGAAGAAGATCTAGAAGAAGAAGAAAGATAAAGAAGAAGAAGAACAAGTATATACAGTAACACTACTGAACAAAATTTAGGACACAACTTCTCTTTCCACATTTTTTTTTAAAGTAACATCCCCACATAATCACTTGCTGTTGTTACTTGGAAAAAAAGATGTTTCTTGCATCATTCACCCTCAAAACAAGTGTTGGAAGCTATTTAAGGCCAATTCGAATAGTCAGCTCGAATAGTGAGCTCGAATACCGACTCGAATAGTGAGCTCGAATTCCGAGGTCGAATCGAATAGTAAAAATTATTCGACTCGAATATTCGACTGACCTCGAATAATTTACTATTCGAATTCGACCAAACTCGAATTTTAAAAAGGGGTATTTGAGCATCACTACTCAAGGGATATGAATGGGAAGATTCTGTGAAAAAAATTCTATGCAAAAACATATTCGCAATAAATTGCAACTTTGGGATTTCACAATGCGAACTTAGAATATGCAAAATTTCAAATGTATTCAGAATTGCGGGGGATTTGGATGTCGTTAATTCCAACCATATGCCCTCATAAAATGTCTCTGTTGGGCTTCGTTCACACTAGAGGCGCTTTTTGAGGCGCTTTCTGATTTTTTTTAAGCGATTGTGCAATGATTCTCTATGAGAGAGTTCACATCTGAGCGGTTCATTTCCGATCCGCTCAGCAAAGCGCTGCCTGTACCATTTATGAGGCGATTCCGCCTCAATGGAAGGTATAGGAGAAAAAACACTCACAAAATCGCTTTGTGCAGCGATTGCGTTTTTAAGAATAAATACATTGTATTTATTATTTTCTGAGTCAAAGAGCTCACTTCCTGACTTGTGTCAGGGAATGAATTAAAAACCGCTCTGGAAAAGCGCTTTCCACAAAAAAGCATCGCCCACCCAGGTGCCAGGAATCGGAAAAAAAATCACATAAAAAAAAGCCCAACGCGAACGTGGTCAGAACGCAATGTGAACAAGGACTAACAGGGGCATCTCCCATTCTTCCTCTCCCCTCCTCCATGTCTTCTCTACTTCCTGCAAACTACCCCTTTACATAGAACAAATTAGGTTGCTTGGCAGAAAACCAAGTAGCTTGTCTGTACAACAGTTCCTAGACTGCCACCCAAAATGGTCGCTGACTATAATTTCAGGCAGCAGTAATTGAGTGCCTGTAAGGGGAAACTGAAGTGAGAGGGGTATGGAGCCCAGGATCAGTGATTCCATAGGGGCAAACATGAGCAATGCTGCTCCATTAGTCAATGCTTGGAGACAGCTCCACTTTGATCCGATGCATGTTTTAATGTAAACGTTGGTGGATACTTACCAGCATAGAGGGATGTTTCTGGATGATCCATGGGGCATCTCATATCCCTCTCACTTCAGGTTCTCTTTGGCCAGGGAGGGTCACACTTAGCAGAATCGCATCAGTTTTCCCCATAGAACATATTGGAAAACTCGTGTGATTCTGCTAAGTGTGACCCTGACCTTTAAGTTACTGCTACAAGTTACAGCTACTGAGATCCTAATTACTACTACTGTTATCAAAACACAGTTTCTAAGGCCTCTTTTCCACAAACAGTTGATAGGCAGTAAAATGCCTCTCAAACTCTCACAACTGCTCACGGCTGTGTGGTAACTGCTCACTGCTGCCTGGTAACTGCTTGTTGCTGCCTGGTAACTGCTTGCTGAGCACACAGTTCAACTGCCCGTGGAAAAGAGGCCTTACTAAGCACTTTGAGGTCTGGGACCCACTGGCAGGGCATTTCTAAAGCCTGATACACACTTTCAATTATGATTGGTCAATCACTGACCAATTTTACCATCTCCATGTAGTATGAGGGTAAACAACTAGTGAATACCATGAGCAGGTTTGTGTTGGTAACCCTCATACTACATGGAGGTGGTAAAATTGGTCAGTTATTGGACTATCAAAATTGAAAGTGTGTACCAGGCTTAAGGGTTTGTCTACACACACAATTTTGATTGGCCCATTGAACCGGCCTGCTCAGTGCCTGAGCCCACTAGCACAGGTGTGCCTGCTTTTCAGCAACACATCAATGTTAGGGCTCGTTCTCACTTGAGCGGGAATCACGCGATTCCCGCTCAAGGCAAACCACTAGCGGTTTTTAAAAACCGCTAGCACATGTAACACTATGACAGTGTTCTCACTGCCGCGTTTGCAGTTAGCGTTAACCGCAAACGTGTTACATGCAGCGGTTTGCCGGCGATTTCCGGAGCGATCACAATTAGCATGTATAGAACCACTAATTGCGATCGCTCCCAAACCGCTACAGTGTCCAGTGATTTTTCTGCGTTAATCACGAAAAAAATCACTCCCGCAAAACGCCTGCGGTAATCGCCGGCGTTTTGCGGTTGTAAGTGTGAACGGACCCTTACAGCTTCTGCAAATGAGACAAAAGTGGACACAACAGTAGAGTGGGGGCAGGCTCTCAAGCCAGTATGTGAAACAGTGCGGAGTCTTTGGGCAAGACTCCCAAACGATATTGGTCACCCAAGTGGCTGCAGCCCAGGAGCGCTTCAAGTACGCCTGGAGAAAAGCGTAATCTAAATGTGTCAACAAGCATGCAGCAGATCAGGCGTTTCTCACGATATTGTCAGATCTGACTGGATTAGACTGCATGCTTGTTTCTGGAGTGATTCAGACACTATTGCAGCCAAATAGACCAGCATCAAATATGCTGCCTAGCAACTGGTATTGTTTAAAAGGAAATAAATATGGCAGCCTCCATATTCCTCTCACTTCAGTTGTCCTTTAGGTTCAAGTGTGACATGATGGCCGTATCAGTCTCACACACTGGAATAAAAGTTCACTGATCCCTACAACTCTATAGAGAGGTACGTAGGGGCTTAGCAATAGCTATAGCAGCATAGGGGGCCTAGGTGGTACTTCATGTATTCCCTATTAACTTTCCTGAGTTTCTCCACCCTCTGACTTTGTCTCAGTGCCCAGGAACTATGTGCAGTGTTAATTGCATGAGCATGTACATTACCCAGTTAACTCATATCTACAGGGTAAGAGCAGGTGGCATTGCTTACATCTGAGGACCCCATGATCTCTTGCTGCGCCACTGGAGCTATGGATCTAGTAGTACCCATTTAGGGACTGCCAGCTATAGGATGTGAAGGTAGAGAGGTGAGTTCATTGTGATCATTCCTATCTCACCTGAGTCAGTGCTGCATCCTCTGCAAGTCAGGACTCCTGTTCAGTAATGGGAACACAGTACTGCGACCAGGCTGCTCTCCTCTCTACCTGCCCGACTGCCCAGACCGGTACAGCCAGTCTAACCACAGCTTCCCAGCCAATAGCAGCTGGGGAAATACACCTCCAAGTGATAAGAGCCTGTAAACTGCTGATACACTGCAGAGGGCAGGCTGCAGCCAGATCAGCAAGGAATGCAGAAGTCAGATGTGTGTACATCATTATACCACATACCAAATATATTTATACCCGGAATATAGGACAAATGCAGGGAAATGGCAGTGCGCTCAATCAATCTTAAAAGGAGTACTGTAGGGGCGTCTGGGGAAAATGAGTTGAACTTACCCGGGGCTTCTAATGGTCCCCCACAGACATCCTGCGCCCGCACAGCCACTCCCCAATGCTTTGGCCCCGCCTCTGGTTCACTTCTGGAATTTCAAACTTTAAAGTCTGAAAACCACTGTGCCTGCGTTACCGTGTCCTCGCTACCGCTGACATCACCAGGAGCGTACTGCGCAGGCTCAATATGGTCGGTGCCTGCGCAGTACTCTCCTGGTGACATCAGCAGGAGCGAGGACACGGCAACCCAGGCGCAGTGGTTTTCAGACTTTAACCACTTTACCCCCGGCGGTACGAATTTCTCCGTCCCTTTTTTCCCTCCTAAAAAACCAGGGACGGAGAAATCCTTACCTTCCGCGCTCCCGCCGCTGTCCGCGCTACCGCCACTCGTGCGCGCGCACCCGCCGCTCGTGCACGCCGCCGCCCGCTTGCCCGGAGATCAATGAACGGGAAAATCCATTCCCGTTCGTTGATCTAAGCCCCCGCAATGATCTGCTGCTTCTTTCAGAAACAGCGCAATCATTGTGAGTCTCCCAGCCTCCTACTGCTTCCTGTAAGCGTCCTTCCGGTCGCTTACAGGTCGCATGTAAACATACTCACTGTGGCAATCTTGTGTACAAATAGTAAACTACACCCTAATGCATTTTACACATACAAATAAATTTTTTACATAATAAATTAACTCATTACCTCCCGCACTCCCCAATTTTTTTTTTTTTGTAATTTAAAAAAAAATAAAAATATATACAATAAAAAAAAAACATAAATAGTTACCTTAGGGACTGAACTTTTTAAATATTTATGTCAAGAGGGTATAACACTGTTACTTTATAAACTACGGGCTTGTAATTAGGGATGGATGCAAAACTGAAAAAAATGCACCTTTATTTCCAAATAAAATATTGGGGCCAAACATTGTGATAGGGACATAATTTAAACGGTTTTATAATTGGGAATAATGGGCAAATAAATTTCATGGGTTTTAATTACAGTAGCATGCATTATTTAAAAACTATAATGGCCGAAAACTGAAAATAATAATTTTTTCCCACATATTTTCCTATTTTCCCCATTAAAACACATTTAGAATAAAATAATTCTTGGCATAATGTCCCACCTAAAGAAAGCCTAATTGGTGGCGGAAAAAACAAGATATAGTTCATTTCATTGCGATAAGTAATAATAAAGTTATAGACGAATGAATGGACGGAGCGCTGAAAGGTGAAAATTGCTCTGGTGGTCAGAGGGTAAAACCCCTCAGTGGTGAAGTGGTTAAAGTCAGAAATTCCAGAAGTGAACCGGAGGCGGGGCCGGAGCATCGGTGAGTGGCTGTGCGGGCACAGGATGTCTCCGGGGGACCATTAGAAGCCCCGGGTAAGTTCAACTCATTTTCCCCCGACCCCCTACAGTGTCCCTTTAAAATTGATTGAGCTCACTGCCATTTCCCTGCATTTTCTTGCATTTGTCCTATATTCCATTTATAACTATATTTGGTATGTGGTATAATGATGTACACACATCTGACTTCTGCATTCCTTGCTGATCTGGCTGCAGCCTGCGCTCTGCAGTGTATCAGCAGTTTACAGGCTCTTATCACTTGGAGGTGTATTTCCCCAGCTGCTATTGGCTGGGAAGCTGTGGTTAGACTGGCTGTACCGGTCTGGACAGTCACGTGCCCAATATCCCCTAGCTGCCCGCTACCCCCTCCAGCCCCCCCCCCAACCTCGGAAAGGGTGCCGCACCCCGGAAGTGCCGCCTGAGGCATTTGTTTCACCCCGCTTCATGGGCGGACCAGCCCTGCATACAGATTCTCCCGAAGATCTATTTGAGATAAGGTAAAGATTTCTGGTGGAAAAGGGGGTATACGGAGGCTGCCATGTTTATTTCCATTTACCTCGTTAGTGCAATTTGCGCAAAAAAAAGCAGGGCAGTTGCGGACCAACAGGATTCGTGTACTGCGGCTGACACCTATTAATTCTGTAAGTGCTTGTCGCCCTTTCTTCTCAGACGCCCTAGGCAGTGGCCTTGGTTGGCTTGCCACAAATCCGGCCCTGCTCGTTACAGTTGTCCTTTAAAGGTGAGTGGACCTGCAGCGGCACCCAGAGAAGGATGCCACCAGTTATAAGGATTCATTGCTATTACAGCTTTGACTGTCAAAAAACTGACTGACAGCAATTTAAACAATGTCAGGCCTGGAACCCACTAGCAGTATGTTACTAAGCAGTTGTGATTTAAAAAGCTCTTGCTAATGTAATGCTATGGGTGTGATCCCACTTGAGCGATGTGATTTTATAAAAATCCACCATAGCATTGCATTAGCAAGAGCTTTTTCAAATCGTTAGCGCTTAGACTAGGATGCTAGTGGGTTTGAGCCCTTAGGCACTAGTATGATTGAGGTGAGCCAGCATTTAAAGTCCATAGGGAATTTCCCCTCTTGAAGTGCTAAATGTCAGATAGGTTGTAGTAATAACACACCCCCACACTATTCAGCCAATTGGAATTCTTAAAGTTTTCGACATTGCTGTGATTGGAGAACTGATTTCTATGGACTTTCACACTGGCTCACCTCAACCAAACTAGCTCCCGATCCCACCTACCTACAGTGCTGCCCATAATTATTCATACCCCTGGCAAATATTGACTTAAAGTTACTTTTATTCAACCAGCAAGTAATTTTTTGACATAGGTGTCTCCCAAAAGATAATAAGACGACGTACAAGAGCCACTATTGTGGTAATAATAAAAAAAAAATCTCAGCTTTTATTTACATTTGAGCAAAAAGTGTCCATTCCAAAATTATTCATACCCTTCACAAACTTTCACAGTCTGTGGGAAAATCCAAAGTTCTATACCATTCCAAATAGTCCAAGCTGCTTTAAAGCATCCTAATTACCTTGATTAATTGGGAAAAGCTGTTTTAATCAACTCAACAGGTGAAAAACAGCAGCTCTCTGCAGCTGGTTTGTGAACAGTCATGGCCAATGCTACGTACACACATGCGACAATGATCGTTCGTTGAGAACAACGAAGGAACTTTTAATTGAAAGAACGACCTAAGTAAAGTTAGTTTTAAAAGGTGTGTAACGATCTGATCGTTAGAATGAACGTTACATCACATAAAGCAACTATTGCGCCTGCGCATAAAAATGAGAAGTTTCACGGAGAAATAGTGAAATGCGCATGTCAAGCCTAGTACGAACGATCGTTTCCAACGATGTACTACTTTTGCAAACGATCGTCGTTGGTTAAAATCCGCCGAGACAGAACTTTCTTTTGTAGCGATTTGGCTCGTTCGTCGTTTGCCTTAATAGTCGGTGGTTCGTTTTTTTGTAACGATCGTCGTTGGTAAAGATCGGTGAACGATCGTTACAAACGACTATAGTCGCATGTGTGTACGCACCTTAAGACAAAGGAGCTCAGTGAGGACCTGCGGCTGCACATTGTGGCTGCCCACAAGTTACATTTATAAATGTTTTTAAGTTCCAGTGGCTACAGTGCAAAGTATAATTAAAAAATACAAGATGTTCCGCATGGTAGAAAATCTCAGAGGATGTGGTCGGAAGCCAAAAGTGACACCTGTGCTGGCCAGGAGGATAGTGAGAGAGGTGACAAAGAATCCAAGGATCACCACCAAGGCCATCCTGGTGAATCTGGGCTCTGCTGGTGGCAATTCAACAGACACTGCACCAGTGGCGTACCTACCGTCAAGCGGCAGGGGCGGCCCGCACCGGGTGTCTTGATGCTTAGGGGGTGACACCCGGAGTCCTGTGTTGCCGCCCCTGCCGCTGCAGTCAGTGCACATGTTGTGCAAATTTGGGATTTTACACCCCCCGTGGCCGTCCCCGCTGACAACCTATGTGTCCCCCCCCCCCCCCCGGCCTTCCCCGGTGACAGGCAGGACTCAGGAGCAGCCCAGCTTCAGACCTCCGACCAGCCGGCGACCAGTATGCGGGCGCTAGGACCCAGCGGACACCGCACTGATATGCGGAAGTGACATCACTTCCGCATATACGGCATGGTGTTCACTGAGTTCAGTGCGCCTGCATACTGGTCGCCCGCTGATACTGAGGTCTGAAGCTGGGCTGCTCCTGCCTGTCACCGGGGAAGGCCTGTGAGGTGAGGTGAGGTGGGGGGGGGGTAGGTTGTCAGCGGGGACGGCCACGGGGGGTGTAAAATCCCAAATTTGCACAACGTGTGAAGGGCACCTGTCACTATCTAACCTGGGGGGGATCCCTATTACTATCTAACCACCTAGGGGGTCCCTGTCACTAACTGGGGGTCGCTGTCACTATCTAACCTGGGGCAGTGGGGGGTTCCTGTCACTATCTAACCTGGGGGGTCCCTGTCACTATCTAACCTGGGGAGTCCCTGTCACTATCTAACCTGGGGGGTCCCTGTCACTATCTAACCTGGGGGGTCCCTGTCACTATCTAACCTGGGGGTCGCTGTCACTATCTAACCTGGGGGGGTCCCTGTCACTATCTAACCTGGGGGGGTCCCTGTCACTATCTAACCGGGGGTCGCAGTCACTAACTAACCTGGGGGTCACTGTCACTATCTAACCTGGGGGGGTCGCTGTCACTATCTAACCTGGGGGGGTCCCTGTCACTATCTAACCGGGGGTCGCAGTCACTAACTAACCTGGGGGTCGCTGTCACTATCTAACCTGGGGGGTCCCTTTCACTAACCTGGGAGGTCGCTGTCACTATCTAACCTGGGGGGTCGCTGTCACTATCTAACCTGGGGGGTCCCTGTCACTATCTAAACGGGGGTCGATGTCACTAACCTGGGGGTCGCTGTCACTAACCTGGGGGTCGCTGTCACTATCTAACCTGGCTGTCACTGCCTAACCTGGGGGGTCCCTGTCACTGCCTAACCTGGGGGGTCCCTGTCACTGCCTAACCTGGGGGGTCCCTGTCACTAACTAACCTGGGGGTCGCTGTCACTATCTAACCTGGGGGGTCCCTGTCACTATCTAACCTGGGGTCGCTGTCACTAACCTGGGGGTTGCTGTCACTATCTAACCTGGGGGTTGCTGTCACTATCTAACCTGGGGGTTGCTGTCACTATCTAACCTGGGGGGTCCCTGTCACTATCTAACCGGGGGTCGCTGTCACTAACCTGGGGGTCGCTGTCACTATCTAACCTGGGGGGTCGCTGTCACTATCTAACCTGGGGGGTCGCTGTCACTATCTAACCTGGGGGGTCCCTGTCACTATCTAACCTGGGGGGTCCCTGTCACTATCTAACCTGGGGGGTCCCTGTCACTATCTAACCGGGGGTCGCTGTCACTATCTAACCTGGGGGGGTCCCTGTCACTATCTAACCTGGGGGGGTCCCTGTCACTATCTAACCTGGGGGGGTCGCTGTCACTAACTAACCTGGGGGTCGCTGTCACTATCTAACCTGGGGGTCGCTGTCACTATCTAACCTGGGGGGTCCCTGTCACTATCTAACCTGGGGGGTCACTGTCACTATCTAACCTGGGGGGTCGCTGTCACTAACCTAGGGGTCGCTGTCACTATCTAACCTGGGGGATCCCTGTCACTATCTAACCTGGGGGGTCCCTGTCACTATATAACCTGGGGGGTCGCTGTCACTATCTAACCTGGGGGGTCGCTGTCACTACCTAACCTCGGGTTTCCTGTCACTATCTAACCTGGGGGTCGCTGTCACTATCTAACCTGGGGGTCCCTGTCACTATCTAACCTGGGGGTCCCTGTCACTATCTAACCTGGGGGTCCCTGTCACTATCTAACCTGGGGGTCCCTGTCACTATCTAACCTGGGGGGTCCCTGTCACTATCTAACCTGGGGGGTCCCTGTCACTATCTAACCGGGGTTCGCTGTCGCTGTCTAACCTGGGGGGGGTCGCTGTCTAACCTGGGGGGGGTCGCTGTCTAACCTGGGGGGTCGCTGTCGCTATCTAAACTGGGGGTCCCTGTCGCTATCTAAACTGGGGGTCCCTGTCACTATCTAGAATTCAAATATACCAGCGCTCCAGCTTTCTCAAAGAATCACGCTCTTTTATTGATATTGGTAACCACACACGCCTTGAGAAAGGGGGACCCTGCGAGGCCCCGAAACAATTGTCGGTCATTTCTGTGGATATGTTAGCTCAATAAAAGAGCGTGATTCTTTGAGAAAGCTGGAGTGCTGGTATATTTGAATTCTGGACTTATACTTTGGTGGTTTGCCTATACCACAATACCAAGCACCCTACCTAAGATGGTGTGCCCAGTCACAACTTTTCCTGTTCCTGTCACTATCTAAACTGGGGGTTCATGTCACTACACAAACTGGGGGGCACCAGTCACTAGCTGAACTGGGGGGCACCAGTCACTAGCTAAACTGGGGGGCACCTGTCACTAGCTGAACTGGGGGGTACCTGTCACTACCTAAACTGGGGGGCACCTGTCACTACCTAAACTGGGGGGCACCTGTCACTACCTAAACTGGGGGGCACCTGTCACTACCTAAACTGGGGGGTACCTGTCACTACCTAAACTGGGGGGTACCTGTCACTAACTGAACTGGGGGGCTCCAGTCACTAATTGAGCTGGGGGGCTCCTGTAACTACCTAAACTGGGGGGCTCCTGGCACTACCTAAACTGTGGGGCACCTCTCACTACCTAAACTATCTAGGCCAGCCAGCCCAACATAACCACCAGCCAACCAGCCCAGAATCACTGGCAAAAAGGCCACAGCATCACCACCAGTCAGGCCAGCATTTACTTCAACCAGCCAGCCCAGCCACAGCATCACCGCCAGCCAGCCCAGCCACAGCATCACCGCCAGTCAGGCCACAGCATCACTGCCAGGCCTTTCAGCTCACACATCATCGCCAATCCAGACAAAAATAGTATTGCCAGCCAGGCACAGCAGCCAGTAGAGGAGAATTCAGAAGCCAGGTGAGAGGTGTCTACCATATTAATGGGGCATTCTGCCTATTTATTTGAAATGCTGTCTATTTATGTGCCTCATGACTGCTGAATTTGTCTTGTTGGTGGCCTCATGGTTACTGGATTTGTCTTTTTGGGGGCCTCATGATTTGTTGTGGGCCTCAAGATTGCTGAATTTGTCTTGCTGGGGGCCTCATGATTGCTGAATTTGTCTTGTTGGGGGACTCATAATTTATTGGGGGCCTCATGATTGCTGAATTTGACTTGTTGGGGGCCTCAAGATTGCTGAATTTGTCTTGTTGGGGGCCTCATGATTTGTTGGGGGCCTCAAGATTGCTGAATTTGTCTTGTTGGGGGCCTCATGATTGCTAACTGCGAGACTATGGGAAAAGCGGAATCAACCTCATATGAGACAATAGCATTAAAGGAGTTATCCGGGCAGTTTTAATAAAATTAACCGGGGGCTTCCTCCAGCCCCAAGCTCCCAGGACCTCCCTCGCCGCATCTCTGCTCTCAGCCGTTCGCCGGAGCTCCGACCCGGTCCCCGGCGATGATGTCAGAGCGACCTGGAGGTCGCTCTGTACTGCGCCTGCGCGATCGGCGCTGTCAATCACCGCCACGTGGGCCGGAGCGGACTGCGCAGGTGGTAGTAGTTCTGAGCCTGCGCACTCGCTCCGGCCCACGTGGTGGTGATTGACAGCGCCGATCGCGCAGGCGCAGTACAAAGCGACCTCCAGGTCGCTCTGACGTCATCGCCGGGGACCGGGTCGGAGCTCCGGCAAACGGCTGAGAGCAGAGATGCGGCGAGGGAGGTCCTGGGAGCTTGGGGCGTTCATTTTATTAAAACTGCCCGGATAACTCCTTTAAACCTACTTATTTTATTTTTTTTTTATTTTAGCTTTTTAAAACAGAAAATAAAACTGGGGGGGTTCTAAAAAAAAAAAATACATTTTTCAGGAGTAGGATGGATGAAATTGTTTATCTTCACAGTTTATTTTCAACTTGGATTTTCCATAATGTTCATGTATGAGTTAAAATGTTTGTATTTAGTTTAAATTGCTGTTGGCACTTTGCGATAGATAAGTGACTTTTCGCCACCACTGTCCTAATCTAATGTCCCACCATTGCTAAGTTCATGTAAACTTGTCTCCACCCGTGACCACACCCACATTTTGGTATATGACCACACACATTTTTTGCGCAACGTAGCCCCAATTACGGGGGGGGGGGGCAGGGCTGTGGAGTCTGAGTCGAAGAGTCGGAGTCTGGGCAATTTTGGGCACCTGGAGTTGGAGTCGGAGTCGTTGATTTCATAAACTGAGGAGTCAGGCGATTTTGGTACAAAATCCACAGCCCTGTTAAGTATTAAGACTAAGGAGTCGGAGTTGAAGCTATTTTGGGTACCCGGAGTCGGAGTTGGAGTCGTGGTTTCATAAACTGAGGAGTCGGAAGATTTTTGTACCGACTCCACAGCCCAGGGGGGGGGGGGGGTGACTGTGGATAACCAGCACCGGGTGCCAAATACCCTAGGTACGCCACTGCACTGCACACTGCTGGGTTCCACGGATGCAGACCAAGGAGCCACTTCTCCAGATAATGCACAGAAAAGCTCGCTTGGCCCTTGCAAATGCTCATCTGGACAAAAAGACGACTTTTGGTCTTCTGTGTTATGGTCAGATAAAACAAAAATTTAATTGTTTGGTCACAATGATGTTTCCTTCATTTGGTGTAAAAAAGGAGAAGCCTTCAATCCAAAGAACACCATCCCCACTGTCAAACATGGTGGTGGGAACCTAATGCTTTGGGAGTGTTTTTCAGCCAATGGAACAGCCAGGGAACCTAATCAAATTAAATGGCACGTTTAAAAATTAAAGAGCAATACATGAGCATTCTCAACGACAACATCAGGCTGTCTGCAGAGAAACTTGGCTTTGGGCACCAGTGGACATTTCAGCATGACAATGACCCAAAACCCACAGCAAAAGTGGTGAAGAAATGGCTAGCAGACAACAACATTAATGATTTGGAGTGGCCCAACAAGAGTCTTGACTTGAATCCAATTGAGAATCGGTGGAGGGAGCTAAAGATCAGGGTGATGGCAATCTGAAAAGTTTGGAGCTCATTGCTAAACATGAATGGGCAAAAATACCTGTGGAGACATGCAAGAAGCTGGTCTGCAATTATAGGAAGCATTTGAATGCTGAAATAGCTAATAAAGGCTTTTCTATTGATTATTGAGAAGGGTAAGAATAATTTTGAACTGCACACTTTTTGCTTAACCTCACTGGCGGTATATTAAAAACCGCCAGGGGGCAGCGCTGACGTTTTTTTTTTAAATCATGTAGCGAGCCTAGGGCCTCCGGCGATAGGCGATCAGGAAATCCCGTTCAAAGAACGGGATTTCCTGGAGGGCTTCCGCCGTCGCCATGGCGACGGGGCGGGATGACGTCACCAACGTCATGGACGTCGTGACGTCTAAGGGAGACCCGATCCACCCCTTAGCGATGCCTGGCGCTGATAGGCCAGGCAGCGCAGGGGTCTGGGGGGGGGCTCTGCGGCGGCGCGGATGGCTGCGAATCGGCGCGGGGCGGCGGCGATCGGTGTGCTGACACAGCTAGCAAAGTGCTAGCTGCGTTCAGCAAATAAAAAAAAAAATACGCAGATCGGCCCAGCAGGGCCTGAGAAAACCACCTGCGCGGCTAACCGCCAGGAAGGTTAAATGTAAATAAAATCGGATAAATGTTTTTCTCCTTTTCACAATAACGCCCCTTGTACATCGTTGTCTTATCTTTTGGGAGACACCTATGTCATTTCCCGACAAAAAATTACTTGCTGGTTGAATAAAAGTAATTTTAAGTCAAAATTTGCCAGGGGTATGAATAATCATGGGCAGCACTGTATATCTGGTAGAATTTGGGCTCCAAGGTATTGGTTTTAGGCTAAGTTCACAGTAGGACGTTGCATTGTGATGCGACGTTAAAGTCGCAACGTAACAAAAAAGTGATAACGCACATTAATACTGTGTTACTGTCGCATACAGTAGGTACAGGGCCGGTCTGCCCATGAGGCACTTCTGGGGGACAGCACCCACCCATCCGTGGGTGTGGGGGGCCGCCCGAGCTGGAGGGGATAGCAGGCAGGAATGGGGTATTGGGTCTAGCGGCGGGGAGGGGGGTCGGCCTCCCCCTCCCTCACCTGGGTCCCCCGTCCTCCGCTCCCCTCCAGCTTTAAAAAGTTAAGTTGCCGCCGCTATTGTAAGAGGCAGGGGCGGGGATCACTCACCTCTTCCGCGTTCCAGCCTGCGCTCCACTGACGTCACTACCTTACAGTATTGTAAGTGGATGCGTTACAGGAAGCGACGTCAGTGGAGCACACGTTGGAACGCGGAAAAGGTGAGTGGATCTTGTCCCTGCTTCTTACAATAGCTGCAGCGACCTAACTTTTTAAAGCTGGAGGGGAGCGGAGGACGGGGGACCCAGGCGAGGGAGGGGGGAGTCCGACCCCCCTCCCCGCCGCTAGGCCCCTTACACCCACGGCTGGGGGGCAGCGATTTCTTTAAAGTTTGCCTTAGGCGGCAAAAAGTCTAGGGTGGGGCCTGAGTAGGTAAAGCATACAGTCAATGAAAAGCATGCTTTCCTGTACCCGGTAACGTGTGCGTTTATATGTAAATCACTGCAGCAGAGTACTGTGTTATAATAACGCTACACGTTACCATGCACCGCTAACGTCGAACTGTGAATGTTGCATAGACTTCTTGCTGAAGTGCGGTAAGCTGCATTATAAGATTTTATATTGCAGCACCGCAATGTCCCACTGTCAACCAAAGTTTTGCCCCCACCCCGCTCCAGATAGTGGTATCATAAATAGCCCAATATGTAGAGTATGGCAGGAAGCAGCGTATATCTGTCTCCAGCAGTGGGTCAACTCCATGCTCCTTCCCTCTCTTTACTGCAGCCAAACAATTTTGAAGCCTTGCATGTCATGTGACACATACCAACACCTAAATGTAACCTCTGGAAAAAAAAAAATTTGACTGATGATAAACCAGGTGAGTTCAGCCTGAACTGGATCTATCCTGTGGCCGGAGAATACAAGTCGGGTTTCAATTACACAGTAATATGCAGAAAACTAGCAGCTGAATGGTTTTCTGAAAAATAGATTTATAGCAGCGTTACCGCTTGTATGAACAGTGTCAAAGCAGACCGAAACTATGAAGGGAAACTTGTCCGTATTGGTTTCCTTGGCAGAATGAATAGCACTGTCTAAAGAGGAACTGTAGTGGAAATAACATAATGAATAGAATTGCTTTTTTTTTTTTAATTTGTTTTACATTTATAGATTTAGTCAGTGTTTGTCTATTGTAAAATCTTTCCTCTCCCTGATTTACATTCTGAAATGTATCACTGGTGGTGACCTCTTTAGTCCTGCCAGGTGATCTGTGCGGAATGTTCCTGTTCCATGCACAGGAGATATCGCTTGCCTGGCAGTTGGGAAAAAGCCGTTATTTCCCACAACGCAACGAGGTTCACAGACAGCAAACTGTCAGGACCCTGGTCATGACATCACACTGTGGGAGGGGTTTCACCACAATATCAGCCACACAGACCTCCCTCATGATCTATGATGAGAAAAGGAAAAGATTTATCCTGGGAAAGGGGGTATCAGCTACAGATTGGGATGAAGTTCAATCCTGAGTTAAATTTCTTATTTAAAGGAAACCAGAGACGGGAAAATGAAAAAGATTTTATACATACCTGGTGCTTCCTCCAGCCCCATGCGCATGGATCACTCCCACGCCACCGTCCTCCGCTGCCTCTATCGGCCAGTTGTACGCGTCCACAAATGTACTTTTTGTTTTCTTCTTCTCCTCCCTCCCTCCCTACAGCCAGCCAATCCTGCGATCGGCTGTCATAGGCTTCAGCCTAAGAGAGCCGATCGCTCTCTTGTCCCACAGGGGGACAGCCGCGTCACATGGCTTTCCGGAGTACATCGCTGCTGCTGATCGCAGCGCTGTACTATGTAAATAGACGGCGATCACGCCGTCTAACAGCCGCTCGGAGACTGAAGAGGGGGCGGAGCTCCGCCCCCCGAGCAGGAAATGCGCGTGCAGCCTGTGCGCGATCTCCTGCAAATCAGAGCCCCAGGACTTGACACCAATTGGCGTTAGGCAGTCCTGGGGCTGCCGCGGCGACGCTCATTGGCGTTAGCCGGTCGGCAAGAAGTTAAAGCCCTGTCACTAGCAGGGAGGGTAAACTTACCCAGCAACCTTCTTCTTTAACCTGTCCCACGGCGCGTCCCGAGCCATGTCACGTGACTACTACGCTTCCTCCTTCAACCTGGAAGGAGGAAGTGTTTGTAGTCACATGACCGCGGCTTGGGACGGATGAAAGAAGATGCCTGCTGGGTAAGTTTAACCCCCTCTCGCATACCCGCTCAGCTGCACTAATTAGAGGATGAAATCTGAATGAAACTCATTCAGATTTCATCCGAATTTGATCCGGAGCTCATCCCTGGTCACTAATACTCTGTAGAACAAAGTAGCACAGTTTTCATCATTGCAGAAACGTTTTGATAAGCCTGTGCCAAATCACTCTAAAGGCTGGTGCCCACCAAGTGCGGTTCTAAATGTTTTTAAAAACGCTTGCGCTTTGAAAAGCGATTTAACTAATGTATTTGAATGGGCTGGTGCACACCAGAGCGATTTGTTTTTTTACCCAAACGCAAAATTGGGTCCTGCAGCATTTGGGCCCTTTTCCACTAGAGGTGATTGTGATTGCTGAATCGCAAATCGCTAGGACTTTGCTGAATCGCAATCGCTAGCATTTAGCGCAAACGCTAGCGATTGCTAGTGGAAAAGGGCCCTATCCGCTGATTTCTGAGGCAATTTAGCCTCAATGTTAAGAATAGGAAAGTGGAAAATTGCTCTGAAAAGCACTACATCAGAGCGATTTTCCATGCGTTTTTGTTACAGAAGCTGTTCAGTTACAGATCTACTGTAACAAAAAATAAAAACTGCTACAGCAAAACGCTCCAAAAATCACTAGGCATGATTAGAAAATCACTAGGCACATGCCTAGAATCGCTCTGAAAAATCACTTTAAGGACTCTTTTTCATTAGCAATCGCTAGCGTTTGCGATTCAGCAAAGTCCTTTTTTTCCCCAACGATTGCGATTACGATTTTGCTATGCACTGCATGGCATAGCAAAATCGGCAATGATCGCTCTGCGGTGCTTGATGGAACTGAGGTAGCTAGAGTGCCCTGCGGCCGTCTTCTGGGCACCACCATCTCCAGTGACCTCAGCTGGAAGGCCAACATCACTGTCACCCAGCGGAAAGCCCAGCAGAGACTTTACTTCCTCCGCCAGCTGAGGAAGTTTGGCATGGCCCGACGGATTATGACTAGTTTCTACTCCGCCACCATCGAATCGATACTCTGTTCTTCCATCTTGGTCTGGTACGATGGCGCCACCACCAGTGACAGGAACAAACTACAGAGGATTATCAGGGCGGCAGAGAGGATCATTGGTAGCCCCCTCTCCTCACTTGCCCTCCTTCACAATAAAAGACTGCAATCCAGGGCACTGAGGATTGCCAACGACCCTTCACACCCAGGCCACCGCTACTTCAGGCTGCTTCCACTGGGTCAGAGGCTACGGGCCATCCATACAAAGACCACAAGACACAGAAACTCTTTCTTCCCCTCTGCTGTCAGCCTCCTTAATTCCCTCCACATACTTCCATCAGTGCAACCCTCACCACAGGAGACTGCGGACCCAGGTCCTGTAACTAGCTGTAACAGCCATCCAGTCAACAGGCCCACAGGCCTACTGTTGGTCACCTTATGTCACTTTTAGGACTGTGGAACTCTATAATAATGTGAGCGATTGAGTATGATGTTAACTGATGCTATTGTTTGCTGCTGCTATCTATATATGTCTCTAGATGTCTTCTACTGAGCAATATGTACTGAGCCAAAACCAATTCCGGGCATGAATCAGTCATGCTTGGCGAAATAAAAGGATTCTGATGTGGTGGGAGTACTGCGTATACGCAGGCATGTCCACATGCCTCTTGCAATCACACTCCCATGGCCGGGAATGTTCTGCGCTTGTGCAGTTTAAGTCTCTGTGAACTGCGCAGGCGCAACTGCAGAACCCTCCCAGCCACAGCATGCGCAGCAGCCAGTGACCACAACCATGCTCGAGGGTCTTTCGGAGGCGACAGCGGCACCTTGGAGGGCAGCAGAACTACAGCTAGCGCCTTGATAGACTGCTAGAGGCTGGAAGAAGCCCCAGGAGAGTACATCTAATCTAACCCCCTCCCCTACAACTGTACACACACGCACGCACGCACCTCCTAACCCAATGCCCAATTGGCTGCTAGTTGTAGCAGATGGCTTGGGTGTCCAGTTACCCATAATTATTACAGGCGTCCATTACACACTCCGTTTCCTGGGCTCAAGTGACCTGGTGTGATATATATGAGCCCAAAAACACATTTTTGGGAAGATTTATACAAAACCCACTCTGATTGATTCCAGAAATTTGATCAAACGCAGAAATGACATTTTGTACAAAAGAAAAAAAAATGAACATACTAAAATATTGACTTTAATAACATTTCTTTAGTAATAACATTATACACATTTTATTTTTTTGGTCGCAGTGCACATGTTCAGTGTACATAGCAGCTGTACAACTCCGACAAGCAGTCTGTACAAAGAATGGATACTGAAAGGCAGAGCAGTTGTGTGGGCTGGATTCTTTCGGCCATGCACTGTTGTATTCCCCTTGGCTGTGGAGTCGGAGTAATTTTGGGTACCTAGATTTTTGTACCCACACCATAGCCCTGCGGGGGCTGTGCGAGTTGGAGTCGAAGAGTCGGTGTAATTTTGGGTACCTGGGTTTTTGTACCCACACCATAGCCCTGCAGGGGCTGTGCGAGTCAGAGTCGAAGAGTCGGTGTAATTTTGGGTACCTGGATTTTTGTACCCAAACCATAGCCCTGCGGGGGGCTGTGCGAGTCAGAGTCGAAGAGTCGGTGTAATTTTGGGTACCTGGATTTTTGTACCCACACCATAGCCCTGCCGGGGGCTGTGCGAGTCAGAGTCGAAGAGTCGGTGTAATTTGGGGTACCTGGATTTTTGTACCCAAACCATAGCCCTGCGGGGGCTGTGCGAGTTGGAGTCGAAGAGTCGGTGTAATTTTGGGTACCTGGATTTTTGTACCTATACCATAGCCCTGCCGGGGGCTGTGCGAGTCAAGAGTCGAAGAGTCTGAGTAATTTGGGGTACCTGGATTTTTGTACCCAAACCATAGCCCTGCGGGGGCTGTGCGAGTTGGAGTCGAAGAGTCGGTGTAATTTTGGGTACCTGGATTTTTGTACCTATACCATAGCCCTGCCGGGGGCTGTGCGAGTCAAGAGTCGAAGAGTCTGAGTAATTTGGGGTACCTGGATTTTTGTACCCACATCATAGCTCTGCGGGGGCTGTGCGAGTTGGAGTTGAAGAGTAATTTTGGGTACCTGAAGTCAGAGGTTTAATAAATTAGGTTCACAGAAGACCGGTGGTGCGTTATAAAGTCTTATAATTGAAACTATGAGGCATTCACAGTGCAACGTTACCGCTGCATTGTAATGTGTAGCGTCGAGGTAACGCACTGCTGTTACTCCTCTAAATGCACATGTTGCCAGGTGCAGGAAAGCATGCTTTTCATTGCCTTTATGCTTTACTGTACCTACTTTATGTGATGGTAACACAGTGTTAATCTGTGTTATCACTTTTTTGTTACGTTGCGTTGTTATGTTGTGTTACAACTTTACAACGCAACGTCCTACTGTGAACCTAACCTAGCCTGAAGGTTTTTTTTAGGTCTCAATGTTTCCTTTAAGGCTGGTTTCACAGTGGGACGTTACAGACGCACTCTAGTGCAGCCTGTAACGCTCCCCAACGCACAGCAATGTAACACAAGTGGGCTGTTCACACTGCCCACGTTGCGTTACATTGTAACGCAGCAAAGTGCTGCATGCTGGGCGTTCTCCGCGGCTGAGCCGCGTTAGACTGTTTGCACATGCTCAGTCATGTTGGGGAGGAGGGGAGAGCGGCCAGGCACATGGCTAATTAATATTCACTGCACTCAGTGACGTGCAGTGTTTACTTCTTGGAACGGCCGCTCTGTGCGGCGATTGGCCAGCGGGACCACGTGATGCCGCATGCGTCCAAGAGTGCGCATCACGGATGCCAGAGTGAGCTGCACAACGCGGCTCACTCTGACGTCCAAAGCAGGGAGCACCAGGCGTTGTGTTAGGGGCACGTTATGCGACCATAACGTGCCCTAAAACGCAACGTCCTGGTGTGAAACCAGCCTAAAGGACAACTGACTTCAGAGGTATATGGAGGCACACTATGTAACTTTATCACCTATTATATACGTTGTGTCCCACTACTAGATCACTTAAAGATAAGGGTGTCTGTAAAGCCTGGGACCCACTAGCAGCACTTTTCTAAGCACTTGTGATTTGTAAAGCTCTTATGTGATGCTATGTAGTCTTCTTTTAAAAATCACATCCCTCAAGTGGGATCACACGCATAGCATTACATTAGCAAGAGGTTTTCAAATCACAAGCGCTGGGTGGGGCTAGACATTTCCTTCCTTGGTCTGATCCTGCACACTTCCTATCTGGTCTCCCCTGACCTGGATGAGGTATATTATTCCAGTATTGCACCAGTGAGGTCATCGGAAAAAGTTGGCGGGTTATGACCACGTCTCTGCCTGAAATCTGCCGCTCTTCTCCATCATGCTGAAATATTGTTCTGCCTCAGCGGTGGACATCGCCCCCTCGCTCCGGAACACGTCTTTCAGGGCATCGGTCACCTGCACCGGCATCGATTTAGCATTTCTATGGGATAAAGAAATACAATAACGTAAGGGAGAAATCAGGATAGGCTAAATCAGAATATCCCTCTAATCGTATTGGTTATTGTAGTGAATCTTCAAATACTGTTCCTGTGGAAGCCTCTGGATTCTGTATTAAATGTTAAAATACAGTAACTGAAAGCATATTAACCCCCTTGCCATTCCAATCATTGCGGCAAGGGGGCAGCGCAGCACTTTTTTAATTTTTTTTTTTTTTTTAAACCATGTAGCTAGCCTAGCGCTAGCTACATGATAGCCGCTGACAAGCGGCATCCCCCTATCTTCTTCGATCGCCGCCGGCGATCTGCGCAAGCAGGAAATCCTGTTGAACGGGATTTCCTGCAGGGCTTCCCCCATTGGGCGAAGGGGCGGGATGACGGGGCGGGAATCCCAAACCACCCCTCAGCGCTGCCTTACTAATTGGCCAGGCTGCGCAGGGGTCTGGGGGGGGGGGGGGGGGGGGGGTTGCGGCTCGGCGCGGCGGGTAGCGGCGAATCGGCGGGTAGCAGCAGCGATCGCGTACGTACCACACGCAGCTAGCAAAGTGTGGGGAAAAAATTATGAAAATCGGCCCAGTAGGGCTAGAGCAATCCTCCTGCGCGTGTTACCCCGAGCTCAGCTCAGGATAACCGGCAAGGAGGTTAACAGTGGAGGAGTCGTGGAACCCAGTGTTTAAAGGATACCCGAGTGCAAAATTAAATTATAAACGGTTAGGGGATGGAGGGACATCACAACTGTGTAGTGACTGCTCCGTGGGTGCGCAAACAGGGACGTGCACCGGCGGGCATCGCCTGCGCAGTCAGCGGCAACCACCTCGCCAGGATGCAAGTTTGAGGGGGGGGGGGGGGGGGGAACAGGCAGTACCGAAGGGGACGAAAGAGAACAGGGGAAGCGGTGGTCAGGAGAGCCCAACAAACATGCCTGCTTGTACTGCTGGTTAGTTGAGTTGCGGATAACAGAGGGCCAGATTTATCAAAGCATTACTGACAGATTTTTTTTCTTAACCATCTTAGCGGTATGGACGAGCTCAGCTCGTCCATCACCGCCGATGGCTGCCGCTCAGGCCCTGCTGGGCCGATTTTGTTCAAATAAAGAGCAGCACACGCAGCCGGCACTTTGCCAGCCGCGTGTGCTGCCCGATCGCCGCCGCTCTGCGGCGATCCGCCGCGAGCAGCGGCGAAAGAGGGTCCCCCCAGCCGCCTGAGCCCAGCGTAGCCGGAACAAAAAAGTTCCGGCCAGCGCTAAGGGCTGGATCGGAGGCGGCTGACGTCAGGACGTCGGCTGACGTCCATGACGTCACTCCGCTCGTCGCTATGGCGACGATCTAAGCAAAACAAGGAAGGCCGCTCATTGCGGCCTTCCTTGTTTATTCTGGGCGCCGGAGGCGATCGGAAGAACGCCTCCGGAGCGCCCTCTAGTGGGCTTTCATGCAGCCAACTTTCAGTTGGCTGCATGAAATAGTTTTTTTTTTATTTAAAAAAAACCCTCCCGCAGCCGCCCTGGCGATCTTAATAGAACGCCAGGGTGGTTAAAGAGGAATATAACCCAGCATTTCAACTTTGCTCTAAAACATTATTTACAGCATATTATATGCAACCAGCATTTTTTTTTACTAGACCAGCATTGGAAGGGTTACACACAGAGCTTTAAAGTTCCGTGGAGAGAAATGCAGACGCATCCGAAGTTTAGATAGATACATTTAAGTAAACACAATGTAACAAGTGTGGAATGTGACACACACTCTCTGACTGTGCAGGAGCTGGAGGACAGCCAGAGAGTGTGTAACATTCACCACTTGTTACATTGTGTTTACTTAAATGTATCTATCTAAACTTCGGATGCGTCTGCATTTCTCTCCACGAACTTTAAAGCTCCATGTGTAACCCTTCCAATGCTGGTCTAGTAAAAAAAAAAAATGCTGGTTGCATATAATATGCTGTAAATAATGTTTTAGGGCAAAGTTGAAATGCTGGGTTATATTCCGCTTTAACCTGTTCTAACCAGCAGTGAGAACAGTTCTGCATGATAAGAACCTTCTAAATCCTAGTTAATAGTGGCAGTTTAGCATGAATTTCTAAAGCTGCACTACAGTTAAGAAAAGTGCAAATTCATCCCTAAACAGCTGCAGAATAAGAAGTGCTTGATAGCAGTTCTACAGATGCAGTGCAGCAGTGCAGGCTAGGCATGATTTGTGATGTGCTCCTCCCCCCTGCTGAATTCCTCCTCAGAGCCTGCTGCTATCAATACAGCACATGTATTGGTTACCTCAGCAACAGCAATTCCCCCTCACACAATGCACTGTCTGAGAGACTCCTCCTAGCTCCCCCTATTATACAACAGATTTAGAAGGAATCTGCACTATGTAATGATTTCTTAAGATGCCTGAGACAGTTCTGCATGGATTTCTAAAAACCTACCAATGTTTTGTCTCAGACACTCTTGATTAATGTCCCCCCAGAGACTCTACTGTATTTCACGGTTACACTAAGTTGTACCATTTTAAATAAAATGATATCTTTGAGGGTGGCTCTGTATCAGTCACTGGCTATCTACAGCTTTCACTATGTTTTTTTTTTTTTTTTCATATCACTTCACCGCTCTCTCTTCCCTGCCCACTCTTTCTTTACTCATTTCCCCTCTTTTCTTCACCACGGCACTGTCACTCTTTGTTTTACCCCCAGTGCTGTGGTGCAAGCATGGAAGCAATATTTTATTTCATCCTGAGTAGAATAATATACGAGCCCAGGCGCCCTCTGTTGGAATACCAAGGAACACAACAGCATACAGTCAGACTTAGGCAGGGGACACACTTGTCTTTCAGTTTTCTGCACGCTTTTTTCTGCGTACGTTTTCTGCACACCATGGACTTGATTCACTAATGCTGGGCATACACAGTTAGTTTTTGCGCCGGTATCGAACCAGCAGCACGTCACGGCTCGCCCGCGCGGATCGATTCCCGCTTGTCCCCGCGCTGCTAATCAGCCGCTCGTTTCTTCCCATTATTTTCCCCACCGGTATCGAGCGCAGTATCGATCCGGCGGGGTATCGGACAGGTTGGATCGCTGATGGCTCGATTGATAAGAATAATCTGACCGTGTATGCCCAGCATAAGACATATTTTCATTTGACAATAAAATTAAGTGAAAGAAACACTTGGGGCTTGATTCACTAAGACAAATAGCATGCCTTATCAGAGATAACACGCCTTATCATAATTAACATGCCTTATCAGGGTAGTATAGCGAACTTATGCCTGCTAATTGGCAATGACAAAAGCTCCACTCGTCCTGCCCTGAGCACCTGCGAGTTCGTAGCGCTCACTATGCTACTCTGATAAGGCATGCTAACTTTGATAAGGCGTGTTATCTCTGATAAGGCATGCTATTTGTCTTAGTGAATCAAGCCCCAAGTGTGTTTCTTTCACTACATTTTATTGTCAAATGAAAAGTCATCAAGAAAAGTTACAACAGTGTAATAACCAAACATGGTCCATGCCAAAGAGTAAGGCATATATAAAATGTACAAGTTGACCATAAGGTATATCCTTAATCTATAAAGAACACGAGACATGCAAACTGTGAAGTGAACCAACAACAACATCAGTAAACAAAGATCCTCTCCTATGCATTTGTAAGCATCTCTTTTAAATGATACAATAAGTTTCTCCCAAGTCAAAACACTTTTTTTAGTTGTTGAAAAATATTGTTTGAGACCAGAGCTCCCAGTTAAACAGGTAAATTGGTATAGAGTCATATAAGGTATAATATAGGTAATCCATAAGGCGTATCTCCTCAACTCTCTGAAGTATCTGTGCAATAGGAATGAGGGACGTTTTCCAGTTTCTAGCTACTGCCCATAAAATTCTTCTCCATTTCTTGGGAATACTTTCATTATGTTTAAATAGCAATACATGTTGTGGTTCCAGATTAATTAAAACTGAGGAAATTCGAGATAAATCACTTTTAAATTTGTCCCAAATGGAGCTCATAATTGGGCATTCCCAGAACAAATAAAGAAAAGAGCCTTCTAGGTTACGTCCACGAAAGCACATTGGGGAGATTGAAGGAAAAATTCTATGCAATTTTAAAGGGGTTCTATACCACCTTATAGAAAGTTTAATTTTTGTATCTCTGATCATTGGGGTTTTAGTGACCGACATCATGTTGTCGCCTATTTTACGCCAATCTTCTAATGAAAGGTTCACATGAAGCTCCACCTCCCATACTTCTGGGTTTGTTCAAATGTAAGAGTGCTATCATATGCATATATGACTTTGAAATCACTCCAGCCCCAAGTGTGACTCTATGCAGGAAAACGCGTGCGTTTTTACACGGCAGCTAATGTAATTGATACAAAAACTGACAAAATGTGCAGAATCATGATGCAGAATGTCAGGTTTTTTTTCTGCGTGTGAAAACCACGTTAAGTGTGAACTAGCCCATTGATTAACATGAGTTCTCCGTTTTTCTGTGCAGAAAATGCGCACGAAAACAGTCACGTGTGTTCCATGCCTAAGCCCCACACACAGTCTCTCCACGCCAATACATACAAGTATACCAGCACTCCATGTTCCAAGCAAAGCACGCTCTTTTATTGAGCCATTATATCCACAATAGTACCGAAACTTGTTTTGGGGGCCTCGCAGGGTCCCCTTCATCAAGGTGTGTGGTTACAATGTACTTTTTTTAATTTTTTTTTTTTTTTAAATCATGTAGCGAGCCCAGGGCTCGCTACATGATAGCCGCTGGGCGGCGGCATCCCCCCACCCACTCCGATCGCCTTCGGCGATCAGAGTATGCAGGAAATCCACGGGATTTCCTGCAGGGCTTCCCTGGTCGCCATGGCGACGGGGCGGGATGACGTCACCGACGTCATGACGTCACAGGGAATCATGGACGTCGGGACGTCACCAGTTGCTTGACTCTCCTGCTGATTCTGTGTCTCTAATACTTTCAGCCACAGCCCCTGAACAAGCATTACAGATCAGGTGCTCTGACTCAAGTCAGACTGGATTAGCTGCATGCTTGTTTTCAGGTTTGTGACTCAGCCTCTACTGCAGCCAAAGAGATCAGCAGGGCTACCAGGCAACTGGTATTTTTTAAAAGGAAACATCTATATTCCTCTCAGTTTAGGTTCCCTTTAATGGAGAGGGATATGGATATTTCCTTTTAAACAATACCAGTTGCCTGGCAGTCCTGCTGATCTCTGTGGCTGCAGAAGTGGCTGAATCACATACCTGAAACAAGCATTCAGCTAATCCAGTCTGACTTCAGTCAGAGCACCTGATCTGCATGCTTGTTCAGGGGCTGTGGCTAAAAGTATTAGAGACACAGGATCAGCAGGAGAGTCAGGCAACTGGTATTATTTTAAAAGGAAAAATCCATATCCTTCTCAGTTTAGGTTCCCTTTAAATTGACTTACAGAAGCTTTTACGCACATCCCTTGCAGTGCTGTTCTCGATGGGAGACAAAGATATGATCGAGACTACGCATGTGCAGTAGTGTGCTGCTAGACTGTAAACATTGGAGGATCGGACCAGGGATCCCGCGGGTCTTAGTAATGATATATACAATAACTAGTGGCACAAACCATGTAGGGAACACTGTTCATGTTTCCTAAAGTACACCTAAATTAAGAGGGATATGGAGGGTGCCATATTTATTTCCTTTTAAAACAATACCAGTTACCTGGCAGCCCTGCTGATCTCTTTGGCTGCAACAGTGTCTGAATCACACACCTGAAACAAGCATGCGGGTAATCCAGTCAAACTTCAGTCAGAAACACCTGATCTGCTGCATGCTTGTTCAGGGTCTATGGCTAAACGTGTTAGAGGCAGAGGATCAGCAGGTTAGCCAGGCAATGTGCATTGTTGAGTGGAAGTAAATATGGCAGCCTCCATATTCCCTTCGGGGTTGCTTTAAAGGATAACTTTGCTTTAAAAGACAACTAAAGTGAGAAAAACATAGAGGCTGCATTATTTCTGTTCCCTCTAAACCAGGCATGGGCAAACGTGGCCCTCCAGCTGCTAAAGAACTACAAGTCCCACAATGCATTGCAGGAGTCTGACAGCCACCGTCATGACTCATAAAGGCAAATGCATTGTGGTACTTGTAGTTTCGTAACAGCTGGAGGGCCACGTTTGCCCATGCCTGCTCTAAACAGTACCAGTTGCCGGGCAGCCCAGCTGATCTCTTTGGCTGCAGTAACAAACATATAAAACAGCTACAGGCAAACATTGGTGTGGGATCTGGGCTCTACAACTGAATGTGGATAAATATGCATTACCCGGCGAGGAAGAAGAAGGCTCGTCTTGTATTAATCAGGTCCCACAGATAGGCTGCGTTTTCCTTAATCCGATGCTGGACGTAAATCTTGTCCTCCTGTACAACAAGAAACGCGCCAGTCAATAACAGAAATAAGCATTAAGAGAATTAATGGCTGCTTACCCTGTATCATCTGCTGAAGTGTTAAACTGGACCTGAACTCTTGCACAGGACAGAAGGAAAACAGAGAGAAATGCACCCTGTATGTATTTAGAGAGTTTAGCCCGTCTAATTCCCCCTCATCTGTGGCTAATCACTAGTTTCAATTTGATCTCAGCTGTGTCATCTCAGAAAACTCCCCATCCACAGCAAAGGAGATTAATGAGCTGACATAGCTGAGGGATCAAATTACAACTTGTGATTATTCACAGATGAGGGGGGGATTAGACAGGCTAAATTCAGCAGCGAGCGTCATAGTTCTGTACACGGAACTATGATGCGCAGCAGAGGGGAGGAAGATATTAGAAGAGACAGAGATTGTGCATGTAAGGGACGTGCTGACGTCACTGTCCGAGTCACAGCCCGACTTTCCTTAGGAGTCGTCCTTTCAATGCAATGGAGAGCGAGCATACTGGGATGGCTACAGAATACTGGAGGGGCCGGTGAGTCTATACTAATCCCTAAATAGACGTGGGTATGCTTAAAAGCATATCCAGTGCCACTTTAAAAGCATCCCTTTAATTCAGGATAGATAGTACAAAAACTGGAGCACCCGGCGCTCAAGGTTATAATCACAATGTGATAAATCGCAGTGGAATAAATCCTGAAAGGATAACTCTTCTCAAACAACCATGGACACCAGCCACAAGGTTCTATCCCGTATGGGAATAAATGCCGGTTCCTTCGTGTCTAGTCCGTACTCAGGAAACAGCCGACAGTAGCCTGAGCAGTCAGTGGAA
Organism: Hyperolius riggenbachi; assembly: GCF_040937935.1. Lineage (NCBI taxonomy): Eukaryota > Metazoa > Chordata > Amphibia > Anura > Hyperoliidae > Hyperolius > Hyperolius riggenbachi. Next base: position 255,149,132 of record NC_090653.1, read on the forward strand.
CGCAGCGGGTGACGTCACATCCGACGGATGGAGAGGAAGACGCTCTCATCATCTCTGCGCGAGTTTTGATCCGCGCTGCATCCGAGGGATTTCCCCAGGCCCCGCGATTGATCGGAGTGAGGCTAGGAGGGTCTCCCACACCTGGGGTACAGTGCCAGCATACTTCAGAGAGGTACTGTTTAACTAGACACGAAGGAACCGGCATTTATTCCCATACGGGATAGAACCTTGTGGCTGGTGTCCGTACTCAGGAAACAGCCGACAGTAGCCTGAGCAGTCAGTGGAACGCAGCGGGTGACGTCACATCCGACGGACGGAGAGGAAGACGCTCTCATCATCTCTGCGCGAGTTTTGATCCGCGCTGCATCCGAGGGATTTCCCCAGGCCCCGCGATTGATCGGAGTGAGGCTAGGAGGGTCTCCCACACCTGGGGTACAGTGCCAGCATACTTCAGAGAGGTACTGTTTAACTAGACACGAAGGAACCGGCATTTATTCCCATACGGGATAGAACCTTGTGGCTGGTGTCCATGGTTGTTTGAGAAGAGTTATCCTTTCAGGATTTATTCCACTGCGATTTATCACATTGTGATTATAACCTTGAGCGCCGGGTGCTCCAGTTTTTGTACTATCTATCCACTTAGGGGCTTGAGGACTGGCCCTGAGTACACCTGTGCTGCTTGTCTGCCAGTGCGCTGCTACCCTCTTTTTGTGTCCACTTTAATTCAGGATAGTCACCTTTAGGGCTCAGCCACACTATAAGGCCCCATTTACACTTAGAAGCGCAAAACGCCAGGACATTTTTTTTTTTCAAAAGTTATTTTTCCGTGATTTCACGCGGAAAAATTAGTGAACAGTGCAGCGATGTCTCCGCGATTGAGTTTAGCGCTTCTATAGCACTGAAATGCGATCGCCGGGAAATGGCCTGAAAATGGTGCAGGCTACTCGTTTGTGTTTTGCGATTTGCAGCGATTAGCGCAAATCGCCCAAGTCGGAACGGGGCCATAGGGTTTTATTACACTAGCGCTTTCAAAAGTGCTAGTGTTTGAGCGTTTTGCCGAAATGTGAATGCCTAAGTAAGCGCTTTTCTGAGTGCTTTGTGATTGATTAGCACTTTCTTAGCGCTATTTAAATATTGCTCCCTTTCACTTTCATTAAAGAGACTCTGAAGCCTAATAAAAAAAAGCTGTTTTTTACTTTAAAAACCTAAAACGCCGCATCCTCACGGCTGAAAATCACCCCAAACTCCCTGGGAAAAAAATCCACGACTTTCCTGGTTTTGCTGCCCGCAGTGCCCGGGGAGGCAGAGCTTTGAGCTGCAGCTCTGCCTCCATGCGCGTCAATCCGCACGTATTTCCGCCTCTCCTCGCCCCTCTCAGTGAAGGATAACTGAGAGGGGTGGGTGGAGGCAGCGATCAGCGTTGACAGATGGGAGTAGAGGCGGAGCTCCAGCCCAAAGCTCTGCCTCTACCAGGAAGGAGCCCCGCAATGTGCCCCAGGGAGTTTGAGGTGATTTATGGAGTTTTTAGCTGCAGGGATGCGACGTTTCAGGTAGGGCAACTATTTTAAACAGGTTTTTAAAGTAAAAACCTGTTTTTTCCTAGGCTTCAGAGTCTCTTTAAAATTGCGTAAAAATTTGCCGCAATTGCGTACCCGTAAAATCACAGCGGTTTTTACTGCGATTTTAATGAAAATAAATGGGAAAAGTGCTTATAGTGTGGCTGAGCCCTTACGGTAATTTTCCCAATTTCACAATCAGAAATGCACGCACACATATCTACAGTGGGTTGCAAAAGTATTCGGCCCCCTTGAAGTTTTCCACATTTTGTCACATTACTGCCACAAACATGCATCCATTTTATTGGAATTTCACGTGAAAGACCAATACAAAGTGGTGTACACGTGAGAAGTGGATCGAAAATCATACATCATTCCAAACATTTTTTACAAATAAATAACTGCAAAGTGGGGTGTGCGTAATTATTCTGCCCCCTGAGTCAATACTTTTTAGAACCACCTTTTGCTGCAATTACAGCTGCCAGTCTTTTAGGGTATGTCTCTATCAGCTTTGCACATCTAGAGACTGAAATTCTTGCCCATTCTCCTTTGCAAAAACAGCTCCACCTCAGTCAGATTAGATGGACAGCGTTTGTGAACAGCAGTTTTCAGATCTTGCCACAGATTCTCGATTGGATTTAGATCTGGACTTTGACTGGGCCATTCTAACACATACAGTAGATATGTTTTGTTTTAAACCATTCCATTGTTGCCCTGGCTTTATGTTTAGGGTCGTTGTCCTGCTGGAAGGTGAACCTCCGCCCCAGTCTCAAGTCTTTTACAGTCTCCAAGAGGTTTTCTTCCAAGTTTGCCCTCTTTTTGGCTCCATCCATCTTCCCATCAACTCTGACCAGCTTCCCTGTCCCTGCTGAAGAGATGCACCCCCCGAGCATGATGCTGCCACCACCACCATATTTGACAGTGGGGATGGTGTGTTCAGAGTGATGTGCAGTGTTAGTTTTCCGCCACACATAGCGTTTTGCATTTTGGCCAAAAAGTTCCATTTTGGTCTCATCTGATTAGAGCACCTTCTTCCACATGGTTGCTGTGTCCCCCACATGGCTTGTGGCAAACTGCAAACGGGACTTCTTATGCTTTCTGTTAACAATGCCTTTCTTCTTGCCACTCTTCCATAAAGGCCAACTTTGTACAGTGCATGACTAATAGTTGTCCTATGGACAAAGTCTCCCACCTGAGCTGTAGATCTCTGCAGCTCGTCCAGAGTCACCATGGGCCTCTTGACTGCATTTCTGATCAGCGCTCTCCTTGTTCGGCCTGTGAGTTTAGGTAGATGGCCTTGTCTTGGTAGGTTTACAGTTGTGCCATACTCCTTCCATTTCTGAATGATCGCTTGAACAGCGCTCCGTGGGATGTTCAAGGCTTTGGAAATCTTTTTGTAGCCTAAGCCTGCTTTAAATTTCTCAATAACTTGATCCCTGACCTGTCTTGTGTGTTCTTTGGACTTCACGGTGTTGTTGCTCCCAATATTCTCTTAGACAACCTCTGAGGCCCTCACAGAGCAGCTGTATTTGTACTGAAATTAGATTACACACAGGTGCACTCTATTTAGTCATTAGCACTCATCAGGCAACGTCTATAGGCAACTGACTGCACTCAGATCAAAGGTTGCCGAATAATTATGCACACACCACTTTGCAGTTATTTGTTTGTAAAAAATGTTTGGAATCATGTATGATTTTCGTTCCACTTCTCACATGTACACCACTTTGTGTTGGTCTTTCATGTGGAATTCCAATAAAATTGATCCAGGTTTGTGGCAGTAATATGACAAAATGTGAAAAACTTTAAGGGGGCTGAATACTTTTGCAACCCACTGTATCTATCTATCTAGTCCCTTTGAGTCTGCCAGGAGAAAAGCACGACATACATGTTATTTGTGTGTGTGTGTGTGTGTGTGTATATATATATATATATATATATATATATATACACACACACACACACTGCAGTCCATGGGCTTGATTCACAAAGCCGTGCAAACTGTTTAGCACGGGTGTGCTAATCAGTTAGCACGTGAAGTGGTGTTCGCGGACTTTTGCGCGCGCAAAGTGCTGCGATCGTGGACTTTTGCGCGCGCAAAAGTCTGCGATCGCGCGAATCGCGGCACTTTGCGTGCGCAAAAGTCCGCGAACAGCACTTCACGTGCTAACTGATTAGCACACCTGTGCTAAACAGTTTGCATGGCTTTGTGAATCAAGCCCAATGACACAGATACACAGTGTGGAGTTATACTGACCTGGTCACGGCTGAATGCTGTAAATAGAGTCAGAAGCCCTCTCTTCTCCAGCTCCTCCCACTCCTCCCTGAAATAGAAGTCTCTGTTCTTTCCTCTGCAGCCAAATACCAAGCAGCTGCCTGTATAACATAAAGACACGCACTTACTTTTCTCTCCCAGCAGATTGAGCTGTGGTACAGATCATCAACCAAGACAAGAGGATCACAGATTCCTACTTTTAAGAAATTTCTTGCTCTACATATCAAACTCTGGCCCGCAACTGGTGGCTCCACTTTGCATTATGTTTGGGCTGCAAGCACATAAGCGCTTAGCCTATATGGCTAAGCATTGAAACTATGAGGAGGGAAGGATGGATGGCGCAAAAGGTGAAGCACGAGCCAATAGGAAGTTGCCGTGAGAGGGACAGACCTCAAATGGGCGTAGCTCTGCACGGCCGACTGCAGGCTGTCATGGATGCTGATGTGACTGCATGGCCAGAGAACTGTATACGGGTGGAAGAGAAACTACTAGACACCAGTAAATTGTATAGGGGAAGGAGAGAGGTCCAATAGACATCAGGGAACTGTATAGGGGAGGGGACCACCAGATACCAGGGAACTGTATAGGGGAGGTGACCACCAGGTAACTGTATAGGGAGGGGACCACCAGACACCAGGGAACTCTATAGGGGAGGTGACCACCAGACACCAGGGAACTGTATAGGGGAACGAGGAGGCGGCAGCAGAATAATCGGCAACTAGAAGCTCTGATTGGCTAGATTAATCCCCCTCCATGGGTCAATGTGCAGGTAAGGTAATGTTATTGCTCATCCCTTATCATCAGAGAGTAGAATCTCTCACAACACACCTGTCTTATTGAGCGCTGCCCTCTCCTGTATGGCGGCGTGGAATGGGGCTACACCAGTTCCTGGCCCAACCATTATCATCGGGGTGTCCGCCTCAGAGGGGAACTTCAGACTTCCTTTTTTGACCCACATGGGGATCCGTACACCTGCGCAGGAAAAACAGAGCTGAGCATAAGTGAACAGAAAGATGACCGTTCTGTGATTCAGAGTAAAACATATGAATGCAACTATACTGCATGTACTACATTTATCTACTACAGATGAGTTTGACCCTGATTAAACGTTTTGCTGTATAGGCTACCCTATAGCTACCCTATATCCCTGCACGTAAGCCGCCCCACTTATAAGTCCCCCCCCCCCCCTTACCGGCACACACTATTGGCCTAAAAAGTAGGGTGAAAGCTTCCGCCATTTAGCCAACCCCCCAGTGTGGCACCGGAGCATCCAACGCAGAGCGTGCCTTGGAGTGTGCCATGGAAGCATTTCTATCTCTCCTCACTGCAGTTCCGATCCCCACAGCAGCCTCTGAAATGGCCAATAGCGGTCCAAGCTCACTGTCATGTGACCACAGTGAGCCTGAAACTCTTGTGGCCAGTTCAGAAGTTCCCGGGGAGAAGAGTAGAAGAAAGGTGTAGTGAGGACAGGTTGATATGCGTTCTACAGCACACTCTAACATGTGCTCTGTATGGGGGGCCCGGCTCTTGGTATATCACCCGCCGACATGCTGACCCCTACTAATTTACACCCAAAATTTGGATGTAAAAAAAAAAAAATCAAGTAATAATAATAATGTATAATGAATTACCTGACAGCCCAATTATTAATAATACTATCAGGTACTCAGTCATTCATTAGGCTGGATCAATGCTATGATGGGTGTGTTCTGTGAAAGGGAACAGCACATATGCTGTTATCATTGTATGTAGGGAATGATAAATTCTTCACCACAATATATGAAATGCTCAGAGGTAGGTATCTGCCAAACATCAAAACAAGAAAAGGCTTACCAGCTCCCAACAACCCAACGGGCAGCACGGTGGCGTAGTGGTTAGCGCTCTTGCCTTGCAGCGCTGGGTCCCCGGTTCAAATCCCAGCCAGGGCACTATCTGCAAGAAGTTTGTATGTTCTCCCCGTGTCTGTGTGGGTTTTCTCCGGGCACTCCGGTTTCCTCCCACACCCCAAAAACATACTGATAAGTTAATTGGCTCCCCCCTAAAATTTGCCCTAGACTACAATACATACATGATATATACATAGACATATGGCAATGGTAGGGACTAGATTGTGAGCTCCTTTGAGGGACAGTTAGTGACAAGACAATATATATACTGTACAGCGCTGCGTAAGATGTTGGCGCTATATAAATACTAAATAATAATTATAAGGTTGTAAAATGGCTCAGGTCACAGATAACGTCCAGGGAACATCAGACGTCGTGAAGATCCAGTGGACATCCGTATGGAGGTAAAGTTTCAGGAATTTATATAGGTAATCAAAAACGACAATATCTAAGTGTAACCCGTAAGCATAATAGACAATGGTGCCGCCTGTTACCTTCCCAGGGGAGGTAACAGGAGGCACCATTGTCTATTGATCTACGATGGACCATTACATGTGCGCTAATCTTCCGGGGTTCCCAGTTTATGGGCCCCGTATGTGAGTTATTGTTTTTATATCTACTGCCTTTTAAAGAATTGTTATCTAAATAAACGGGTTACGCTTAGATATTGCCGTTTTTGTTTTCCTATATAAATTCCTGAAACTTTACCTCCATACGGATGTCCACTGGATCTTCACGACGTCTGATGTTCCCTGGACGTTATCTGTGACCTGAGCCATTTTACAACCTTATAATGTGGGTTGTTAGGAGCTGGTAAGCCTTTTCTTGTTTTGATGTTTGGCGGATACCTACCTCTGAGCATTTGATGTATTGTGGTGAAGAATTTATCATTCCCTACATACAATGACTTTCTAAACCTGCGCTGACTTTTGATGTATGCATAACTTCTGAACTTTTGGACATTGTTCTTCTCAGCGGCGGTTCCATTGTTCCTTGGCGCCGATATATTTGCTATTATATATTACATATGCTGTTATCGTCCACTGCATTAAACTCTGTTCAGATCTGTCTGTTTAATCAGAGATGCCATAACAGCATTGCTATTAGAACACGTCTGACTTTGCGTTCCGTCTTTACAACGGGCACAATGAAATGGACAAATCAGTACGACTGAACGGATCCTATATTTAACATAGGATTCGTTGTTTTTAGAATTATTAGAAGCTCATTGACCATCACCATCTATCTCTGAAATCAGCCGTAGTACCAGGGCTGTGGAGTCGGTACAAAAATCATCCAACTCCGACAGTTTATGAAACCACCAACTCTGAATACCAGGTACCCAAAATGGCTCAGACTCCTCAGTCTTATACTTACCAGGGCTCTGGATTTGGTACAAAAATCTTCCGACTCCTCAGTTTATGAATCCATCAACTCCGACTCCGGGTACCCAAAACTGCTCCGACTCCTCAACTCCGACTCCACAGCCCTGTGTAGTACTGCACACATACCAATGTGTCCAGTGATCAGGGTGACTGGTCCTCTTCACCAGAAATCACTGCAGGGAAGCATAAATGTATACAAACTCCAGGCCACCCTGAATTCTGCAGCACTCTTCATGCAATTCTATTCTCTGCAGTGATGGATGAAAAATTAAACTACAGTAAAATAAGACCAGCTGGGAAAGGAAGTGACAATTATTATTATCATTATTTAGTATTTATGTAGCACCGACATCTTCCGCAGTGCTGTACAAAGTATACTGTCTTGTCGCTTAATTGTCCCTTAGAGGGGCTCACAATCTAATCCCTACCATAGTCATATGTCTGTGTATGTATTGTGAGGTGCATGTATCATAGTCTAGGGCCAATTTAGGGCTAAGCCAATTAAGTTATCTGTAGGTTTTTGGGATGTGGGAGGAAACCAGAGTGCTCGGAGGAAACCCATGCAGATATAGGGGAACATACAAACTCTGTGCAGATATTGCCCTGCCTGGGACTCGAACCAGGGACTATAACAGAGGACTTCTGCTTTCAGCTTCTATATTTTCTGCAAGTAGAGAGAGGTCAAAGCATTGCAAGAATTTACAGCACAACAAGTTCTGCCAACTGAGGTCAAAAGCAGCGCATCTCAAACAACATAACTCTATGGAAGCTGCTAAAGGCTTAAAGGACACCTGAAGTGAGAGGAATATGGAGGCTGCTACATTTCCTTCCTTTTAAGCAATAGTTGCTTTGCAGTCCTGCTAAACTCTTTGGCTGCAGCAGTGTCTGAAGCACACACCTGAAACAAGAATGCAGCTAATCCAGCTAATCAGTCAGAAACATCTGATCTGCATGCTTGTTCAGGGCAATGGCAACAAGCAAGATAGGCAGAGGATCAGCAGGACAACCAGGCAATCTGCATTGTTTAAAACAAAATACATACAGCAGCATCCATATTCCTCTTGCTTTAGGTGTGCGATTAACTCTCACTTACAGAACTTTGTCACATCCGGTTCCTTTATAGATCACTGCAGCCTTTTCCAAATGCCTCCCTATTCCAGCCTGCAATGCAACGAGGGTCCCCACCTCTCATATCCCATTGTCTAGTAGTTTGCCTAATTATACAGATAATAGACACTTTTGGACTATAAGACTCACTTTTTCTCCACCAAAAGTGGGGAAAAAAGTCACTGTGTCTTATATTCCAAATGCAGGGAGTTCCTGACTTGTGAACGCCTGCCAATATTAACCTCCAACCCGCTGCAATGTCGGGGACTCCCTGTACTGTGCCCATGCAGAGGAGGACACAGGGGGACAAATGGAGGACACACAGGGGCATAGAAAAGGACACAAGGAGGACAGAGGAGTACACAGGGGGACACAAGGGAGACACAGAGGGGCATAGAGGAGGACACATGGGGACACAGGAGGACACAAGGGGGACAGAGAAGGACACAGAGACACAAGAGGTACAAAGGGGGCATAATCCACAAGATGCCCCGTCACCATGGATGCACCAGATTTAATATATATATATATATATATATATATATATATATATCTCCCCTGGTTTTTGCCCTTGAAACCTAGGTGTTTCGAGGACAAAAAATGCGGGCAATAATAATAGTAATTGAGATGAACTCACCGTGGTCGGGAGAGACAGAGGCGAGCCACGTGGAGCACAGGCCACGCCGGGGTTCCTGCAGTCTGGTTTTGTACTTCACTACCGCCATCAGGATCTGCAGCCTGTCTGGATGAGCCTTCATGACACGGAGGAATACGGCATTAAATTGGCAGAACGGTATCAGAGCTGGTTCACCACACAAGTCATGGAAGTGTTAAAGTGAACCTGAAGTCAAAATAAACTTATGAGATAGTTAATTGTGTGAGTAGCAGCAATGGCACATAAAATACCGGGAACATAGAAAGGAGTCTCATTTTTATTTTCAGGCTTTTTTTTTTTTACTTTATACATAATTTAAATGTAAAGTAGCCTCAATCTATTCTTGAACTATATTACAGCAGTCTATAAAATATTCTGTAGTGCAGCATGCCCAACATTGATTATTATTGTCAGCAAATCTGTATTACTTCTGAACCTATATACAGGTAGTCCTCCGACTCACAAACGCCCAACTTACGAACGACCCGCCGATACGAACAGCATGGATTCTGTGTTTCCATGAGTACAAGTCCAAATTTTTTTTTTCAAATTGGACTTGAGAAAATCGATTTAAAAAAATTCAAAGAAAAAATGGCTTTTAAAATTGTATAAGCAGGTACAGAGGGCAGAGGTGACACAGAGGGGGACACTGGAGGCACAGGGGACAGAGATGGCACAATATTCCAACTTAAGAACCAATTCAGGTTAAGAACGAACCTACAGTCCCTATCTCATTCGTTAACCTGGGACTACTTGTACCAATATGTGCAATGTGACTGATATTATTGTTATTGATTTATAAAGAGCCAACATATACCATGGCGCTGTTCAAAATAATGCATAACCTTTCCTGTGTATGTCCTTCAGCGATGCCAATATACACTCTACTTATAAGCTGCTATTGTTCTCTAGTAATAAAGCTTAGTTTCTTTGTTTAAAGTGTACCAGAGACGAGAGATACTTTCCTTTTTATACAAACCTGGGGCTTCCTGCAGCCCCATGCGCACAGATCGCTCTCACGCCGCCGTCCTCCGCTGCCTGCAGCTCCGGTACCGGGTCCCGTTCCTTCCTCCAGTTGTGGCCAGTATGCACAATGTGCTCTTTATGTATCTCTCCAGCGGCTGCACCCAGTATAGGTATAGTGGTGCCCCAGTGTTGGTCAATTATTGCCTCCAGTATAGGTATTAGAGGTGTCCAGTATAGGTAAATTATTGCCCCCCAGTATAGGTATTAGTGGTGTCCAGTATAGGTGAATTATTGCCCCTAGTATAGGTGTGGTGGTGCACCAGTATAGGTAAATTATTGACCCCAGTATAGGTATTAGTGGTGTCCAGTATAGGTAAATTATTGACCCCAGTATAGGTATAGTGGTGCTCCAGTATAGGTAAATTATTGACCCCAGTGTAGGTATAGTGGTGCTCCAGTATAGGTAAATTATTGACCCCACTGTCGGTATAGTGGTGCTCCAGTATAGGTAAATTATTGACCCCAGTATAGGTATAGTGGTGCTCCAGTATAGGTAAATTATTGACCCCACTGTCGGTATAGTGGTGCTCCAGTATAGGTATATTATTGACCCCAGTATAGGTATAGTGGTGCTCCAGTATAGGTAAATTATTGACCCCAGTGTAGGTATAGTGGTGCTCCAGTATAGGTAAATTATTGACCCCACTGTCGGTATAGTGGTGCTCCAGTATAGGTAAATTATTGACCCCAGTATAGGTATAGTGGTGCTCCAGTATAGGTAAATTATTGACCCCAGTATAGGTATAGTGGTGCTCCAGTATAGGTAAATTATTGACCCCCACAGTGGGTATAGTGGTGCTCCAGTATAGGTAAATTATTGACCCCAGTATAGGTATAGTGGTGCTACAGTATAGGTAAATTATTGACCCCAGTATAGGTAAAGTGGTGCTCCAGTATAGGTAAATTATTGACCCCAGTATAGGTATAGTGTTGCTCCAGTATAGGTAAATTATTGACCCCAGTGTAGGTATAGTGGTGCTCCAGTATAGGTAAATTATTGACCCCAGTATAGGTATTAGAGGTGTCCAGTATAGGTAAATTATTGCCCCCCAGTATAGGTATTAGTGGTGTCCAGTATAGGTGAATTATTGCCCCTAGTATAGGTGTGGTGGTGCACCAGTATAGGTAAATTATTGACCCCAGTGTAGGTATTAGTGGTGTCCAGTATAGGTAAATTATTGGCCCCAGTATAGGTATAGTGGTGCTCCAATATAGGTAAATTATTGACCCCAGTGTAGGTATAGTGGTGCTCCAGTATAGGTAAATTATTGACCCCACTGTCGGTATAGTGGTGCTCCAGTATAGGTAAATTATTGACCCCAGTATAGGTAAAGTGGTGCTCCAGTATAGGAAAATTATTGACCCCAGTATAGGTATAGTGTTGCTCCAGTATAGGTAAATTATTGACCCCAGTGTAGGTATAGTGGTGCTCCAGTATAGGTAAATTATTGACCCCAGTATAGGTATTAGAGGTGTCCAGTATAGGTAAATTATTGCCCCCCAGTATAGGTATTAGTGGTGTCCAGTATAGGTGAATTATTGCCCCTAGTATAGGTGTGGTGGTGCACCAGTATAGGTAAATTATTGACCCCAGTGTAGGTATTAGTGGTGTCCAGTATAGGTAAATTATTGGCCCCAGTATAGGTATAGTGGTGCTCCAGTATAGGTAAATTATTGACCCCAGTGTAGGTATAGTGGTGCTCCAGTATAGGTAAATTATTGACCCCACTGTCGGTATAGTGGTGCTCCAGTATAGGTAAATTATTGACCCCAGTATAGGTATAGTGGTGCTCCAGTATAGGTAAATTATTGACCCCACTGTCGGTATAGTGGTGCTCCAGTATAGGTAAATTATTGACCCCCACTGTGGGTATAGTGGTGCTCCAGTATAGGTAAATTATTGACCCCAGTATAGGTATAGTGGTGCTACAGTATAGGAAAATTATTGACCCCAGTATAGGTATAGTGGTGCTCCAGTATAGGTAAATTATTGACCCCCACTGTGGGTATAGTGGTGCTCCAGTATAGGTAAATTATTGACCCCACTGTCGGTATAGTGGTGCTCCAGTATAGGTAAATTATTGACCCCAGTATAGGTATAGTGGTGCTCCAGTATAGGTAAATTATTGACCCCAGTGTAGGTATAGTGGTGCTCCAGTATAGTTAAATTATTGACCCCACTGTCGGTATAGTGGTGCTCCAGTATAGGTAAATTATTGACCCCAGTATAGGTATAGTGGTGCTCCAGTATAGGTAAATTATTGACCCCAGTATAGGTATAGTGGTGCTCCAGTATAGGTAAATTATTGACCCTCACTGTGGGTATAGTGGTGCTCCAGTATAGGTATATTATTGACCCCAGTATAGGTATAGTGGTGCTACAGTATAGGTAAATTATTGACCCCAGTATAGGTATAGTGGTGCTCCAGTATAGGTAAATTATTGACCCCAGTATAGGTATAGTGGTGCTCCAGTATAGGTAAATTATTGACCCCAGTATAGGTATAGTGGTGCTCCAGTATAGGTAAATTATTGACCCCAGTATAGGTATAGTGGTGCTCCAGTATAGGTAAATTATTGACCCCAGTGTAGGTATAGTGGTGCTCCAGTATAGGTAAATTATTGACCCCAGTATAGGTATAGTGGTGCTACAGTATAGGTAAATTATTGACCCCAGTATAGGTATAGTGGTGCTCCAGTATAGGTAAATTATTGACCCCAGTGTAGGTATAGTGGTGCTCCAGTATAGGTAAATTATTGACCCCAGTATAGTTATAGTGGTGCCCCAGTATGGGTAAATTATTGACCCCAGTATAGGTATAGTGGTGCTCCAGTATAGGTAAATTATTGAACCCAGTATAGGTATAGTGGTGCCTCAGTATTGGTCAATTATTGCCCCCAGTATGGGTATAGTGGTGCTCCAGTATAGGTAAAAGATTGCCCCAGTATGGGTATAGTGGTGTCCAGTATAGCTAATGTATTGCCTCCAGTATAGGTACAGTGGTGCCCCAGTACAGGTAATGTATTGCCCCCAACTTCAGCTATAAAATGAGTGAATGGTCAAAAGATACCAGCCTTAGCAAAGAGAGAAGTTTACTTTGATAACTCCACAACTCATCCCGCATAGGATGTGAATTGAAGAGCAAGGAATTTCCCAGCATTCCCTGGGCTCTCACCTGCAGTGAGGAGGCGATGGAGAAGGCTCGGGGGCGAATGCGAGGGATGAGTTCCAGGAGGTAATCAGACGGAATATTGCTGGTGGTGTGCGGGAAATCAACCAGGACCTAGAAAAATAGAGATAGTAGGTCAGTAAAGTGGGATTACACTCCCTAAACTAAAACTGAAATACCTACAGCAGCAGGGACAGCAATACTACCCCAGGAAAAAAAACCCACATACATAAGTAGATACTTGGTCTACTTACTTATGTATTGAACTGTCCACGTTTTGATTTCAGTGAATTTTATAAAGTAAATAAAGAGAAAACAGTTTCCAGGCATTTTCCATCTTTACTGCCTCTGACTGACAATCCTGACAAGCCATTCTTGATGTCATTTCCTCAATTACTTTTTGTCTCCTAGAAACTGCATTCATATCTAGCTTGCTTTGTAAACACACGTGATCACAGCATAGATCGTATTTCAGCAACTTCTGCAGAGGTGTCTCAGCCTGTCACACTGAACTGCCCTCAGCCAATCAGTGAGGAGCATTAAGGTGGGAGGGCAGATGACAAGCTTCCCTCTCCAGGCAATGTACCAGTATAGAGCCAGGCTGACTGTGATAAGATTCATTACAGCAGAAATATTTATGATTACTTATACTGGAATGCTAGCAATGCAGGGTCGAGTTGTGCACTAAACAATAAACACAGAGCAATGGGTAAATGGAATTTTATTTGATGGCTGACAATCCCGCTTTAAGGTGCCCATACACTTATCGCTTTTCCTGTTCGATTCCCTGCAGATTCCTTTGATCTGCAGGGAATGGATTCCCCAAAATATCCGATCGATGGACTTATCACTGCTACAAGCGCTCTGTGTGGTCTCTTCACTCTGCTCCCCCTCCTCCTCTGCTGAATAGAAATGTTGCTGTGGCAACTGATAAGTCACTTCAGCAGAGGAGGAGGGGGAGCAGAGTGCAGAGACCAGGCAGAGAGCTTCACCTGTGGCCGGCAGTGGTTAGATTTGCTGATTAGCAGAGCATTTAGAACAAAGCTCGTACTTCCAGGGTGGTGCGCCTGGGCCGGTTGCAGTAAGAATACAATTCATCCTGACCAGCGGCGGAGCTGAACTCTTGCAACTTTTCTCTCTCTTGTTCATCTCGCGAGAAGTAAGACAGAAGCTGGAAGAAGGAGCGCCGCGGCACGCTGCGGATATCCAGATACTTCTCCACCAGGTGGCGCACTGTGCACGGCTGAGGCAGCTGCGGAGGAAGAGGAGTGTCTGCAAGAGATGAATAGAAAAAGGATGCTTCTTGCGAAGTGAAATGCTTATTCAAGTTGGTTTACATACTGTATGCATTATTTTAATGTTAAAACTTACTATAGTAAATTAACTATAAAAATGTTAAGTACCATCTGAGTTCAAAATAAGAACTCCTCCCCGTTGGAGTATGTGCACAATTAGCTGGGAATTAGGATCTAGAAGACATTTCTTCGCTCTTGCTGAGCAACTTCTCTGGTTCCAATGAGTAAAGGAGACTCAGGTACCCTACTTAAAGGATACCCGAAGTGACATGTGACATGCTGAGATAGACATGTGTATGTACAGTGCCTAGCACACAAATAACTATGCTGTGTTCCTTTTTTTCTTTCTCTTCCTGAAACAGTTAAATATCAGGTATGTAAAGTGGCTGACTCCGTCCTGACTGAGACAGGAAGTGACTACAGTGTGACCCTCACTGATAAGAAATTCTCCTTTTTATCTCTTTATTGCTGTCAGAAGTCATTTTCTGCTAGGAAAGTGTTTTATAGTTGGAATTTCTTATCAGTGAGGGTCAAACTGTAGTCACTTCCTGTCTGAGTCAGGAATGAGTCAGCCACTTAGATACCTGATATTTAACTCTTACAGACAGAGAAAGAAAAAGAGGAACACAGCATAGTTATTTGTGTGCTAGGCACTGTACATATCCATGTAATCTCATCATGTCACATGTCACTTTGGGTATCCTTTAAGATGCCCATATATCTAGCGATGGATGGGCAGATCGACCAAGAGAGAGAATTCTCCCTGAACGAATCTGATCTGAGAGACATCTGCTGACTGCCCATACTCTGCAGGCCAATTTCCAAGTAAATTCAGCATGAAATCTTTTGGGCCTCGGTCCCGTTGTAACCTCACCTGCTCCACCTGTTCCAGTCTCGCCTGAGCGCCGATATCACACGGACCCACCACGTGGTGCATTCAGCACGTGGCGCCTGGGGACCCTCGTGGGAGACCGCAGACAGGAGCACTGGGAGGCACAGCGGTTGGAGCTGGTGAGATTTACAATGCAAGAGCACCGGGGAGGGACAATTACATCTGGAGGGACAGCGGGCGAGGGTCTGTTGCCTTCAACAGTCATTGCAATATAGCATACCGTTACCACCGCACACCCGATTGACCACATTGTGATAATTTTGGGAAATCGGTCAAATGGTTGATTGAGCATGCTTGTTGTGGCACTGTTTTTCATCCAATGAATTATCGAATCCGATGGTGGATCAGCCAAAAAAATCACTAGATGTATGGCCCCCTTAACAGGAACCAAGCCCCATTTTTTTCCTGCAGGTTCTCCTGGTTTCAAATAGCTACAGGAGCTGCCATATTCCCCCTCCCCCTTCATGCTGCCTTAATTTATCTAGAGGGAAGGTGTGAAGATAGCATCTGTGACTTCTCTAAACCTTTTGAAGCACAGTGTCCTATCTTGTCACAAACTTTCACGTTACAGAAGACACTTTGTCACTGATCCTAACAACTGCAGTGAATAGGAAGTTTTACAGGCCAAGTAACTATATACTTGTGTTCTTATTGTCTGCAGTACTGCATAAATGTGCCTAGACAGGTCCTCACTCACCTGGATCCTGGGGCTCCACAAGGAACAACTTATCCGGATCAAGCCGGAGGAGGGAGCAGAATTTCTCCACATCCTGGGAGGGATTCTGCGGCTGAATCATCACCACATCCCCCGGAGAGAACCTGTAGGCAGGCAAAACCACCAACATGGTTTAAATTGGATTCATTTTGAGCGACCGCTATTGTAGTTCCCTATTCTCTCCATAGAACACAACATGTTGCTTAATTTTGAGGGTGATGTCACTTCATAAACCCCCTCCCACCCCACCACCACCTTCCAGACTGGACCCTGGAGCTCCTCCCCACATTAGGCTATGCTTCCAAATATACAGTCACCATCACTGGGGGCATAAAGATCTACTATTAGGTGCTACAATATAATAAGATGTTGATTGGCTGACCAGCACCGCCCCCTCTCATAACTTCTGCAATGTATCCCACTGGAAGCAACAAGAGTAGTGGGTTGGCACATGGAAACAAACAAACGTGGAGAGGACGACTCAGATTGCGATGTGCAGTCTGTCGGCGTGCTCTGAGCTGAAGCAGTATATTGCAACAACAAGAAGACACAGTGAAAAGCTTGGCATTGCTAACGTGATGCAATTTTATGTACAAACAAATGACATTCAAGATAATACTTATCATGGATAAGATGAAGGGGATGTGGGATGCCGTCTGGTGCACGGCCAGACGACCGCTTCGCTATAGTAGCTTCTTCTGAGGCTTGGATGTGCAATAAATAAACGTTAGCAGTGCCGAGCTTTTCACCGTGTCTTCTTGTTATTGCAATGTATCCCACTGGCACTGAAGCCACGCCCCCTTCACAAGAATGAACAGGAGAAGGGGTTAGCTAGTGGCTGAAACAGCCATGCCCCTTATCTCCAGTATAACCATAAGGAGGGGGTTAGCTCCCACGTGACACCGTAGAATAAAGGTGCCATTACACCAGACAATGGCCTCAATTCACTAAGATCATGCTGGAGATAATAAGGCAAGAGAAAACTTACCTCCACACATTCTTACCTCTCTTCATTCCTTAAGTTACCTCTTCTGTAGTTAATTTACCTCCTCTGTAGTTAAGTTACCTCCTCTGTAGTTATTTTCACACGCAGTTAATGAACAGCCTGTCTTTAACTCTGGAGTTATTTTAAGGATTGAAGAGTTAACTTAAAGACAGAAGAGTTAACTTTAGGTTTGCCTGAGGTAAAATGTTTCCTGAATACTACATGCCTTATCACCATGGTAACAACTCTAGAAGAGTTATTAAAGACAGGAGATAAGCTTAGTGAATTGAGGCCAATGTATGGGCAGATCGACCAGGAGACAGATCTCTCTCTGATCTAATCTATTCTGAGAGATCTGTTGGCTAACCATACACCACAGATTCTTGATTGATTTCAGCATGAAATCTCTCAGATATCGGCCTCCTGACGCCGCATCTGCCGCCTCCGGCACTGTCCCCCTCTAATGTAAAATGTGCCCCCTGGTGCCCAGTGTGTGAATTCTTTATCTGTCGGGCTCCGTTCACATACAAATGCCCCATGTGGTTGCCGGCATAACTTGGGCGTATGTTACCTTAGTTTTACATTAACCTTTTGTGGTGCGCCACATGTAAATCCTACACCGCACTTGTGGCTGTCTAAGCCTGATGTGGCATAGGGTTTACGCCACCTGCCATTTTTGTGCGCACCCAAGAGGGGAGATGAAGCTGACATATGACAGCCGACATCTCCCATCAGTGATCAGGAGCCTGGCTCCTGATCACTACGATCGCCGGCGGATCGTAGTGATCACTATTACAGCAGCGGCGGTAGGAGGGGGAAGAAGAGGATCCACTCACCTTCCTGACGTTCCCCCGGCGATCATCGCTCCCCTCCGCTCTGGCCGGCATCCCTGCTCGCTCTGACATAAGTGTCGGGTCCCGGCTTGATGACATCATCAAGCCATGACCCGGAACTTAACGACAGTGCAAGCGAGGATGCCGGCCAGTGTATAGCTGCTAATCGCTGGAGCCTGGGAGGTGAGTAAAGGCTGCCGGCATTTCGAGGGCCACCGGGCCACACTGGGGACACTATGCCCACCATGCTTTACTGGGAATCTGGCTGCCTGACCACCCCCCCCAACCCCCAATACACCCTCCCCCCACCCGCATGTAAAATGGCCTGGTCCTAAAGGGGGGTTAGGCAGCCGGTCCCCAAAGGGTTAATGTTATGACACCCACTTGCGCATACACTGAATGCCTTGCTGAGGATTCACCTAACATTGCCACGTATGACACAGGACAGAGGTGGGAGCAGCCTTGTATAAATAACAGGCAGGCGAGTCAGCAGAACTCACTGTATGCCAGAGCCGCTGATGTTGAACTCTATCAGCCTGACATCCTGGAAGTGGTCGGCTGCCGTCACTCGCTGGTTGGACACCATCCCGGCATGGAATGGGTGAAGCTCCGAGGGGGGCTCCGGAACGTTACCTCTCTCTACAATCTCATTGTGTCCTGTCTCTTCTGGGTCCAGAAGACGTACAGCTAGCTTCGCTGGCAACCTGCAGGTAGAGAGATGGGTTACTGTGTGCAGGGCTTATCACAGCCACCAAACCACAGCCATAATTGTCAAATACTAGTCCTAATAAAAAAAAAAACAAGTATAAGCCTGATAATGAAGTAGAACATGGAATACCGAAAGCCTCTACAGCAACAAATGTGTCAATAAAGGAAACCTGTCGGGGGGGTTGAAGGGCGTAATTTGGGTACTTACCTTGGGAGAGAATTGGAGTTCTTGGGCTCAAAGATCACTGCAGACAGAGAATGCAGCCATGAAATGACTCCTTGGAAGGAAAGCAATGACAACCATGGACAGTGTAATAAAAAGCAAAGATGTCACCTGTCAACAAAGTTCATACAGTCAAAGCCATGTTTTTTTCCAGTAGTAATGTATGGCTATGATAGTTGGACCATAAGGAAGGTTGATCGCCAAAACACCTTTGAACTGTGGAGCTGGAGAAGACTTTTGAGAGTCCCTTTGGGCTGCAAGAAGATCCAATCGGTCAATCCTTACCGGTCAAACGCAGGTAATTAAAATCTACGCCCTGCTTGGGTACCGGTTAATCCCTGTCGGGGCGTAGATATCAATTGCTGCGCTGAATGCTCCCGCCGCTCTCCCATCGCCAATGAATTCAGCTCCTGACCAGATCACGGAGCTCTGCTGTCATAGTGACAGCAGAGTGCATAGGCTGCAGCGACGGGTGAGTGGTACGAGTGGCGAGAGAGACGGCTCCGTGGGGTGGGTCGTCGGTGAGCCCCGTACAAACCAGAAAGTCTCTGGTCCTTAAGAGGCCAGATAAATCTGGTACTTAACCACTTAAGGACCACAGGCTTACACTCCCTTAGTGACCAGGCAATTTTTCACAAATTAGGGCTCTGCAGCTTTAATGGCTGACTGCAGAGCCACACAACCGCGCACACAAATGAATCCCCCCACCCCTTTTCTGCCCACCAACAGAGCTTTCTGTTGGAGGGATCTGATCTGGATACATCCAGGGAAACTAAAAAACAAAAGTGCACTTACCTGGGGCTTCCTCCAGCCCCTGGCAACCATCCTGTGCCCTCGCCGCTGCTCCGGTGGCTCCCGGTCTTCTCCTCTGCAGAAGCCGACCTCGCCAGGTCTGCTTCTTGGTCGGCTTCTTCTGCGCTCCACCGCTGATGTCATCAGTGCTGCACTGCGCAGTCGCAGAACTACGGCACCTGCACAGTACAGACCTGATGACGTCAGCGGTGTAGCGCAGAAGAAGCCGACCCAAAAGTCGACCTGGTGAGGTCGGCATCTGCAGCGGAGGAGACCAGGAGCCACCGGAGCTGCGGTGAGGGCACAGGATGGCTGCCAGGGGCTGGAGGAAGCCCCAGGTAAGTGGATTTTTGGTTTTCATTTTCCCTGGACATGTCCTTTAATTCTATATAAAGAGCCTTTACAAAAAAAAAATTACCAGTTAACCCTCCGCATCGGCACGCGCGATCCCCTGCAAAACCCCACCCCAGGACTTGAAGCCTATCGGTGTTAGACGGTCCTGGGGCTGCCACCTTACCGACGCCTATCGGCATTAGGCAGTCGGGACGGGGTTATAGGGAACCCGAGGCGAGAGGGATATGGAGGCTGCCATACTTATTTCCGTGTAAACAATGCCAGTTGCCCGGCAGCCCTGTTGATCTTCTGGCATGAGTAGTGTCTGAGTCAAAACCCTGGAACAAGCATATGGCTAATTCAGTAAAATCGTAGTCGGCTAATTCAAAGTACCAGATCTGCTATATGCTTATTCCAGGGCATGTGGCTAAAAGAATTAGAGACACAGGATCAGGAGGACTGCCAGGGAACTGGTATTGTTTAAAAAGGAAATAAATATGGCAGCCTCCATTATCCCTCTCACCTTGGTTCCCTTTAAGTGATTAGAGAAATTAACCCTGACTGTTCATTGTACAATACTTTGTACACATACTGAGAAGGCGGGACTCATCGGAGAAGACCCTGATGCTGGGAAAGGTCGAGGGCAAAAGGAAAAGGGGAAGGCAGACAATGAGGTGGCTAGTTAGTATTATGGAAGCAACCAACTTGAGCTCAGACAAGCTTCCAGAGGCAGTAGAGGATAGAGGGGCCTGGCATCCATGGGGGTCGCAAAGAGTCCAACTTGAATGAATAGCGACAGTGGTCTGTGGGCCCCGATGCAAGTTTTACATTGGGCCCCCCAAGCACTCTATACATAGCAATTGATACGGCGCACCAAAACCTGCCAATGGAAACTACAGTGTCAGAGGTGCAAGAAGGGGATGGGGAACATTTTGTTAATAATTACCACTATTCAAAGTATCTATAGAAGTAATTATTATGAGAACAGGGCCAACAGAGAGCTAAAACTGTAGTCGAGGAAGGGCCCTTCGGGGCCCCTCTGGCTCAAGGGCCCCGATGCGGTCACAATCTCTGTAACCCCTATTGCTACATCCCTGAACAGCGACTGAACAACAAAACTTGGGAAACGGAAGCCTCTGGGTTTGAGTTGACTCGTAAATGCGCAGTAGCACGGACTGGAATGGCCAGGTGCAGGAGGATGGTGGAAGCTTCTGGAGGACCCAGAGGTTTCCCCCTCCCGAGGCAAGTGTCTAAATATGTGCTTCGCAAACCTCACAGATTTGCATTATGAAGCAAGTACCTTAAAAATCCATTTTAAATGTAGGTCACGTGATTCTTGGCTGCTAGTGCTTCCTAACTACAGTAGAAACTTTCAGATTTGTGGGTGGGGCACTTGCCCAGCAGCAGAGCACACTGAATGGGTGGGGCAGAGACAAAGCTCAGTGTACTGTAAAACTGCTCAGTAGTGATAGAAAAAAATCCTAACAATCGAAACTGCCCTAAACCAAGGAGGAGATTAATTGTAGCCCATCAAACCTTCTAGTTCAGTGCTCTCCAACTTCATGGGAAGGGAAGGGGGGGGGGGGGGGGGGCTGGCACAGGTTTTTTTTGGTTTGTTTGGGGGGGGGGGGGGGTATGAAGGCGGCAGAGCATCAATGTCCTGGCTTTAGGGGTGGAGCCAAACAAAATGTGGGCCTGCCAGAGGAGGGGGCCTGACACAAAAAATAGCCTGGGCAAGTGAGTGCGGCCTGGCGGCCACATCCGTCCTGCAGGCTGCCAGTTGGACAGCCCTGCTCTAGTTGTTGGTTGATAATTCAGCTCCACGAAAATACATAAGTAACTGCTGACTATGATTCCCTGAGTCAATATAAATGTGCAATTTTTAGGAGGGTTATTATTTTCCTTGCCGTGCCTAATTGTATTCAGTACTATTTATATTATTATTTTGTAATTGTAGCATCCTTTCATTATGCTGATCCTGCTATATTTACTCTTCCACCAGGCTGGTGACAAAAGACTTCCACTGACCTATCAATAGCCACCACAGACGCGACTACCAATAAAGGAGAGAAGATACTGGCACTAGCGACGACCCTATCAGGGCTGTGACCGTACCATCAATTAGGAAAAGGAAAACTGTGGTACTGCATCTCATAAAACCTTACACTTTATTGCATAACAGTCAGCATAGATACCGTGGTTAGTAGTGGGGGTGGGCAGAATCTGACAGCCGTTTCGCGGTTACCTGCTTCTTCAGCAGAAGAGGGTAACTGCGAAACGTCTGTCAGGCTCCGCCCACCCCCACTGCTAGTCACAATGCTGCTCTCTGTATGTAGTGGCATGCTATGCACAGAGCAGTCCTTGCCAAGGTATGAAAGATAAACAGCGCTAGCTGATGGTACTCACAGGATGTCCTCACTCATTATGCTGAGAGGTTGTGGTAAGGGGTACAGCCAGAGGACCTTGTTCCACAGATCTTTCAGCCACGGATCCACCACTGCATCTGGGCTACGGGGTAAAAAAAATGCACAAATTACTTATACATAGTAATTTTACAAATGAAACCAGGATTGTCAGCCATAAACTCAAATTCCATTTACCCACTGCTCTGTGTTTATTATGTAGTCTACATGCAGTCTGCATTGCAAGCATCTCAATATAATCATAAAGGTTTCTGCTGTAATGAATCTCATCAAAGTCAGCCTGGCTCTATTCTGGTAACTTGCCGGGGAGAGGGAAGCTTGTTATCTCCCCTCCCATATTCCTGCACCTCCCTGACTGGCTGAGGGCAGTTCAGAGTGACAGGAGGCTGAGAAGAGAAATACACCTTACCTCTGCTGCACAGTCTGTAGAACTGCTATTAAAGTGGATCCGAGGTGAAAAACTAACAATAGCAAGTAACTTGCCTATATATCTGTAGATAGTTTGCACAGCAAATCTAGCTGCAAACAGCTTCAACTGTATATGATTATTTCTTCCTGTGATACAATGACAGCAGCCATGTTCTGCTTTACATAGGCAAGCTGATAGCATCTCCAGCCCTCAGCTCAATCCCCTCTCCTCCTCCCCTCTGCCTCTGAAATCTATGGCTAGAAACACCTCCTCCTCCTGCCCAGACTGAGCTCCCATAAACCCTTGCTACATTGCTCTAAGAGTGTCAAAGCACTAATGGAGCTGTGGGCGAGGCTTGTTTAGTTTATAGAGGAGTAGCAGACCTAAGCCTGTTTAAAAACGTGCTCTAGGTCTTTTTTCTACCGCCGCCAGTCAGTGCACATGCGCACGCTCCCGCTGTGCACCCCGAGGCACATGAACGCGCCCGCACCCGCCCGCCTGCTCCCGACCAGCTGTCCGTACTGCGCTCATGCGCAGTACTAAAAAACAGGGACACAGGGACAGCTGGACGCAGCGACACAGGGAGATTATTATAGAGGGTTTGAGTATTAAAAAAAAAAAAAAAGTATTTGGCTTGAGGAATGCCCTATAAGCTATATGAAAGGAACACAACTATGCAATGAGTAAAAGTTTATCTCGGGTCCACTTTAAGCACTTCTTAATCTGCAGCAGTTTACAGATGGATTTGCACTTTTCTCAACTGTAGTGCAGCTTTAGAAATTCATGCTAAACTGCCACTATTACCTAGGATTTAAGAGGGTTCTTATTATCATGCAGAACTGTTCTCCCCGCTCGTTAGAACAGTTTAAAGGGATACTGTAGGGGGGCCAGGGGAAAATGAGCTGAACTTACCCGGGGCTTCTAATGGTCCCCCGCAGACATCTCAGCTCCCGCTGTCACCAGGAGTGTACTGCGCAGACACAGACCATACTGGGCCTGCGCTGTGCGCTCTTGATGACATCAGCGGGATCGAGGACACGGCAACGCAGGCGCAGTGGTTTTCTGACTTTAAAGTCAGAAATTCCAGAAGTGAACCGGAGGCGGGGCCGGAGCATCGGCGACTGGCTGCGCAGGCACAGGATGTCTGCGGGGGACCATTAGAAGCCCCGGGTAAGTTCAGCTCATTTTCCCCCGACCCCCCTACAGTATCCCTTTAAAAAGTCAAAAACTGTCGGTAATGCTTTGATAAATTTGGCCCTGTATTTCTGAGGAATGGGACTACTAAGAAACAGAGAAGATACACTCTTTACATCAAATGCCATCCACAGTTCAGGTTCACTTTACAGCACTTCTAGATGGAAGCAGAGTCAGATAACAGCCAAGATACCCTAGACAGGTGCCTATTAAGAATCCAAAGACCTCTCTGGCATCTCCTCTGAGCCCCTGCCCCCTTTACTTAAAGGGAACCTAAACTGAGAAGGATATGGATTTTTCCTTTAAAAAAAATACCAGTTGCCTGACTCCCCTGCTGATCCTGTGTCTCTAATACTTTTAGCCACAGCCCCTCAACAAGCATGCAGATCAGGTGCTCTGACTGAAGTCAGACTTGATTAGCTGCATGCTTGTTTCAGGTGTGTGATTCAGCCTCTACTGCAGCCAAAGAGATCAGCAGGACTGCCAGGCAAATGGTATTGTTTAAAAGGAAACATCCATATCCCTCTCAGTTTAGGTTCCCTTTAAAGTGTACCAGAGCTCAGGGCAAGAAAAAGATTTATACATACCTGGGGCTTCCTCCAGCCCTATACACTCGGATCGTTCCCACACCGCTGTCTGCAGCTCCGGTACCAGGTCCCGTCACTTCCGTCAGTCGGCTCCAGTCTACGCAGGAGAAGTGCGCTCTTTGCGTATCTCTCCAGCAGCTCCGTCAGACTGGCTCGACTGATGGAAGTGACGGGATCCGGTACTGGTAGGAAGCTCAGGACGGCGGCGTGGGAGCGATCCGAGTGGATGGGGCTGGAGGAAGCCCCAAGTATGTATAAATCTTTTTCTTGTCCTGAGTTCTAGTACACTTTAAAAAGCCTGGTGGTCAGCTGCTGGCTCCAAAGCTGCTTTCTTGTCCAGAGCATCACTCCACCTTAAAGAGAACCCGGGGTGGGTTCTAAGAATCCTTATAGCACACAGAGGCTGGGTCTGCATATAATGCCCAGCCTCTGTTGCTGTACAGTGCCCCCCCAGGCCCCCCCTGCGCTCTGCTGCCCCCATAAATCAAAGCCATGCTGGCGACACACAGCGTGTCGATATCCGGCTGTTTACCTCTGGATGTGTCAGCCTCGCCGCTCCCCCGCCTCCTCTATATCTCCGCTCCCTGCCTGCGTCCCTTCCCTCCAATCAGCGGGGAGGGAAGGGACGCAGGCAGGAAGCGGCAACATAGAAGAAATGGGGGAGCGGCGAGACGGACACATCCAAAGGTAAACAGCGGGCTGGTGATGTCGCTAGCACGGCGTATGATTTGTGGGGACAGCAGAGCGCGGGGGGGGGGGGGGGGGGTATGCCTGAGGGGGAAGCTGCATAGCAACAGATGCTGGGCATTATATGCAGATCCAGCCTCTGTGTGCTATTAGGATTCTTAGAACCCACCTTGGGTTCTCTTTAAGGCTCTGTTCAAACTACAGCGGAGAACTGACATTTTTTTTGTTTGTTCTCCGCTCACTGCTAAACAGACAGTGAACAGCTCCTATTTTTATGAATAGGAGTCGTTCACACTTGTCACGCTGCCAGCAGTGAACAGACCGGACCTCTGTGCAGTCTTCGATAATCCTGGACAGGCAGATGCGCTCCCCCGTATAGCTAGGTACCATATCTTTCCCAGGCTACAGTCAGACCAGGCTGACCATTGGACCGGACACTACACTGTCCGCTCCCACTGGCCACACAAGGTCCTGCACACAAGTGGGCACAGAGTCTAAAGGACACCTGAAGCGAGAGGGATATGGAGGCTGCCATATTTATTTCCTTTTCAGCAGTACAAGTTGCCTGGCTCGCCTGCTGATCTTCTGCTTCTAATACTTTTAGCCACAGACCCAGAACAAGCATGCAGCAGATCAGGTGTTTCTGACATTATTGTCAGATCTGACTAGATTAGCTGCATGCTTGTTTCTGGTGTGATTCAGAGACTACTGCAGAAAGAGAGATAACCAGGGCTGCCAGGCAACTGAGTAAGGGCTCCGCCTCTGAAACGTTGTGTATGTATCCTTATTACTTCAATACAGCTTGTTGCTGTTCACATCCCTCTGAGTGCCGTGTCCTTTGTTCTTTTTGGTTCAAAGGAAATAAATATTGCAGCCTCTATATTCTTCTCGCTTCAGTTGTACTTTAAAGTGAAAAAGATCTCTTGCATAGCACACAATGAAAAGTTTTTATTCCACATATAGTTAATGAAGAATTCCACTGCTCTGTGTTCAGTTTACCCAGATCAATGTGTCCAATTAGTTCTTATCAGCAGCTGTGAATAGACTGCAGGAGCATCGCTGCAGGGGCTCTCCCCCATACAGTAAGCACTGAGGCTTAACCCCTTCAGTGCTCCCTGCAAATGGAAACCAACTTCTTAACCTCAACTCTCAGGAAAAGTCATAAGAACCCGCGGTTTTCATCTGAAAATTACCCCAAATCATGCTGGTCATCCCCAAGAGCCGGGGGCAGCAGGGAGTTGGCACTGAGCTGGAGGAGCCGCTTGTGCAGCTTCTTGGCTATGAAGTTAAACCTGGTGAAACAAAGTAGAGAGCAGAGTTTCAGTAAAGACAAGCAATAGTAGCTCTTCAATGTTAGCACTCTCTCAGAATTCAGCCAGCCACCAGAGAGCAGTATACTCTCAGCACTCGTGAAGCAGAGGCACAGCTATGGTCTTACTTTGTATAGGAAGAGTCGCCGAGACCCAGCACAGCGTAATCCATCCGACACAGGGAATTGTGGGGCAGGTTTCTGCGAAAAAGAAACCTCCAGAAATTCTGAAAAGAGAAGGGTGAGGAAACAAATGACAGACTTAGAGGGAGCAGACCTGAGCATTTCTAACAGAGCTTAAAGGACAACTGTAGTGAGAGGCATATAGAGGCTGCCATATTTATTTCCTTTTAACCACTTGATGACCCACCCTTTACCCCCCCTTAAAGACCAGCGCTGTGTTTAGTGATCTGTGCTGGGTGAGCTCTGCAGCCCCCAGCACAGATCAGGTAGCAGGCAGAGAGATCAGATTGCCCCCCTTTTTTCCCCACTAGGGGGATGATGTGCAGGGGGGGTCCGATCTCTCCTGCCTGCGTGTGGCTGGCGGGGGGGGCACCTCAAAGCCCCCCTCCGCGGCGAAATTCCCCCCTCCCTCTCCTACCTGTTGCCCCCCCCCCCCCCCCCGGAGATTGGGGCTGCACAGGACGCTATCCGTCCTGTGCAGCCAGTGACAGGCTGTCCCCTGTCACATGGCGGCGATCCCCGGCCGCTGATTGGCCGGGGATCGCCGATCTGCCTTACGGCGCTGCTGCGCAGCAGCGCCGTACAATGTAAACAAAGCGGATTATTTCCGCTTGTGTTTACATTTAGCCTGCGAGCCGCCATCGGCGGCCCGCAGGCTATTCACGGAGCCCCCCGTCGTGAATTGACAGGAAGCAGCCGCTCGCGCGAGCGGCTGCTTCCTGATTAATCAGCCTGCAGCTGGCGACGCAGAACTGCGTCGCTGGTCCTGCAGCTGCCACTTTGCCGACGCGCGTTATGAGTGCGCGGTCGGCAAGTGGAGGGAAGGTTCACACTGCATATAAAAAAAAACTGCACTCACCTGGGGCTTCTTCCAGCTCCTGGCAGTCGATCGGTGCCCTCGTAGCAGCTCCTCTCCCTCCCGGCGTCCAGCGGTAAAGAAGCCGACCTCGCCAGTACCTACACCACGTAGGGACGTCATCGGGGAGACCCGATGACATCATGTACACCACGTGACCCGCGCCGTGGAACGCACATGACGCCGACCCGGAAGCCAACCTGGCGAGGTCGGCTTCTTCACCGCTGGATGCTGGGAGGGAGAGGAGCTGCTACGAGGGCACTGATCGACTGCCAGGAGCTGGAAGAAGCCCCAGGTGAGTGCAGTTGTTTTTTTATGTGCAGCGCGGATCTTCCCTTTAAGCAATACCAGTTACCTGGCGGCCCCGGCTGATCTCTGTGGCTGCAGAAGTGTCCGAATAACACCAGAAACAAGCATGCAGCTAATCCAGTCAGACTTCAGTCAGAACATCTGATCTACATGCTTGTTCAGGGTATATGGCTAAAAAGATTAGAGGCAGAGGTTCAGGAGGGCTACCAGGCAACTAGTATTGTTTAGAAGGAAGTGAATATGTCAGCCCCCATATGTCTCTCACTTCAGGTGTGCCACATGACAATCACTATTTAAAGGAACTAAAATGGGTAGCCTTTAGTAATCTTTCAAAAGCAGAGAATGATTAAGGGAAAAGTTATCACTAATATCTCACACTTACTAGGACACGTTAATATACGGAACCCTTTAGTTAAAGTAAGCCAGAGGTGTAAATAAACAATTGTATTTGTCCTCCTAATCCTAAAAATGGCTTTTTTTTTTACATATATTACATATTTACATATCCCATTAACTTTCTGCTCTAAAAGATAAGCAACTTCACAATAACCGTTACAGAAAAACATTTCTTTAAACAGCAGCATCTCTGGAGAAACGTAAACAGTAACATTTACTTCCTGGCTTCATGGAAGCACATATAAGGTTAACTCTTCAGTGTTTACATATAGCCTGTCACCATGGCACAGAGGGACAGAGGTGTCAGCTGAAATTGCAGTGATTTATTACTATAAGAAAGGGGAGAATTATGCTGGGAATACACAGCTCGATTCTTTTAGATGGCTCGATAGATCATTTCCGACATGTCCGATCTCCGGCCCGATCGTTTCGCCGCTCGATTCTGCATTGGAGACAATGCAAAAAGATAAGAAAAACGAGCGGAAGAGAATCCCCTGCGGAATCGATCGGTAAAATCGAGCCGTGTATGCCCAGCATTAGACAGCCTGTTATCTCTATATACAAACAGGGTGGGTTTTTCTGTTTCCCTTCACTCCTGTAGAAAACTTTAGGTCCTCTTTAAACATTTACAAAGTAAATTGAATATTTTACTGTCTCTGATCAATGGCAATCTATTAAGTGTCCCAGAGTTAAAAATACATCAACTATTGACTTTTTACTCTTTCTCCCCTGCCTGCAAAAGTTGTATTCTGCCAGGAAAACTTTTATGGCTGTAATTTGCTTATCAGTGAGGTTTACATATTCTGACAAAGTACCAACAAGACAGAAGCTGTCCCTTGTATGCCTGAAAATTAACTTTTTCAGGCACAAAATAAAAAATAAAATAAGAAAAACAGCCTGGTTATTAATAAGTTTTATATCGCGCTTTTCTCCTGGCGGACTCAAAGCGCCAGAGCTGCAGCCACTAGGATGCGCTCTATAGACAGTAGCAGTGTTAGGGAGTCTTGCCCGAGGTTTCCTACTGAATAGGTGCTGGATTACTGAACAGGCAGAGCCAAGATTCGAACCCTGGTCTCCTGTGTCAGAGGCAGAGCCCTTAACCATTACACTCCCTAGGCATCACTTACCTTCATGTTATCAGGAGGATCTCCCTGTCCTGTCGTCGCACAGACGAAGATGACCAAAGGCTCGTGAATCAGATTTGCCTGCAGAACACAACAATAATATCTACATGACTGACTGCATATCAAGGATATAAACTGTAAAATTGTAATGAGCCTGATTCTTTTAAGTGACCCCACTAGGTATATCATAAGCAGTCTGACTGTGGCTTCCTTGTCCATTCGTCAGCACAACATATTAATTTAAAGTACCGTATTTTCCGGTGTATATGACGACCCCTATTTATTTATACAAAAAACACACCATAAAAGCATCAATTTCAGGTAGTAAACATTGTGCCTGACCAGCGTAAAAGTAGCTTTAAAGGAGAACTTCAGCCTAAACAAACATACTGTCATCAAGTTACATTAGTTATGTTAATTAGAATAGATAGGTAATATAATCTCTTATCCACCCTGTTTTAAAAGAACAGGTAAATGTTTGTGATTCATGGGGGCTGCCATCTTTGTCATGGGGGCAGCCATCTTTTTGGTTGAAAGGAGGTGACAAGGAGCAGGAGACACAGTTCCAACTGTCCTGTGTCCTGATTACCCCTCCCAGCTGCACACGCTAGGCTTCAAATGTCAAATTCAAAATGTAAAAAAAAAAAAAAATTGCACCAAAACAGCAGAATGAGAACAACAACATCAGAAATCCCATCATGCTTTGCACAGTATCAGGGGAAAAAAGCCCGGGCAGTTTTCTTTTGTGTAGCTAAAAATTAGGCTTGTATAAGAGAAACAAAGTTCTGATGCTGTGAAACTGTTAAAGAAACACCATGCCTTTTCAGTGCTGCTGAGTCGATTTTTAGTCCGGAGGTTCACTTTAAGATGTGGAATGCATTGCCACAGGAAGTAGTTATGTCAAATTCTATACCTGCATTTAAAGGGGGTTTAGATGCTTTCCTTGCGTTGAAAGAAATCCATGGCTACAATTACTAGGTAATGCCCAAAGATGTTGATCCAGGGATTTTATCTGATTGTCATCTGGAGTCGGGAAGGAATTTTCCCCTTTTGGGGCTAATTGGACCATGCCTTGTTAGGGTTTTTCGCCTTCCTCTGGATCAACAGGGATATGTGAGGGAGCGGGCTGGTGTTATACTTTGTTCTCTGGTTAAACTCGATGGACGTATGTCTTTTTTCAACCCGATAACTATGTAACTATCACGCCAGCTGGTGAGCACCTCCGGCAGGACTGTTTACAAACTGACCTTGATGGTTAAAGTGAACCTCCGGACTAAAAATCGACTCAGCAGCACTGAAAAGGCATGGTGTTTCTTTAACAGTTTCACAGCATCAGAACTTTGTTTCTCTTATACAAGCCTAATTTTTAGCTACACAAAAGAAAACTGCCCGGGCTTTTTTCCCCTGATACTGTGCAAAGCATGATGGGATTTCTGATGTTGTTGTTCTCATTCTGCTGTTTTGGTGCAATTTTTTTTTTTTTTTACATTTTGAATTTGACATTTGAAGCCTAGCATGTGCAGCTGGGAGGGGTAATCAGGACACAGGACAGTTGGAACTATGTCTCCTGCTCCTTGTCACCTCCTTTCAACCAAAAAGATGGCTGCCCCCATGACAAAGATGGCTGCCCCCATGAATCACAAACATTTACCTGTTCTTTTAAAACAGGGTGGATAAGAGATTATATTACCTATCTATTCTAATTAGCATAACTAATGTAACTTGATGACAGTATGTTTGTTTAGGCTGAAGTTCTCCTTTAATCACTCTTACTGTAAAGAACCATTTCCTAAATAAATTTTTCCTCCATGCGCAGATCATGTCCTCTAGTCCTTTGAGAAGGCCTAAGGACAAAAAGCTCATCCTCCAAGCTATTATATTGCCCTCTGATGTATTTATACATGTTAATTAGATCCCCTCTAAGGCGTCTTTTTCTAGACTAAATAAACCCAGTTTATCTAACCTTTTGTGATACAGGTGTCCCTGGGAGGCAGCCCTGCATGCCAAGTATACTCAGGCAGCGATACACAGTAAAGATAGCGCATAAATGCACATTCAGGTAGCCAGCACAGGAACATGCATGGACATATAACGGCAGGGTGTTCACACCCCCTGCCCACGCTGAAGCAAGGTGACACCCATCTGAGTATCCAGCCTTATAGGTATGGTATTTAAGCTTTGTGAGCTGGGCAGCATGCAACTCTAACTTTGGCCATTTTGTTAACAGTTATTTTGGTGGTGGTGGTGGTGGTGGTGGTGGGGGGGGGGGGTGGGGGTTATTTTGTTTTTGTACCACCTATTTAATGTATACGAGTTAGCCCCTGACGAAGCCTGCTAAGGGGGAAACATGTTGGGTGTCTGTGTATGTGAGGACATGGTACACTAGTTCACCACCCACTGTGTTCTAGATTGAAGACAAAGATTAAAGCAAACCTCTAAATTCGTCCAATTTTCAATTCTAGTTAGGAATTGACCAAGCTAGAGCCCTTAAATTAGGGGACAGTGCAACCGTACTAAAGCATAATTGTAGAAAAAGGAAATTAACTGGTATAAAGCACTGTGGATAATCAATCACTTTATTAATTGGAAAATTGATGAGATAAAGGTAGTTTCTTAGCATGCAAAAGGTACAAAATACAATAAAATATTATATTATTAAAAAGCCTCAGCCTATCATAGCTGTCAATAGAATAATGGCTGCTATATTAGAGTACAGTGGCCACTGTATACACTCAGACCATCCTGTTCTCACACACCTCTCTCACACACATACTACCTAAGCCGGCCAGAGTCACTAAAGGAGGTGAAAGAAAACCAAATTGTTCTCATAAACTCCTTTGCTTTTCCATGGATTCAAAATTAAAGTCTGCGTAAACAAGTAGAGGGAAACACTAATTCCTGAAAGCACAAGCAAAGCACATGTCCACGTACATAGTTATGGGCAGATTGCAAAGGCACACTTATTTCTGAGCTCGCAGTGCAAGATGCATAGTCACAAGGAAAGCGTGCAGCGATAGCCAAAAAGCACATAAGGCACATCTGAGGAGCGGGGGAAGCCAGTTTCAGCTGAAATTATGCAGCGGTATATGATACATACAGACAGGAAGGCTCTCACCCACACCGCTTCCAAACCCAGATGTCCCTGAATGTCACCATCCATAGGACTCCGTTATCTGTGGATCCAGGATGTGTCCCTCTATAGTCTGCAAGCAGATTCCAGCCAGTTCAGTCGGCGAATCCAGAACGCCAGGCACGGTAATCCATGTGTGTTAGAGTTAGTCAGCCGCCATGACAGCACGTAGGCCACGCCCCCCTACGCGTTTCATGTCAAAGGCAGACGTTTCTTCAGGGTGTGGCTTAGTTGACAACATTGAAACCCTGTATTTAAGTCGTCACTGGGGGCGGCTCTCAGCAGCCTCACCAGCCCACAGTGGCTTATTCCGCCCTCCCGAAAGTCAAAATACAAATGTAGCAGAGTCCATAAATATCAGCAGGCCAATTTAGCATACGGATCTTCTAGATTGAGGTCTTAGTATTCGGCCAGTAGGTTGAATAGGTCTTCGGGCCTCTCAAGTACTGGTGTCCCTGAGTATTTCCGAAGATGACAAACACTGGTTCACGTGACAGCAGGGGGTCCCGGACTCTCTCACTGGCCGGGGCCCCCAAACCAACGATACCTAGAGGGAAGTGCGGGTGGGGCCCGGAACTCTCACCACCAGGGAATTCACCCCCACTACCTCTATACTGAATGCTGACTGCAACACACACACACACACACACACAATTGCTCACTCCCAGCTCTAGCAATTACCATCCTACTGGTCAGCAGTAGTGTTGCTCATCACAAGCTCGTGAACATGGGTAACCCCTGATCACGAGCTGTTTTTTCCTGATCACGAGGACGGATTCTGAATTCGTTTCCTCCGGGCACTCCAGTTTCCTCCCACATCCAAAAAACATACAGATAAGTTAATTGGTTTCCCCCTAAAATTTGCCCTAGACTACGATACATACACTACACGATATATAGACATATGACTGTGGTAGGGATTAGATTGTGAGCTCCTCAGAGGGAGAGTTAGTGACAAGACTATATATATATATATATACTCTGTGAAGCGCTGCGGAAGATGTCAGCGCTATATAAATACTAAATAATAATAATAGTGTCATTATACATATAGCAAAAGAAAGAGCAAGGAATTTCCTGACGGGGTTTCCAGGGGGTCCGTACGCAGTGCATACGGGCCCCCTGGAAACCCCTCCGTAGCCGCAACGCTTTGGCCAGGGATCGCTATATGGCTGTATAAATATCCCTGGCATCTTTTCCTATTTTTGTATGTTTTTTTGTTTCGTTTTTTTATGTTCAGAGGGTGGGAAATTAAAAAAAATGATGTGGGGTCCCCCCTCCAGAGCCTCTTTAACCCCTTGTCTATATGCAGGCTGGGATAGCCAGAATGCGGAGCCCTGACCGAGTCCAAGCCTTCTCCTTCCCCCCGGAGCCCTTGTCCAATCTATGGACCATTTCTGGAGGGGTGGGGGGGGGGGGGGGGGGGAGGTCATGGTGGCATCTGGGAGTTCCCTTTAAGAAGGTGACCCCAGATGCCCGCCCCCTCCCAGGAGAAATGATGAGTATAGGGGTACAAAGTACCCTTTACCCATTTCCACAAATAGTTAAATGTAATAAAATGCAACAACGAGTAAAGTATTTTAATAGTGTTGATTAACCAGAAATACTTACCTGTAATTTTTAAAAAAAAGTTCCCCTGCCAATATCCTTGGAAAAAGGTCCCACACTAACATCTACGATCTCTATCTTGCGATCTTCTGAAGCTGATAGAAGATCTCTGCCAGCCGCTGCCACACACGAAGTCCCACCGCACTGCTCTCAGCTATACTTAGTATAGCTGAGAGCACGTCCTATGCAGACGCATTGCCGCCAGCCCCCCCTGTCCTCCCTGCCTCCCACAACTATGCTGGCACCATTGAGAGTAGTGCGGCGGGGGCAGCGTGTGTGGTGGCGGCGGCCAGTGGAGATCTTCAATCAACTTAATGAAGATCGCAAGATTAGAGGATATTGGCGTAGGTCCACGCCCCCTGGAAACCCCGTCAGGAAATTCATTGCTCTCTCTTTCGCTATATGTAAAATTACCCTAACGATTCTGCTTGTAATCACGGTTAAAATACGAGTCAAATTCGGATTTGGGCATCAAATCCGGATTCATGCGTACCTGGATTTCGATACTGCTGTGGTCGGATTTTCTAGAATCGGCGATTGGTGGGTATCCGAGCACCACTGGTCAGCAGGTGCCTGTCAGCTAATTATGAATTTCCGAAGATGAGCGGGTCAGTTCTGTGCACGTCAGGGATGCGAGCGCTTCCAAAGCCTTCTAAAAAGTTCCAAAGGCTTGTAATTTGAACGGGGGACATTGGTGGAATCTGGGCATGCACACAGGGCCAGGAGGGATCTATGGGATATAGAGCCTTCCCTCTCCATAGCTGAGTATATAAACAATACCAGTTGCCTGGCAGTCCTGCTGATCTCTCTTGGCTGCAGTAGTGTCTGAATCACACACCTGAGACAAGCCTGTAGCTAATCCAGTCAGAAACATCTGATCTGCAGGCTTGTTCAGGGTTTATGGATAATTAAATTAGAGGCAGCGGATCAGCAGGACAGACAGGCAATGTGCATTGTATAAAAGAAAGTAAATATGTAGCCTCCATATTCCTCCTACTTTAAGCGGGCTATCATTCTAGTTTTAAGAATGAGCGACGGTCAGACAGCCATGGGCTTTTCTATAGAGAGGGTCTGGGGGATGATGAGTATCGAATAAGGAAGAGGCATCCTTCGGTTCAGAAAATAAAATATAATGCACTCTGCGGATTGCTATATGAAGCCTTGGGCAGCTGTATAAAAGCCAGATTCTCAGTCAAGATGGTCCAAAATACTTTTCTCAGATGAGGGTTATCCAGGATATGTAATGGACTTTACTAATACAGGTCCAACAGTGACAACACATGAGCATTATGAACTCGTTAATTAAATGTGCATTTCATTCAAACACCACTAGAGGTCAGGCAGTACACATAAAGAGTATCAGTGACATTCTTATCTAGTACAGAGTGAATTCATTATTTTGTCTTCCTGGGCATGTGACGTTTCTAGAGATATGGAATAAGGGCTGAAGGACGTATCCTTGACTATTTCTAACTTCTTGTCATCTTTATGGTGTTTGTGTGCCATGTTCGTCCCAACAAAGATGACAGAAGAACAGTTAGTGCTGGCAGACCAGCCAAATCTAATTTCCTAGAATACTATCTATCAGCACTGACCACGCTGTAGCTGTCTAAAGCTTCCACTTTGCAGGTGAAGTGCCTTCGCTGGGCCTCTCTGCCGATTCTGTCCGCCATATCCTCAGCAGTCCCTGTCTGACTGCCAAAAAGCACCAGCAGCTTTCTCTCCGCCATCTGCGGAAAAAGAGAAACGGAACTTAGAGATATCAGTAATTATCAATAGAGGGAATATTAAAGATGGGGCTCTACCTTGAGGCCTCTTTCACAGTGGGACGTTAAATTTGCACGTTAGAAAATGTCTCAACGCAGACTAACGCACAACAATGTTAAGTCTTTGTGACGTTCACAGTGCACACGTTGGGTTTGTGTGTAACCTGTAGCATTATTAGAAAGTGCTGCATGCTGTGCGTTATACACGTTATTAGCTGCGTTGGACTGTTTGCACAAGCTCAGTAATGACTTAGAAGCATACTTTTCATTGCCTGTATGCTCTACTGTATGCGACTATAACGGGGCATTAAGTTGCGTTGTGAGTTTTTGGGACGTTGCTTTGCTAGTTTGCGTTGCGACTTTAACGTCACATCAAAACGCAACGTCCCACTGTGAAAGTGGCCTAAAAGACAACTGAAGCGAGCGGGAAATGGAGGATGCCATATTTATTTCCGTTTAAGCAATACTAGTTGCCTGGCTGTCCTGCTGAGCCTCTGCCTCTAATATTTTTAGGCCTAGACCCTGAACAAGCATGCAGCAGATCAGGTGTTTCTTACATTATTGTCAGCTCTGACAAGATTAGCGGCATGCTTGTTTCAGGTGTGTGATTCAGATACTACTGCAGCAGCCAAATAGATGAGCAGGATGCCAGGAAACTGGTATTGTTTAAAAGATAATAAATATGGCAAACTCCATATTCTTCGCATTACAGTTGTCCTTTAAAGACACCTGATTTGAGAGAAAATAAAGGCTGCCATTGCGGAATTCCTAAAAAGGATCTGTATTTCTCTCCTGTCACCCTCTCCTACATACCCTTTTTGTGCTCTCCAGTTGATCCTGTCTCCATTTTATGTAAGCCCCTGTCCTAGCCTCCTTCCATCCACTACCCTTTGTCCTGTTCCCTGTAATCCTCTCCAGTCACCCTTTGTTTTTTCCTTCTATCACCTACTGTCATATCTGCCTTCCTCCCGTCACCCCCGACTTCCTCTTTAGTCACCCCTTCAGCTCCTCCGTAGTCGTCCCCTGTCCTCCTCGCTAGTCCTCTCCTGTTCCCTGTGAACCCCTCTCTAGTCACCTCCTCTTCCCTGTGACCACCTCTCTAGTCACCTATCCTTTTCTCAAGCCCCCTGTACCATCAAATCAGCATACATTGTCAAAACAGCATACATTTAAAGTGATATTCTCCTTTTTAGTAGAATCCGTGTACCCTTGCCTGCTCGCTGGGCAGCGGGTTCGGTTCACGATTCACTTGGACAACTTTTTATTCTAACTCCGTGTCCACTTGGATAGTGGATATTGCACACCAAGACCCAGGCTGCAAACACTGGTTGCAAGGTAAGTAGTGCTGATTGGTATTATGGGGTTAAATTGTGGCATGCAACATTACTTTGCACATGCTCAGTAGCAGTTGCATGCTATTTTGATGGGTAAGCTAAAATATTGGTACACCACCCCTCCCCCTATGTCCTCCTCTCCTATCATATTTTCTAGCCCCCCAATTTGTCCTCCTCTCTAGTCATCCCCTGTCCTCCTCTCTATCAACTCCTGGCCTACTCTCTAGTACCAGTCATGTTCTCCTTTTTAATCAACCCCTTTCTCTCCTGTGACCTGTCACCCCGTCTTCCTCTCTAGTCACCCTGTTACCATACCTCCCAACTTTTTGAGATGAGAAAGAGGGACACTTAAGCCTACCCCTGCCACACCCCTGATCACACCCCCTAATAACGCATACCTTAAAGATGTCATAAGAAAAATATGTTGTTTTATTATTCAAACCACGCTGGTCCTTACTATCCTGGTTCATTTTCCTTCATATTAACATTTTACAGTTGGTAATATATCAATTTAAAGGATAGGAATAACGTTTAGAGTCAATCAAACACATGTTTTATAGTAGAGAAATATATATATTTACATAGAAAGAGGGACATAAAGTCCTGAAAGACGGAGAAATGCGGAGGAAAGAGGGACAGGGCTCCCAAAGAGGGACAGTTGGGAGCTATGTGTTACCCCTGACTATCCTCCCTCCCCCACCCTTGGCCAATGATATAAGGGAAGAGAGTGGTGATACGGGGAAAGGGGACTCACTTCCAGCGCTTACTGTAGACTCCTCACACATAGAGGACACCGGTTCCTGCTTTCCTTAGCGCAGGCGGTGACGTCAGCAGGCGACGCGCTGAGATGATGTAGTCCGGCCAGTGATGGCGGAAGTGAGCAGAGAGTAGGCTATGGCGGGCCCGGAGCTGGGTGAGGAGATCTCATAGCATGTAGTGTGTGGTTATGTCTGCCCGCCCTCTACCGACACCCTGACATCTCCCCCACCGGTACACTGCAATGACCCCCTCCTCGGTACTGGCTGCATTGTGCCCTCACTGTACCTCAATCCTTCCCTCACTGCACAGCATACACCCAACACACTGTACCCCAATCCTCCCCCCCCCTGCACAGCATACACCCACATAAACTGTACCCCAATTCCTCCCCCCACTGGACAGCATACCCCCCACACACACTGTACCCCAATCCCTTCCCTGCTTCCTCTGTACCCCAATCCCTTCCATCACTGCACAGCATGCCCCCACAGACACTGTACCCCAATCCCCCCCCCCCCCCCTGCACAGCATACACCCACATAAACTGTCCTCACTCAGGATTAAGAAGTCGCTCTCTGTAGATGAGAAAAAGGGGTAGATCACCCCTCCACCAGGGGTGGACACGATTTTGCAGTAGGAGAACAGAGGCGCCAGCAGAATAAAAGTGGATAAAACCTTTAAAATTTGCTTGGAGGAAGTGGTGGACTTACCTCCATAAAGCAGACACGAAAGATTGTCTGAAAAGTGGCAATCACATTTATTATATGGTACCCCAAAAGTGCAACGCGTTTCGCAGGCCGAGCCCGCTTCATCTGGCAATAAAGTGGGGACAAAAAAACAGAATTCCAGCAGTAGCAGGTGTAGCGCCTCCAAGCAAGTTTTAAAGGTTTTATCCACTTTTATTCTGCTGGCGCCTCTGTTCTCCTACTGCACCCCACATACTGTACCCCAATCCTTCTGCCCCCTGCACAGCATACACCCCACATACACTGTACCCCAATATCTTTCCTGCATCGTCTGTACCCCAATCCCTTCCTTTACTGCACAGCATACTCCCACAGACACTGTACCCCAATCCCTTCCCTGCTTCCTCTGTACCCCAATCCTTCCCTCACTGCACAGCATACCCCCACAGACACTGTACCCCAATCCCCCCCCCTGCACAGCATACACCCCACATACACTGTACCCCAATCCTTCCTTTCCTGCACAGCATACACCCCACATACACTGTACCCCAATCCCTACCCTGCTGCCTCTGTACCCTAATTTTTCCCTCACTGCACAGCATACCCCCCACAGACACTTGCTGTATCCCAATCCTCCCCCCCCCCACACACACACACACGCACGCACTGTACCCCAATCCCTACCCTGCTGCCTCTGTACCCTAATCCTTCCCTCACTGCACAGCATACCCCTCACAGACACTCGCTGTATCCCAATCCCCCCTCCCCTGTACAGCATACCCCCCACCCCACACACTGTACCCCAATCCTTTCCCTGCTGCCTCTGTACCCCAATCCTTCCCTCACTGCACAGCATATCCCTCACACACACTGTACCCCAATCCCTCCCACACTGTACCCCAATCCCTTACCTTACTGCACAGCATCAGCCTTCCACACTGTACCCCAATCCCTTTCCTCACTGCACAGCATCAGCCTTTCACACTGTACCCCAATCCCTTCCCTCACTGCACAGCATAAACCTCCCACACTGTACCCCAATCCCTTCCCTCACTGCACAGCATCAGCCTTCCACACTGTACCCCAATCCCTACCCTCACTGCACAGCATAAACCTCCCACACTGTACACCAATCCCTTCCCTCACTGCACAGCATCAGCCTTCCACACTGTACCCCAATCCCTTCCCTCACTGCACAGCATCAGCCTTTCACACTGTACCCCAATCCCTTCCCTCACTGCACAGCATAAACCTCCCACACTGTACCCCAATCCCTTCCCTCACTGCACAGCATCAGCCTTCCACACTGTACCCCAATCCCTTCCCTCACTGCACAGCATCATCATTCCATAGTGTACCCCAATCCCTTACCTCACTGCACAGCATCAGCCTTCCGCACTGTACAACAATCACTGCCCTCACTGCACAGCATAAGCCTCCCGCACTGTACCCCTGTATGTATTTAGAGAGTTTAGCTAGCCTGTCTAATTCCCCCTCATCTGTGTCTAATCACCTTTGTAATTTGATCTCTCTCATCTGTGTCGGCTCAGGATTCTCCTCTGCCATGTAGAGCAGATAATTTGTAAAAACGGGACGTTAACTCTATGCCTGCTTCCATGAAAGCAGGAAGTAGACATACTGCAGATTTATTGCAGGATTGGGATCAGCTGTAACAAATAAATGTTTTTCTGTAAAGGTTATGCTGTTCAGATCCGCTTTAATAACCACAGACCGAGCCAAGGACTACTAACAGATTGGGGGGGGGGGGGGGGGGCTGCATTGGGACTGCAACTGTGAAGTCAGAAAAATAAGCTGGGTGGAAACACTAGGCAAACAGAGAGTGGGGGGGGAACACTGGTAACTCCTATCTCCCCACCACCACCTAGCATGGTCCCACTGTACCCGCAATGTTGCAGAGCAGCAGAAGACAATGCCTTCAGAGACATGGCTGAAGGTTTGTCTCTAGAAGAGCTATTCATATTAAACCTTTGTCTTCCTAGGATCCTTGTCTATCTGAATCCCGACCTGTCATCGATCACCGATGTTGCCTCCAAACTGGCCGCATCCCTAATCCAGCATCATGCTGTTCTCCTTGCGGGAGCTGGTCCAGTGGTTGGGATTTGCCCAGTTTGAGATCTTCTTGCATGTGTTGGCCTTACTGATTTTCACCGTACTGCTGGCCATCAAGGTAGACGGACTGGTCCCCGGTCTGGGATGGTGGAACGTCTTCATTCCCTTCTTTGCGGCAGATGGTCTGAGCACCTATTTCACGGCCATCGTCACTGTCCGCCTCTTCCAGGAAGGCGACAAGCGTCAGGCGGTGCTCCGCCTCTTCTGGATCCTCACCATCCTCAGCCTTAAGTTTGTCTTTGAGATGCTGCTGTGCCAGAAACTAGTGGAACAGGCCAAGGAACTGTGGTTCGGACTCATAATGTCCCCCGTCTTCATCCTTCTCCAGCTGCTCATGATCCGGGCCTGTAGGGTCAACTAAATGTACAGAACACGGTTGTATGATATCGGAGATGGTCTGTAATATCTTGTTATGCCTGTTTATTTATTAAAAAGTAATATAGAAGTTTGAACTATGTTAAAATTTTTTTAGCTGTTCTTGTGCACCTGAAGTGACAATAAAAC
The DNA here is from genome assembly GCF_040937935.1 of Hyperolius riggenbachi. NCBI lineage: Eukaryota > Metazoa > Chordata > Amphibia > Anura > Hyperoliidae > Hyperolius > Hyperolius riggenbachi. The sequence continues at coordinate 255,190,365 of NC_090653.1, forward strand.
AATGAGATGTAACAAAGAATTGTATCTGTAGTCCGAATCCTAAACAGCTTGAAATCCCCTCGTCACATTTTGATTTTAAAGGATACCTTAAGTGACATGTGACATGATGAGATAGACATGGGTATGTACAGTGCTTAGCACACAAATAACTATGCTGTGTTCCTTTTTCTTTTCTTTCTCTGCCTGAAAGCGTTAAATATCAGGTATGTAAGTGGCTGACTCAGTCCTGAAAACCATTTTCTTCTAGGAAAGTGTTTTATAGTTGGAATTTCTTATCAGTGAGGGTCACACTGTAGTCACTTCCTGTCTGAGTCAGGACTGAGTCAGCCACTTACATACCTGATATTTAACTCTTTCAGGCAGAGAAAGAACAAAAGGAACACAGCATAGTTATTTGTGTGCTAGGCACTGTACATACACATGTCTATTTCATCATATCAGTTCGGGTATCTTTTAACCCTTTCAGATCCTGTGTCAGACTATATCAGTTCTGATGTCGGACACCGTCCGACAAGAAGAAACATGGCTGCTGCTACAGGCGCCCCTCGACTTATTAAAACTGATAAATTAAGAAAAATCTTTTATTTTTTCCCATTAGCATTATATTGTAGGTCCCAAGTTGACCAGCAGGGGGAGATGCTCACTAACAAAACTTTACTCCATTCAGTTGATTTGTGTCATCTGAATGTTGCCAGACTAGTTCCCTGAAAATATTAAGTTTCTGTCTGTTCTCAGTATTACAAAGCTCGGGCTACGTATTTTCACACTACTTTATTCAGGCCGGTAATCTCGCCTCAGCCGCTATTGTGATTTTTGGAAGTTCTGTAACGCAAGCCGGGGAGGCGGATGTGCGGTGACAAAGCGCGAGGGAAGGGACACAATTTATTGTTCATAAACACCTCAGATGCAAAGCGAAGAATTTTGATTGTGCCCTGAGGGCCGATTCCACAGGTGACACTCGATCACTCCCAGAAGTGACAACAAAAGTCCTCCGAGGGAGAAACGTGGAACTATGTTTAAGGGAATCCATCATTGTTTTTAAAGTGTACTTGAGGTGTAAATAACTACAAAATCACATACTTGCCTAAGAAGAAACAAGCCTCTGCATCTGAATGAGGCTTCCCTGGCTGCCCTCTGGTTCACCATCGCTGCACGCGGACCCTCCAAAGATAACGACAAGGGCTTGTTGATAGTCTAATCCTCTTAACCTTTTCCAGACCACCTCTATTAGATCCTACGCTGCACTTGTGGCTGTTCTAGCCTGATGTGGCGTAGGATCCACACCGCCCGCTGTTTCTGCTCCCGACGCGATCGTGCGCACCCAAGAGGGGAGATTAAAGCGGAATATAACCCTGCATTTCAACTTTGCTCTAAAACATTATTTACAGCATATTATATGCAAAAAGCATTTTTTTTTTACTAGACCAGCATTGGAAGGGTTAAACACAGAGGTTTTAAGTTCCTTGCAGACGTTCAGATAGTTACATTCTATTTAGTTAGATGTATCTATTGATAAACAGTTACACACTCTTTGGCTGTCCTCCAAGCTCCTTCTCAGTGAGAGAGATGAGTCACAATAAACACTTAAAAGATACATATTTGTAAACAAAAAGTATCTAACTGAAGTTCGGATGCGTCTGCAGAAATCTCCACGGGACTTTAAAGCCCTGTGTAACCCTTCCAATGCTGGTCTAGTAAAAAATGCTGGTTGCATATAATATACTGTAAATAATGTTTTAGAGCAAAGTTGAAATGCAGGGTTATATTCCGCTTTAAGCTGTCATGTGACAGCTGACATCTCCCCTCAGTGATCAGGAGCCATCGCGTATGGCTCCTGGTCATGTGATCACTACAATCACCGGCAGATTGTAGTGGTCACTAACAGAGCAGCGGCGGTAGCGGGGAAAGAAGAGGATCCACTCACCTTCCTGCCGTTCCCCCGACGATCGGCGCTCCCCTCTGCTCTGGCCGGCATCTTTGCTTGCTCTGACGTCAGGGCCGGGTCCCGGATTGATGATGGCATCAAGCCGCGACCCAGAACTGAGCGGCAGTACGAGCGGGGATGCCGGCGAGAGTGGAGGGGGCTACTGCGGCTCATCGCTGGAGCCTGGGAGGTGAGTAAAGGCTTCTTGCTAAAGGGGGGGAGACATCTGGCCCAGCACGCCACACTGGGGATCCGGCTGCCTGACCACCGCATCCCCCCCGCCACATGAGCAAATTCGCCTGGTCCTTAGGGGGGGGGGGGGTTGCAGCCGGTCCCCAATAGGTTAAAGAGATGTGGCAAGACACAGAGGCAAGTTCCCTGCTGCAGGACATGCCTCTGTGTCATCCCCACGCTGCTCTCTGCCCGCTCACCGCAGCACTATAGCCCCCCGAAATCAGCGACCATGATTGTCGCTATTCCGGAGGGTAATGGGAGGAGAGGGATGCCCTGCTCAAAATGCCCAGTAGGGGAGTTCCTGCATGCTTTCCAAAGCTGACATTGGGCAGCTCGCACTCTCTCTGGCCGTTCCCCCTCCTGCTCCCCCCCCCCCCCCGCCTCTGTGAGTGCAGCTCTTCCGGCGTTGTAAACCCAGGGGTCACCAAAGGTAAAGTAAAAGACTGCAGGCGAATGGAGTGGTGGAGATGGCAGCTACCTGATCCGCCCAGCCCCCACATCCCTGGATCAGGTAGCATAATTTTTTTTTAATTTACTGACCCACCTCGGGTTCTCTTTAAAGTGACACTGAAGCAAAAAAAAAAACACCCTCATGATATAATTAATTGGTTGTGTAGTACGGATAATTAATAGAACATTAGTAGCAAAAAAAGTGTCATTTTTATTTTCAGGTATATAGCTTTTTTCAATAACATTGCATCATTCTGTAATAATTGCAGTTTCCACACTACACTCAGCATTGTAAATTATTTCACAGAGCAGGTTAGTGACCCTTTAAGCTTTTCTCTGCGTAAAAAAAAACTAAGAAAAAACAATGAGAGCCGGTTGAGATAAGTGCTTCAAAAGACAGTGCTGTCCAGGACTTTATAAAGTCGCAGAGCTCACTTTATGAATATCATGAGTTTATTTTCACTTCATGAGTTTATTTTCACTTCAAATTCCCTTTAACCTCTTGCAGACTGCTCCACTCCAATTGGTGTGAGCAGTACGACAGCCCTAGGACCGCTCCATGCCGTTTGGTGTGAACAGCTGGGCATGGTCTGTGCAGGAAATCTCCGCTTTGATGACGGAGCTCCGCCCCGCCTACAATCTCCCAACGCTGCGATCTAAGGCAGCGCTGTACTGGGGACAGCCGTGTCACACCCCCCTGGGAGGCAAAATTGTGATCCGCTGTCATAGGCTGAAGTTGGGTGCTGAGTTGTACGGCCCTGCAGCGTGGCCTTAAAGCTGCAGTGGCCCAATTTGTGAAAAAAGGCCTGGTCACTTGGGGGGTTTAACACTGCGGTCCTTAACCACATAAGGACCGGCCGAGTTTTGTGTGATCTGTGCTGCGTGGGCTCTTCAGCCCGCAGCACAGATCGGGTAATAGGCAGGGCGATCAGACACACCCCCCCCCCCACACACACACTTTTTTTCCCCACTAGGGGGATGTCCTGCTGGGGGGGTCTGATCGCAGCCGGGTGTTTGTGTTTAGTGGGGGGAATCCTTAAAGCCCCCCTCCGCAGCGCTATTCCCCCTCCCTTTCCTCCTCACTGTGGGCGGCACAGGACGGCAACCTGTCCTGTACTGCCTCTGATAGGCTTCAGCCTATCAGACGGCGGCGATCCCCAGCCAATCAGAGGCCGGGGATCGCCGACCTCTTTTACGGCGCTGCTGTGACAGCAGCGCTGTGCGACGTAAACACCGGGGATTTCTTCCCTGGGTGTTTACATTTCGCCTGCGAGCCGCGATCGGAGGCTGTTCATGGAGACTCCCTCCGTGAACTGACATGGAATGGTAATACCACTGCGACCAGCCGCCGCCTGTCAGCGTTGGCTGGTCGTTAAGTGGTTAAAGCAGGTGCATGGCCATACTGCACCTGTACAAGTACAGCTGCGCCTGCGCAGTAACCAGGAGTGGCTCATGCACAAGGGGCTCCGTGCTAATGCGCAGGCGTGGCCACAGTCATGCCAGAGGAGGAGTGCAGCCCTGATCAGCTGGAGGTCCACGAGCAACAATTAGGGACCACAGGGCAGCATAGGAAATTAGAATCCAGAGGCCCCCACTCTCCTTAGAGAAGGATGTGATTTTTGTAGTTAGTTACACTTCGGTTTCTCTTTTAACCACTTCACATCCAGACCTTTTTTCCCACTTATGGACCAGAGCAGTTTTGACAGTTTAGCTATGTCCTTATTTAATCAGAAATAACTTTATCCCTACTTAGGACACAGAAATGAAATATATATATATATTTTCAAGACAAACTAGGCTTTCATTGTATGCGATTTTTTCCCTCGGAACAATGTTTTCTATGAATTATAATGGGAAAACAAAGAAAAAAATTGAAAAAACATGTATTTCCCAGTTTTACCAATTCCAGTTTAAAACTTAAAAGTGCTACTGTAGATAAAAAACACACATTTTGGTATTGTCTATTCTTACTGCTTATCACAAAACTTAGATTATGTTCCGGTCATAATTTATGGTGAAGATATTTGATTCTGAAATAAAGAGTGTATTTTTCACTATGAAATGAGAAAATAAAAATATTTTTAATAGTAAAAAATCAATCTCATTAGCTCAGGAAACATATATTCCCGTTCACCAATTAGTGCTGCATCAGATAGTGCCAGAAATGTGCACAGGAGCAAGCCCAATCCTGCACATCACTGCTTCTGCTACAAGACGTATATCTACTGACTCGTGGCTTAGATGAAGTCGCAGAGGACATATATCTACTGACTTGTGGTTAAAGTACAACTGATGGTTTTATTTTTTTTAACATTGGCACTTACCTTGGTTGTGGGACACCTCAGGATGGTCCAAGTTTGTGCACCACTAATGCTACGAGGACATACCAGTGTGTGCTCTTAAATCAGCGGTGGGTGCACGCTCGCTCCTCGTTCACTGCAGGAGTTACAGGGCAGCAATTGGTGAATGGGAACGTGTTATCTGAGCTAATTGAAGTGCCTAGGAATGAATGACCATGACTCAAATTAGGAGTGGTGTCTATTCATAAAACAGAAAGTAAAAAAGGATCAAACACTTCCTGGTAACTTCCAGGACAGTGTATTGTACCATCTTGTGGCCAAAAATTTAATTTAAGGTTAAAAATAAATTTAATGTATTAGTTATGAACTCTTCCTCATCCCAACCACTGCTAACCTCCAAACCAAGCCCGCCCCCCCCCCCCCCCCCCCCCCCCCAGTTTAAAAAAAACAAAACATAAATAGTTGCCTTAGGGATTCTCTTTAAAGAACACCCGAAGCATAAATAAACGGTTGTATCTATCTTCCTTTAACTGTTTTATTGCTTTTGCTCAATGACTCATTCATTGAAGTATGCCAGAGCCAAAATCTATGAACAATTGACCCCTTTTATCTCTTTCCTGCTTTCAGAAGCCATTTTCTGCTAGGAAAGGGTTTTATAGTTGGAATTTCTTATCAGTAAGGGTCACACTGTAATCACTTCCTGTCTGAGTCAGGACTGAGTCAGCCACTTACATACCTGATATTTAGCTCTTTTAGGCAGAGAAAGAAAAAAAGGAACACAGCATAGTTATTTGTGTGCTAGGTACTAGGTACATACCCATGTCTATCTCATCATGTCACACGTCAGCTCAGGTATCCTTGAATAAGTATGTCATAAGGGTGTATTACTGTTATTTTAGCAAAAAAAGGGCCTGCCATTATTGATAGGGTACAAAAAAACAAGAACATGAGGGAATAAAATGTGTGGCTTTTATCTATAGTAGCGTTGTTTACCTTAAAACTATGGGGGGGGGGGGGGGGGGAGTTGGTGAAATGGTGTCTTTCCTTCTTCTTCCTTTCCTTGTGAAATGCATACAAATTAAAGTAATTACTGAAAACACTTATCATCCACAAAAAGCTTAATTTGTGGTGGAAAAAAAAACAGGATATAGATCATTTAGGTGTGATAAGCAGTGATAAAGTTATGGCCAAATGAATGGGAGGAGTGCTGATAGGTGAAAATGGCTCTTGGCGGTAAGGGTAATTTGCCTGTGGGGCTTAAGTGGTTAACATCAATACAAGTCCAATCTATATGTAACACCAAATCTCGTGTCGAGCAGTTTAGCGCCTCATCTGCAGCCCATGACTGCTGATGGGAGGGGCCTGACCGCCACCCGTACTGAGTGCTATCAAACGCCCAGCCAGTGGACAGGAACAGCTGACAGGCAAGGAATTCACCTCCTGTGTGATGCTTGTGGAATAGATGCCTAGTTTGGTTCTCTGTGTAATAAGGCTTCTCTTCGTTTCCTAAGTACACTATCGTAAGTTATATTCAATAACTTGCGTAATGCAAACAAAATGGCCGACCTGGCAGATTGAGTCATTGCCCATTTCTGCGAAAGAAACCCATGTACGATGAGAGTCTCCTGTACTCCCCATCCAGCTCTAGAGAAGACGTGGTAGCATACAGGTAGGTGTGGAGATGAGATGGTTTCCTCTCCGTCACTGGGGGAGCTGTGAGTCACTGTCACATCAGAAGTAATGCTCATTGTCACATCCTTGTACAAAGTTCTGGAATATGTCACCAGTCCTATGAGAGGCAGATGACACACTCTACCTGTAATCACAGTGGCTGGTCCATAGGTCACGGCCAAGATGCAGCAGATAGGCTGCATCTATAGGCCGTGAAGGTAAACAGAAGACAATGCTCGTAAAAAAATTCATAAATTACTTCATCACCTAATTGCTAAAAACGTGCTAAACCTTTCAGCACATTCACAAGCAAAATAATCACTCAAAGTAAGTTGTGCCTGATTAACTTAATTTCAGTATTACTTTTCTTACCTTAATGAAATTTTTGCTTTTTGGGGGCTTAAAAAAGTAAGAAAGATAAGGTGAAAACAGGTGAAAAAGCTCTGTGAGGCCTCCTTTCTGCGAACTGTTGATAGGCAGTGAAATGCCTCTCAGACTCTCACAACTGCTTACTGCTGCCTGGCAACTGCTCACTGCTGCCTGGTAACTGCTGCCTGGCAACTGCTCGCTGCTGCCTGGTAACTGCTGCCTGGCAACTGCTCACTGCTGCCTGGTAACTGCTGCCTGGCAACTGCTCGCTGCTGCCTGGTAACTGCTGCCTGGCAACTGCTCGCTGCTGCCTGGTAACTGCTGCCTGGCAACTGCTCACTGCTGCCTGGTAACTGCTGCCTGGTAACTGCTCACTGCTGCCTGGTAAGGCTAGGTTCACACTACAAATCCCTAAACGCAAACGCTGAAGCATTTTCTGGCGTTTTTCTCAATAGTATTTTGAGCGGGTTTTTTTCACTGTATGGGATAGCGTTTTTCAGCGTTTTACAGGAGTTGGCTGCTAGCCAGGAAACAGAGGTGTTTTATGGGTAATCTGCTCTGTCTTGTGGCTAATCTGCTATATTTACTGAGTAAAAGCGCTGGAAAAAATGCTGATTATTGTGAACAGCCCAGCGCTTTTGGGCAATTTTGAAGCGCTCCTATCTAACATTGAAGCGCTAATCGCTCAAAATCGCTCAGAAATGGTGCAGGTTACGAGTTTGCGTTTCAGCTAATTGCTGAAAAACACAAAACACTTAAGTGAGAACAGCCACATAGATAACATTGACTAAGCGCTTTTCAAAACGCTAGTGATTTCCAGCGATGCTGAAAGCAACTGAAAAGCGCTCTAGTGTGAATGGGGCATTACTGCTTGCTGAGCACACAGTTCAATAGTCTGTGGAAAAGAGGCCTGAGTCATGCCCAATGACTTCAGTGGCGTAGCTAAGGAGCTCTGGGTCCCAGTGCAAGTTATACATGAGGCCCCCCAAGCACTCTATACGTAACAAATGATGCGGCGCACCTGAACCTGCCAAGGACAACCACAGTGTCAGAGATGTAAGAAGGGGATGGGGAACAGTTTGTTAATTATTAATACTATTTAAAGCATCTATAGAAGTGGTTATTGCTAGCCCAGGACCAATAGAGAGCTAATACTGTGAGGGAGGGTCCGCTGCAGCCAGTCACAACCTCTGCAATCCCTATTGCTACGGCAGCGAATGGCTTCAATAAGACACGTTTGGAAAAAAGTAATGTTCGGTAATTTCCCTCTTGCGGTATATTTTTCTTCCTGATTCACTAAGATTTTCACACGTGGTAATAGTTTGGTAATTTCCTGAAAAACATGGCTTCTTTTCCACGGACTGTTGAACTGTGTGCTCAGCAAGCAGTTACCAGGTAGCCGCGAGCAGTTGCCAGACAGCAGCAAACAGTTGCCTGGCAGCAGTGAGCAGTTATCAGGCAAGCAGTTGTGAGAGTTTTAGGGCTTATTCACACTGGAGCGTTTTGCCAGCGATTTCGACAAAACGCTCAAGCGCTAGCGCTTTTTAAAGCTCTAGTGCAATAATATCATATGGGCCTGTTCTAACTTGGGCGATTTGCATAAATCGCCGGCAATTAATGCAAATCGCCAAATGCAAATTTGTAGCCTGCACCATTTTCAGGCGATTTCACGGCGATCATGTTTCAGTGCTATAGAAGTGCTAAATGCGATCGCGGAAAAATCTCTGCAGTGTCCAGCAATTTTTCCGTGCTAAATCACGGAAAAATCACTCCCGCAAAGGCGTTTGGTGCTTTTAAGTGTGAATGGGCCCTTAGAGGCATTTCACTGCCTATTAACTGCCCATGGAAAAGAGGCCTAAGATTTTTACCTCATGCAGTATTTCAGTGCATGGTAATAGGTGAAAGATGTGATCAGGGATGCTCAAAACCGAATTCGGGTGAAACCCGGATAGTAGCTATCTGGATTTCACCCAGCTAATTACAATCAGCTGTGCGGGAGGAGGGGGGGGGGGGGGGGTCAATCTTACCTCTCTGACATCTTCAGTCCGTCCCTTGGCGCCTCTCATGATGCGGTCCAATCCGGCATCACGTGACTATACACTTCCTCCTTCAACCCGGAAGGAGGTAGTGTTTGTACTCATTGAACCGCATCGTGGGAGGTGCCGAGGGACGGACCGAAGAAGATGTCAGAGAGGTAAGATTGACCCCCCCCAGCCCGCACAGCTGATTGTAATTAGCAGGGTGAAATCCGGATAGCTACTATCTGTGTTTCTCCCGAATTCGGTTTTGAGCATCCCTGGATGTGATGCAGACAGCATTTTTATTTCTCCAATGCTACTGAAATGTATGCACCAAAACCTGCCAATGACAGCCACAGTGTCAGAGGTGCAAGAAGGGGATGGAGAATAGAGATGTCGCGAACTGTTCGCCTGCGAATGGTTCCAGGCGAACTTTGGGGGTTCGCGTTCGCCTGCACCAGGCGAACTTTTGCGGAAGTTCGATTCGTCCCATAATGCACTATGAGGGTCAACTTTGACCCTCTGCATCACAGTCAGCAGGCACATTGTAGCCATTCAGGCTACACTAAGCCCTGGAGCCCCACCCCCCCTTATATACGGCAGGCTGCGGCGGCCATTAGCCTCACTCGTGTGCCTGCTAGAGAAAGACTAGGGACAGCTGCTGCAGACTTGTTCTTCTAGGGACAGATTCGTTAGGTTCTTGGCTGCTTAGCTTGCTCTTGGCTGATTATTATTGCTTTTATAGCACCCCTCAACAGCTCTTTTCAGAGTTCATCCGGTACATTTGTTTTCTTTTTCTGTGTGTCAAACTGACACTTTTGTTGCATGCACAGCATTGCTAATTGATAGTGTGTGTGCCACTGCCAGCAGCCCAGCACATTCAGTGACTGCCTGTGTGCGTGACAGGGAGCTGCACATTGTACTACCCAGTACTGCATATACCCTATACCTGTTGTGTTTACTTAACCCACCTCATCACTGCATATACCTAGCTTTGTGTTGAGTGAACCCAGCTCACTGCATCTAACTACCTGTTGTGTTCAGTGAACCCAGCTCACTGCATCTAACTACCTGTTGTGTTCAGTGAACCCAGCTCACTGCATCTAACTACCTGTTGTGTTGAGTGAACTCACCTCACTGCATCTAAGTACCTTTACTGTTCAGTGAACCCAGCTCACTGCATTTTACTACCTGTTGTGTTCAGTTAACCCAGCTCACTGCATCTAAGTACCTTTACTGTTCAGTGAACCCAGCTCACTGCATCCAACTACCTGTTGTGTTGAGTGAACCCACCTCACTGCATCTAAGTACCTTTACTGTTCAGTGAACCCACCTCACTGCATCTAACTACCTGTTGTGTTGAGTGAACTCACCTCATTGCATCTAAGTACCTTTACTGTTCAGTGAACCCAGCTCACTGCATCTTACTACCTGTTGTGTTCAGTGAACCCAGCTCACTGCATCTAAGTACCTTTACTGTCCAGTGAACCCAGCTCACTGCATCTAACTACCTGTTGTGTTGAGTGAACCCACCTCACTGCATCTAAGTACCTTTACTGTTAAGTGAACCCAGCTCACAATGAAGCAATGACTGCCGGCTATTTGAGTGTCTCGGGTGGGGGTGGCACACAAAAGATAATAAGGTCGTTGCTTCATTGTGGTCAGACCAAATTTGATCAGCTGGACAGTCACTGTTGTTCTATCATTGAGCTACCACAGCCCGGCGACCATATGGGCTTGAAAACCGCCACGGCCTACACTCTAGCCACGGTGCGCACCAGTCCAGCACGGCCATCACTACGCAAACAGCTGTTTGTGGTGCGTTACACAGTGAGTTTGGTGTGTCAGTGTGAAGCAGAACTCTAATTACACTCCCTGATTGATGTATACACATGCAAGATGTTTGAAAGCACTTTAGGCCTGCAATTTAGCATTCAATGTGATTTCTGCCCTTAAAACGCTGCTTTGCGTCAAATCCAGGTTTTTCCCCGGGACTTTGGGCATGTATCCCACTCCGCCATGCCCCCCTCCAGGTGTTAGACCCCTTGGAACATCTTTTACATCACTTTTGTGGCCAGCATAATTTTTTCTATTTTTCAAAGTTCGCATCCCCATTGAAGTCTATTGCGGTTCGCGAACTTTTACGCGAACCGAACCTTCCACGAAGGTTCACGAACCGAAAATCGGAGGTTCGCGACATCTCTAATGGAGTACAGTTTGTTAGGCCTCTTTTCCATGGACTGTTGATAGGCAGTGAAATGCCTCTCAAACTCACAACTGCTCACTGATGCCTGGTAACTGCTTGCTGAGCACACAGTTCAATAGCCCGTGGAAAAGAGGCCTAAATGATTAGTACTATTCAAGGCATCTATAGACGTTATATCAACACTGGACCGAAAAAAAGAGCTAATACTGCAGTTGAGGAGGGGGGACCCCACGCATGTGTTTTCTCATTGCAATCAATGTAAAAAAGTACTGCAGGATGTTTATTTATTTTTTTATGCTATGTAGAATCACAGGTGCCTCCTATAAAATGCAGTCCCATAGATAGTCATTAATGTGTATTTGCATGGGTTGTTTTTTAACAGGATTTTCCCAAGTGTGACCCCTGTCTAAGGGCCTGTACACACTGGCTGCATTTTCGCTGCGTTTTTAAAATTGCATATGTTTTTTTTAATCCCAAGGCCTTTTTGAATAATCATGAAAATCGTGATGACCTATACAGAGTGGTGTAATGCGTTTTTAGAAAATCGCGATGACTCCTGTGCTTTTTTTAGCGCAGGAAAACGCAATGCATGCGATTTTCATTGTTTTTTAGGTTAATAATAGAGAAAATATAGCCTCAAGAAATCGAAGCGCACAAATATCGCAAGTGGAATATTGATTAAACGCACTGCGTTTGTGCTTGGCGATTTTCGGTGTGTACAGGCCCAAAGACACAATAGATTTGCAAGACAGCCAGGCAATGTACAATGTTTAGAACAAAAATTAATATGGCAGCCTCCATATCACTCTCACCTCGGGTTCCTTTTAAAGAGAGCCCAAGGTGAAATAGAAAAACGAGGCTACCTGATCCGGGGGGGCTGAGCGGATCAGGTAGCCTCTAAAACCGCCACTGGCACTGGACCGCAATAGCCCACTTTCACAGCATGCAGGGAGGCAGGGGAGCAGCGGGAGGCGTGTCCAAAGGAGAGCTGCCCAATGGCAGTGCTGGAAACCCTGCAAAAACGCAGGTGGGTGTTTTGAGCAGGGAATCCCTCTCCCCTATGTTTACCTCCAAGGTATGAACAAATATTGCTAATCTCGGGGGGCTGTAGTGAGGCAGTGGGGAGGGGGGGGGGGGGCAGAGAGCAGCATTGTGGGGACACAGAGGCATGTCAGGAGGCAAAGAACATGCCTCTGTGTCCCATCTGGCCCCCCAAGAACCACCTCGGGTTTTCTTTAAGATTAGGACCTAATCCCAGCCCTGTCCTTAAGGCCCACCAACAGTACATGTTTTGCAGGAAACCGCAAACATGCACAGGTGAGGTAATTAGTGTTGCAGCAGAGCTGATGTACTACCTCTGTGGATTTCCACTAAACATGCAGTGTTGGTGGGTCTTGAGGACAGGGTTGGGGAACACTGACTTACAGTATAGAGAAAATGATGTATCATCAGTTTATTTTCATTTCAGGTTTAAGCTAAAGCAGTATATTTTATTACTTACCATAGCTTTCTATTTTATAAGGTGACCTTTGAGACCGAGTAAGGAAATGCTAAAGTTTATTTTAAAAATAACTTTATGGTTGTTTTTATGTAAAGCACAAGTCACGAAAGCAGAAGGAATAACAGAGGGCGGTTTCGCCTCTCTCTGTTCCGGTATCACATTCTACTATCTGCAAGAAGCCTCAGATTCCTTCCACTATCAGAGCTGAACTCTTAGTAGGAATTGTGTAGAAGCCGTGGCAAAGTCCACCACGTGGCAGATAACACAGTCCTGAATCAATAACACAACAACACAGCCAAACTGCGTGATTATACGTACACTAAAGCTAGGCACACACTTTAAAGAGACTCTGTAATAAAAAAAAAGTTCCCCTGGGGGGTACTCACCTCAGTAGGGGGAAGCCTCCGGATCCTATCGAGGCTTCCCCCGTCCTCCTGTGTCCCACGGCGGTCTCGCTGCAACCCACTGAATGGACAGCCGACAATTTGTCAGGCTGTGCAATATTTACCTTTCCCAGCTCCAGCGGGGGCGCTGTTGCGGCTCTCCGCTCAGAAATAGCTGTAAATAGCTGATCTCAGTCGGGTCCACTCTACTGTGCAGGAGACTTGTGCCTGCTCAGTAGAGCGGACCAGACTGTGATGTGCTATTTACCCCTAATTCCGAGCCAAGAGCCGCCACTGCGCCTGTGCTGGACCCGGGAAGGTAAATATTTACATGCCCGCTGTTCAGTGGACCGCAGCGAGACCACCTTGGGACACAGGAGGACAGGGGAAGCCTCGATAGGATCCAGAGGTGTTAAAAAAAATTCCTCTGGGGAGTACTCACCTCAGGAGGGGGTCCTGAGGTGAGTACTCCCCAGAGGAATTTTTTAACATTACAGATCCTCTTTAACCAGCCTGGCGGTATGGACGAGCTCAGCTCGTCCATTACCGCCAAAGGCTGCAGCTCAGGCCCTGCTGGGCCGATTTTCATCAAATAAAAAGGAGCACACACAGCCGGCACTTTGCCAGCCGCGGTGCTACCTGATCGCCACCGCAGCGCGGCGATGCGGCGCGTGCAGCGGCAAAAGAGGGTCCCCCCAGCCGCCCGAGCCCAGCGCAGCCGGACCAAACAGTTCAGGCCAGCGCTAAGGGCTGGATCAGAGGCGGCTGACGTCAAGACTAGAGTTGGGCCGAACCTCCGATTTTCGGTTCGCGAACCGGGTTCGCGAACTTTCGCGAAAGGTTCGGTTCGCGTTAAAGTTCGCGAACCGCAATAGACTTCAATGGGGATGCGAACTTTGAAAAAAAAAAATTATTATGCTGGCCACAAAAGTGATGGAAAAGATGTTTCAAGGGGTCTAACACCTGGAGGGGGGGATGGCGGAGTGGGATACATGCCAAAAGTCCCCGGGAAAAATCTGGATTTGACGCAAAGCAGCGTTTTAAGGGCAGAAATCACATTGAATGCTAAATGACAGGCCTAAAGTGCTTTCAAACATCTTGCATGTGTATACATCAATCAGGTAGTGTAATTAAGGTACTGCTTCACACTGACACACCAAACTCATCGTGTAACGCACCGCAAACAGCTGTTTGTGTAGTGACGGCCGTGCTTTACTGGTGCGCACCGTGGCGAGAGTGCAGGTTTTGGTGGCTTTACAGCCCATATGGTCATCTGGCTGATGTAGCTGAATGACAGAACAGTGACTGTCCAGCTGATCAAATTTGGTCTGTCCACAATGAGGCAACGACCTTATTATCGTGGGTGTGCCCCCCGAGACACTCATCTAGGCGCCGGTCATTGCTCCATTGTGATACGCAAGCCCCTTCACCACGGCAAGGTAATGATCACGAAGGGGAATGGGCGCATGTACATGCCTTTTCTTTTGTTGTTGCAGCTGCCCGCAGTGCAGCCAGAAAAATTAGGCAGTCATGTACACGCACCCGAAAAATTATTACAGCGGCCGCTGCTAGCAGCGGCCTAAAAAATTCAGCAATCCGCCTGGAGTCCCGGACCCTGTTGGTGGTGGCGGAGAAGGTAGTCAAGCGGCCTGCAGGCAGACATGCTGTGTGGAGGGACTGGGAGCGACTTAGTCTTCTTGGGGCAGGCCAGGCAGCCAGTCACACGGCGTGCAGGCAGAGATGCTGTATGTGCGGGGACTGACTTAGTCTTGGGGTGGGCAGCAGCCCTCCGGGATCCATGCCTCATTCATTTTGATAAAGGTGAGGTACTTAACACTTTTGTGACTTAGGCGACTTCTCTTCTCTGTGACAATGCCTCCAGCTGCGCTGAAGGTCCTTTCTGAGAGGACGCTTGCGGCAGGGCAGGAGAGAAGTTGGATGGCAAATTGGGACAGCTCTGGCCACAGGTCAAGCCTGCGCACCCAGTAGTTCAAGGGTTCCTCATCGCTGTTCACAGCAGTGTCTACATCCACACTTAAGGCCAGGTAGTCGGCTACCTGCCGTTCCAGGCGTTGGTGGAGGGTGGATCCGGAAGGGCTACGGCGAGGCGTTGGACT
Source organism: Hyperolius riggenbachi (assembly GCF_040937935.1). NCBI lineage: Eukaryota > Metazoa > Chordata > Amphibia > Anura > Hyperoliidae > Hyperolius > Hyperolius riggenbachi. The sequence continues at coordinate 255,205,538 of NC_090653.1, forward strand.
AAAGAACGTCCGCATGTCCGACATCACCATGAGATCGCTGGAGCGTCCTGTCTTTGACTGCGTGGACACGGGAGGAGGATTAGTGGCAGTGGTACCTTGCTGGCGTTGTGCCGTCACATCACCCTTAAAGGCATTGTAAAGCATAGTTGACAGCTGGTTCTGCATGTGCTGCATCCTTTCCACCTTCCGGTGAGTTGGTAACAGGTCCGCCACTTTGTGCCTGTACCGAGGGTCTAGTAGTGTGGCCACCCAGTACAGCTCATTCCCCTTGAGGTTTTTTATACGGGGGTCCCTCAACAGGCAGGACAGCATAAAAGACGACATCTGCACAAAGTCGGATCCAGTACCCTCCATCTCCTCTTGCTCTTCCTCAGTGACGTCAGGTAAGTCAACCTCCTCCCCCCAGCCGCGAACAATACCACGGGAAGGTTGAGCAGCACAAGCCCCTTGCGATGCCTGCTGAGGTTGTTCTCCTGCCGCTGTCCCCTCCTCCTCCTCCTCCTCCCCCAAAGAAACACCTTGCTCATCATCCTCTGAGTCTGATTCGTCTTCTGCACACGACTTCTCTTCTTCCTCCTCCTCCCCCCTCTGTGCTGCCGCAGGTGTTGAGGAAACAGCTGGGTCTGATGAAAATTGGTCCCATGCCTGTTCCTGCCGTAACGGTTCCTGGTCACGCTCATTCGCAGCTCCATCCGCCACTCTACGCACAGCACGCTCCAAGAAGTAAGCGTAGGGAATTAAGTCGCTGATGGTGCCCTCACTGCGGCTCACCAGGTTGGTCACCTCCTCAAACGGCCGCATGAGCCTGCATGCATTCTCCATCAGTGTCCAGTTGTCGGGCCAGAACATCCCCATCTTCCCAGACTGTTTCATTCTACTCCAGTTGTAGAGGTAGTGGGTCACGGCTTTCTTCTGTTCTAGCAGGCGGGAGAACATGAGCAGGGTCGAGTTCCAGCGAGTCGGGCTATCGCAAATGAGGCGTCTCACCGGCATGTTGTTTTTGCGCTGAATTTCCGCAAAGCGTGCCATGGCTGTGTAAGACCGCCTCAAATGCCCACAGAACTTCCTGGCCTGCTTCAGGACATTCGCTAAGCCAGGGTACTTTGCCACAAATCTTTGAACCACTAGATTCATGACATGTGCCATGCAGGGTATGTGTGTCAGCTTCCCCATATGCAAAGCGGCAAGCAGATTGCTGCCGTTGTCGCGCACCACGTTGCCTATCTCCAGGTGGTGCGGGGTCAGCCACTCATCCACCTGTTTCTTAAGAGCAGCCAGGAGAGCTGCTCCAGTGTGACTCTCCGCTTTGAGACAAGCCATGTCTAAGATGGCGTGACACCGTCGTACCTGGCATGCAGCATAGGCCCTGCGGAGCTGGGGCTGTGTAGCTGGAGAGGAGAACTGCCACTCAGCCAAGGAGGAGGAGGACAGCGAAGAGCATGTAGCAGGAGGAGAGGAGGTGGCAGGAGGCCTGCCTGCAAGCCGTGGAGGTGTCACAATTTGGTCCGCTGCGCCCTGCTTGCCATCGTTCACCACCAGGTTCACCCAATGGGCTGTGTAGGTAATGTAGCGGCCCTGCCCGTGCTTGGCAGACCAGGCATCCGTGGTCAGGTGTACCCTTGACCCAACGCTCTTCGCAAGAGATGACACCACTTGCCTCTCAACTTCACGGTGCAGTTGGGGTATGGCCTTTCTCGAAAAATAAGTGCGGCCTGGCATCTTCCACTGCGGTGTTCCGATGGCCACAAATTTACGGAAGGCCTCAGAGTCCACCAGCCGGTATGGTAACAGCTGCCGAGCTAACAGTTCCGCCACGCCAGCTGTCAGACGGCGGGCAAGGGGGTGACTGGCCGAAATTGGCTTCTTCCGCTCAAACATTTCCTTCACGGACACCTGACTGCTGCTGTGGGCAGAGGAGCAGGAAGCGCTCAAGGGCAGAGGCGGAGTGGAGGAGGGTGCCTGTGAAGGTGGAAGGGAGAAAGCGGCAGAAGCAGATAATGCACCTGATGGAGGAGGAAGAGGAGAAGGAGGGTGGCTTTGCTTTTGTGTGCTGCTGCTGCTTTTGCTCAGGTGGCCATCCCATTGCTGTTTGTGCCTTTTCTCCAGGTGCCTTCGTAAGGCACTTGTCCCTACGTGAGTGTTGGCCTTTCCACGGCTCAATTTTTGTTGGCAGAGCGAGCAGATGGCTTTGGTCCGATCTGAGGCACACACATTAAAAAATTTCCACACCGCTGAGCCACCCTGGGATGTGGGCACTATGGGGACCTCAGCAGCTGATGCTGAAGGGCAAGTTGGCTGGCTGTACATAGGTGGCAATACATGGTGCCGGACACTGCCACCAGCTGTTTCTGACGAAGAGCTGCCCCAGCTTCTTTCAGCAACTTCTCTCCTCCTCCTACTCTCTGACTCCCCCTCTGAACTGTCCCCCTCTTCATCTCCTCTATTGGGTACATACAGTGGATCCCTATCATCGTCATCATCGTAATCATCCTGCCCAGCTTCGCTTGCCTCAGACAAATCCAAACATGCACCAACATCAGTAGGTCCTTCATCCTCCTTACACGTTACATCCATAATGTTGCCGCGTAACTCAGACATATGAGCTGGTGAAAATTCATCTGGCTGTAACAACAATGGCTGTGCATCAGTGATTTCACCACTAAATAATTCTTACGAAGTGTCAAATGCAGCGGAAGTGGTGCTAGTAGTAGCACTGGTGGCTGAGCAAGATGAGGTGTTCTGTGTCGCTAAATACTCAACCACGTCCTGACAATCTTGGGAGGTGATGGGACGTGCCTTCTTCCGAGCACTGTACTGTGGGCCAGGTCCACACGAAATTACATTTACACGACCTCGCGCAGACCTGCCGGGTGGCCTTCCTCTGGCTCTGCCACTACCTCTTCCTCTACCTGTTTTGTCCATATCGGGTATGCACGGAGTGGTATATCACACTGCGTGCACTCACGTAGGTAGGTGGGTTCACTTAACTGCACAGGTATGCGCACTGATGCGGTGGGTTCACTGAACAGAACAGGTATGCAGTGGCGGGTTCACTTAACTGCACAGGTATGCGCACTGATGCGGTGGGTCCACTGAACAGAACAGGTATGCAGTGGCGGGTTCACTAAACAGAACAGGTATACAGTGGCGGGTCCACTGAACAGAACAGGTATGCAGTGGCGGGTTCACTAAACAGAACAGGTATGCAGTGGCGGGTCCACTGAACAGAACAGGTATGCAGTGGCGGGTTCACTTAACTGCACAGGTATGCGCACTGATGCGGTGGGTTCACTGAACAGAACAGGTATGCAGTGGCGGGTTCACTTAACTGCACAGGTATGCGCACTGATGCGGTGGGTCCACTGAACAGAACAGGTATGCAGTGGCGGGTTCACTAAACAGAACAGGTATACAGTGGCGGGTCCACTGAACAGAACAGGTATGCAGTGGCGGGTTCACTAAACAGAACAGGTATGCAGTGGCGGGTCCACTGAACAGAACAGGTATGCAGTGGCGGGTTCACTAAACAGAACAGGTATACAGTGGCGGTTCACTAAACAGAACAGGTATACAGTGGCGGTTCACTAAACAGAACAGGTATGCAGTGGCGGGTCCACTGAACAGAACAGGTATGCGCACTGATGCGGTGGGTTCACTGAACAGAACAGGTATGCAGTGGCGGGTTCACTAAACAGAACAGGTATACAGTGGCGGTTCACTAAACAGAACAGGTATACAGTGGCAGTTCACTAAACAGAACAGGTATGCAGTGGCGGGTCCACTGAACAGAACAGGTATGCGCACTGATGCGGTGGGTTCACTGAACAGAACAGGTATGCAGTGGCGGGTTCACTAAACAGAACAGGTATACAGTGGCGGGTCCACTGAACAGAACAGGTATGCAGTGGTGGGTTCACAGCACAGGTATGCAGTGGTGGGTTCACAGCACAGGTATGCAGTGGTGGGTTCACAGCACAGGTATGCAGTGGTGGGTTCAATGAACAGGTATACAGTGGCGGGTCCACTGAACAGAACAGGTATGCAGTGGTGGGTTCACAGCACAGGTATGCAGTGGTGGGTTCACAGCACAGGTATGCAGTGGTGGGTTCACAGAACAGGTATGCAGCCAGACAGGAACAAGCTAAGCCTAACTAATCTTTCCCTGAGAGATAGTCTGCAGCAGCTCGCCCTACTCTGACTAATGCAGGCACACGAGTGGCCTTAATGGCCGCCGCTGCCTGCCTTATATAAGGGGGGGTGGGGCTCCAGGGGCTAGTGTAGCCTAATTGGCTACACTGGGCCTGCTGACTGTGATGTAGAGGGTCAAAGTTGACCCTCCATGTGCATTATGGGGCGAACCGAACTTCCGCAAAGGTTCGCCTGCGGGACGCGAACGCGAACCACTGAAGTTCGCATGGAACCGTTCGCAGGCGAACCGTTCGGCCCAACTCTAGTCAAGACGTCGGCTGACGTCCATGACGTCACTCCGCTCATCGCCATGGCAACTAGGAAAGCAAAACAAGAAGGGCCGCTCATCGCGGCCTTTCTTGTTACTTCTGATTGCCGGAGGTACGCATTAGGAGCGCCCTCTAATGGGCTTTCATGCAGCCAACTTTCAGTTGGCTGCATGCAATAGTTTTTTTTTTATTAAAAAAAAAACGTCCGGTCGCCAGCCTGGCAATCTTAATAGAACGCCAGGCTGGTTAATGTCATCCAAAGGGATTGGGACTCGATCTCGTGTCATAGTTCGAGGCAAGTTCTGCAGATAGGCTAGCAATGGTTTTTAACTTTAGTATCTCAAAATTGCATCTACAGAATGCTCAAAGGACCGCGTCAGTAAAAAAACTAAGCAGTTAAAATTTGACAGAACCGACAGATTATGAACTAGTTCATCTCCTTATGGGGGATGCTCAGGGTTTTCTTTGTTTTCAAAAGCATTTCCTGAACCTGTCAATTTTATCAGATTTCAACTGATAAATATTTTTTTGCTGGATTGGTCCTTTAACTTTTTGCGGACCGACGCAGTTTAAATCTACGTCGGGCAGGTGGCGCTGCGGTTCTGACCAGACGTAAACTCTATGTCCCATTCACCGCGCATCCCCGCCCTTTCCCGCCGCTTTCTACCCGCCGCAATGTGCTGCCCTGCCGCCTCTATGACGGCAAAGCACTGTGAGCCGGGCAGGAGCCGTTTTCATTGGCTCTTGGCCCTGTCATTACTGTAAGCCAATCCCATTGGCTTACATTGAGTGACAGGGTCAGGTGCATATTGTATTGATACCAGTCACTGCATACCTGTTCACTGCACCTGCGTGACAGCACGCAGTGTTATATACCAGTCACTGCATAACTGTTCACTGCACCTGTGTGTGTGACAGCTGCACATTGTGTTGATACCAGTCACTGCATACCTGTTCACTGCACCTGCATGACAGCCCGCAGTTTTATATACCAGTCACTGCATACCTGTTCATGGTACCTGTGTGTGACAGCTGCACATTTGTAATACCAGTACGTGCATACCTGTTCACTGCACCTGTGTCACCACACACTGTTTTATATACCAGTCCGTGCATACCTGTTAACTGCACCTGTGTGACAGCTGCACATTGTATTGTAATACCAGTCACTGCATACCTTTCACTGCACCTGTGTGACTGCACATTGTATTAGTCAAGTCAGTGCATACTATTCACTTCATCCCCCCCCAATATGGACAAAACAAGCAGAGGCAAAGCCAGAGGCAGGTCACCTGGCAGGTCTGTTCGAGGTCGTGCTGACGTGATTTTGTGTCGCCCTGGACCAAAGTACAGTGCTCAGAAGAAGGCACGTACCATCAACTCCCAAGATTGTCAGGACGTAGTTGACTATTTAACACAGAACACCTCATCTTCCGCAGGCACCAGCGCTACTACAAGCACCACATCCGCTACATTTGACAATTCGCAGGAGTTATTTGATGGGGCATTAACTGATTCACAGCCATTATTGTTACAACAAGATGAAGGCGCTAAGCAAGTTACACCACCTCATATGTCTGAGTTAGGCCTCACTATGGACGTAAGGTGTGAGGAGGATGATGAAGTACCTGCTGCTGGTGCAGTCTATGAGGTGTCTGATACAAGCGAAGCTGTGAAGGATGATTATGATGATGGCATGAATGTCACGTGGGATCCTAATAGACATGATGACCAGGGGGACAGTTCAGAGGGGGAGTCAGAGAGGAGTAGGAGGAGACGAGATGCTGAATGAAGCAGGGTGATCTCATCATCACAAACAGCTCGTGGCAGTGTCGCCACCTATGGACAGCCAGCCAACATGCCCTTCAACGTCAGCTGCTGGTGCCACCATAGTGCCATCACCCCAGGGCTCAGCGATGTGGACATTTTTTTGTGGGTCTGCCACAGATGAGAGCAATGCCACCTGTACTCTCTGCCACCAAAAATTGAGCCGTGGAAAGGCCAAGACCCACGTAGGGACAACTGCCTTACGAAGGCACACGACGAAAAAGCACAAACTGCAATGGGAAGACCACCTGAGGAAAAGCAGCACACAAAAGCAATGCCACCCTCCTTCTCCTCTTTCTCCTCCTTCAGGGGCATTATCTTCAGCCACTTTCTCCCTTGCACCTTCACAGCCATTCTCCTCCACTCCGCCTCTCATCTTGAGCGCTTCCTGCTCCTCTGCCCACAGCAGCAGCCAGGTGTCCATGAAGAAAATCTTTGAGCATAAGAAGCCAATGTCTGCCAGTCACCCCATTGCCCGGCATCTGACAGCTGGCTTGGCGGAATTGTTAGCTCGCCAGCTGATACCATACCAGGTGGTGGACTCTGAGGCCTTTCAAAAATTTGTGGTGATTGGGACACCGCAGTGGAAGATACCAGGCCACAATTATTTCTCAAAAAAGGCGATACCCAAACTGTACCATGAAGTTGAAAGGCAAGTGGCGTCATCTCTGGCACACAGCGTTGGGTCAAGGGTCCATCTGACCATGGATGCCTGGTCTGCAAAGCACGGTCTGGGCAGGTACATTACTTACACAGCCCATTGGGTAAACCTGGTGACTGCTGGCAAGCAGTGCTGCTCATCAGGATACCGGAAAACCCGAGTAGACTCGGATATCCGAACTTTTTAGGCCTATCCGATCGGATCCGGATTCCGGATATCTGGACGGTAATCAGGATAGCTCTATGCGGATAGTTGGTCGCAAAACCCGGATACCCGTGGTACCTGCCATGGTCAACTATCTAAACACAATAGCTGTGTAATTTTTTTGGAGGTGTCTGTGCTGTCCGAGTTGTGGGGAGGCCCCAACTGCGGCAGTACGACCGCTTCCCTGAACCTCTCCTAATTTTTTACTGTGCCGTGGTACCTACAACAGTGCCATGGTCAACTATCTAAACACAATAGCTGTGTAATTTTTTTGGAGGTGTCTGTGCTGTCCGAGTTGTGGGGAGGCCCCAACTGCGGCAGTACGACCGCTTCCCTGAACCTCTCCTAATTTTTTACTGTGCCGTGGTACCTACAACAGTGCCATGGTCAACTATCTAAACACAATAGCTGTGTAATTTTTTTGAAGGTGTCTGTGCTGTCCGAGTTGTGGGGAGGCCCCAACTGCGGCAGTACGACCGCTTCCCTGAACCTCTCCTAATTTTTTACTGTGCCGTGGTACCTACAACAGTGCCATGGTCAACTATCTAAACACAATAGCTGTGTAATTTTTTTGGAGGTGTCTGTGCTGTCCGAGTTGTGGGGAGGCGCCAACTGCGGCAGTATGACCGCTTCCCTGAACCTCTCCTAATTTTTTACTGTGCCGTGGTACCTACAACAGTGCCATGGTCAACTATCTAAACACAATAGCTGTGTAATTTTTTTGGAGGTGTCTGTGCTGTCCGAGTTGTGGGAAGGCCCCAACTGCGGCAGTACGACTGCTTCCAGATACCACTCTGATGTTGATTGACAGCCATTTTTTTGGGGGGGGGATTTTAAGTCCCCACATCATCAGCGTTTCCCTTTTCAAAACTATGATGTTACATGCCTCATATACCCTAAAAAACCTTTTTAAAGCAATTTAAAGGCCACTTCCGGGATTAAACCCGGATATCCGAATCCGGTCGGATACTACGGTCGGATATCCGAATCGGATTCGGATCGGAAAATTTTGAATTCGGATATCCGACCCGGATCGGACAGCGGGGTATCCGGATCCGAATCGGATCCGGATTTTGAAAAGGGGTATCTGAGCAGCACTGCTGGCAAGCAGGGAGTAGGTGGCTGTGCAGCGGACCTAGTTGTGACACCTTCACGGCTTGCAGGCAGGCCTGCTGCCACCTCCTCTCCTTCTTCTCCTGCTACATCCTCTTCGCTGTCGTCCTCCTCCTCCTTGGCTGAGTGGCAGTGCTACTCTACTGGTGCTGAAATCTCCTCTCCAGCTACACAGCCCCAGCTCCCCAGGGCCTATGCTGCATTCCAGGTACGACTGTGTCACGCCATCTTAGACATGTCTTGCCTCAAAGCCGAGAGTCACACTGGAGCAGCTCTCCTGGCTGCTCTGAACAAACAGGTGGATCAGTGGCTGACCCCGCGCTAACTGAGATTGGCAATGTGGTGTGTGATAACGGCAGCAATCTCATTTCGGCTTTGAATTTGGGAAAGTTGACACATGAATGCTGAATCTAATAATTCAGAGATTTGTGTGTAAGTACCCAGGGTTTCAGGACGTCCTGAAGCAATCCAGGAAGGTGTGTGAGCATTTCAGGCGGTCCCACACGGCCATGGCACGCTTGGCCGATATTCAGCAGAGAAACAACTTGCCGGTGAGGTGCTTGATTTGCGATAGCCCGACTCGCTGGAATTCAACACTCCTGATGTTTAACCGCCTGCTACAATAGGAGAAAGCCGTCAACCAGCATCTGTACAACTACAGTAAAAGGACATGCTCTGGGGAGATGGGGTTGTTCTGGCCGAAGTACTGGACACTCATGCGAAATGCCTGCAGGCTCATGCGGCCGTTTGAGGAGGTGACAAACATGGTGAGTCGCAGTGAAGGCGCCATTAGCGACATGATCCTATATGCTTTCTTCCTGGAGCGTGCCGTGCGTAGAATAGTGGATCAAGCTGTAGAGGAGCATGAAAAGGAACAGGAGGAAGAGTTGTGGGATCAATTATCAGCAGAACCAGATGTTTCCTCAACACCTGCGGCAGTACAGAGGAGGGGGGGAGAAGGAGTAAGAGTCGTGTGGGGAAGAGGAGTCAGATGAAGGAGTTTTTTTTTTTGAGGAGGCGGAAGAACAATCGCAGCAGGCGTCGCAGGGGGCTTGTGCTGCTCAACTTTCCCGTGGTATTGTTCGTGGCTGGGGGGAGGAGGAAAACTTACCTGACATCACTGAGGAAGAGCAAGAGGAGATGGATAGTACGTCTGCATCCAAATTTGTGCGAATAGCGTCTTTCATGCTGTCCAGCCTGTTGAGGGACCCCCGTATTAAAAAAACTGAAGGGGAATCACTTGTACTGGGTGGCAACACTACTAGACCCTCGGTATAAGCACAAAGTGGCGGAGATGTGAAGCAGTACACTAATTATACTACCTGATTGATGTTTTAAAGCACTTTATGCCTCCAATTTAGCATGCAATGTGATTTCTGTGCTTAAAACGCTGCTGTGCATCAAATCCTGATTTTTTTCCCTGGGACTTTTGGCATTTATCCCACTCCGCCATGCCCCCCTCCAGGTGTTAGACCCTTTGAAACATCTTTTCCATCACTTTTCTGGACAGAATTAATGTTTGAAATTTTGAAAGTTCGCCTGCCCATTGAAGTCTATTGCGGTTCGCAAAGTTCGCTCGAATGCAAAATCGGAGGTTCGAGTCATCTCTAGTTTTAAAAAAATATACATGCTACTGTAAATAAAACCCACAAATTTTATTGGCCCATTTGTCCTGGTTATTGCAACATTTAACAATTTTCCCTAGTACAATGTAGGCGCCAATATTTTATTTGGAAATAAAGGAACAAGGTTTTGCCTCTATCACTAATGGATGCAAAACATTACGTCCGTCAGTGATGTACGCAAAACCAGTGATGGACGCAAAACCTTGTACCTTTATTTCAAATAATATATTGGCACCATACACTGTACTAGGGAAAAATTTTAAACGTTGCAATAACTGGGACAAATGGGCAAATAAATCCATTATTCCCGTTGAAACGCAAGACTATAATTTAAAAAGTAACAGTATACCTTCTTGACATACATATTAAAAAAGTTCAGTCCCTAAGGTAACTATTTATTTTTTTTAATTGTATACATTTTTTAAAATTATTTTTTACAGACTTTTTTGGGTAACTATTGGGGAGTGTGGGAGGTAAGGGGTCAATTTTAAAATGTAAAAATGTATTTTCGTAAATAAAATGTTTGTAGATGTAATTTTACTATTTGGCCACAAGATGTCCTCGCAGATAACTTCCCTATGCGTAGTATTACTATGCAAAAAGGAAGTAATGCGTGGAAGTATAGTTTTTTTGTGAATGATGGCGCCATCTCATTGATGGCCGCCGTCAATCACCCGGGGACATAGATCGATGAATGGGAACGGTTCTCATTCATTGATCTCGCTACTAGCTATCGGCGGTGGTAACTAGCGCGGGAGCGTGCAGGGGCAAGCGGGAGAGTGCAGCAGCAAGGGACATAGTTCCTCATCCCAGCGGAGGGAAAGTGGGGGCAATGCAGGGACGTAGATACTCATCCCAGGGGAGAGGAAGTGGTTGAACGCTACTACTGTATGTGTAGTATGGATAATTAATAGAATATTAGTAGCAAAGAAGAGAGTCTAATTTTTATTTTCAGGTATATATATATATATATATATATATATATATATATATATATATATATATATTTTTTTTTTTTTTATAACATTGCATCTTCTCTAATATTTGCAGTTTACACACTACACTCTGTATTTTAAACTATGAAACAGAACAGAGCTAATGACCTTTTGAACTTTCCAGGAGTAAAACTTTATCTGAAGTCATCTTTCAGGGCTCGTACACACTAAAGGCGGTTTTTTTTTTTTTTTAAAGCACTGGCGATTTTTCAAAATCGCCCTGAAAGCGCTTACACCATTATACACCATTTAACACCATCTGCCCCCGCATACTGCAGTGCAATCTTATAGCACTGAATGTCCATCCCACCCTTTGCCTGTGGATCACAGACTTCCTGACCAACAGGTCTCCAGTTGTAAAGCTGGAGGTGTCATCTCTCAACCCAGGGCAACAAACATGGGGGCTCCACAAGGCTGTGTCTTATCACCAATTCTGTTTTCCCTCTACACGAACAACTGCAGATCCATGGCAAACTATGTCAAGGTCATCAAATTAGCTGATGACACCACCATCGTTGGCCTAGTAACCAACAGTGACGAACAGTCCTACCGTCTGGAGGTTGAAAGATTATGCCAGTGGTGCAGGGACAACAGACTGGTCCTTAACCAAAACTGTTGAGATGATAGTGGATTTTAGGAAGCATGCCCCTCCCCTCCACCAATCTACATTGTCGGCATCGAGGTTGAAAGAGTGGCCAGCATTCGCCTTCTGGGCACTACCATCTCTAAACACCTGACCTGGAAGGAAAACACTACCTTAACCCAGAGTAAAGCCCAGCAGAGGCTGTTCTTCATCGGACAACTGAAGAAGTTCGGCATGGCCCAAGAACTGCTGATGAACTTCTACACTGCCACCATGGAGTCTGTCCTCTGCTCATCGATCCTAGTCTGGTTCGCTAGTTCGTCCATCAGGGACCGATACAAACTTTAGAGGATCATTAGATCGGTGGAAAGAATTATTGAAAGACCGCTCCCCTCACTTGACTGCCTCCACTTCTGCAGACTACGCTCTAGAGCACTGAGGATTTCCGGCGACTACTCACACCCTGGTCACCTCTTTTTCTTCCGGCTACCTTCAGGCCGCAGATTTCGAGCCATCTACGCCAAAACAGACATAGTAACTCCTTTTTCCCCTCTGCTGTCAACTTCCTGAACTCGCTGGACTGAACTACCAAGCATAACTATGTCAATCTGGACACTGTTTACTGAATTCTAACCCTACTTTGCACCCGTTTTGCATTTACTTTTGCACTATTGATTTTCACTCCGGTTTCTGCATGTTCTGTTATTTTTGTACTTCTTGCTTCTACTATGAGCAATTGTAATGTGCCAAACCCAATTCTGGGCACGACCCAGTCGTGCTTGGCGAATAAATTCTTTCTGATTCTCTATGAGACAGTTCACATCTGAGTGGTTTGTTTCTAATCCGCTCAGAAAACCGGTGCATTTTTGAGACGATTTTGCCTCAATGGAAGGTATAGGAAAAACGCAAACGTTCACAAAATTGCTTTGTGCAGTGATTGCATTCACGTTTTTAAGAATAAATACATTGTATTTATTCTTTTCCAGATCAAAGAGTTCACTTCCTGACTAAAGTCAGGAAGTGTAAAAAAAATCAATCGCTCAGCAAAACCGCTTAGAAAAGCGGTTCACAAAAAAAACAGCGCGCAGATAATCGCCAAGGAAATAAATATGGCAGCCTCCATATCCCTCATTACAGTTGTCCTTTAACTCTTCCTGTACTGGAAAACAATGAGTTTCATATCTTTGCTACTAATGTTCTATTTCTTAGCTGTACTACACATACAAATCATTACCTCATAAGCCTATTTTCTCTTTGGATTCCCTTTAAGTGTTTTTAACCACTTCTGTACCACGCTATTTTGTGCTGATCTGTGCTGCGTGGGCTCTCCAGCCCACAGCACAGATCAGGTTGCAGCCAGGCCGATCAGACTTCCCCCCCCTTTTTACCCCACTAGGGGGATGTCCTGCTGGGGGGGTCTGATCGCCGCCGGCTGCTTGCGCTTGCGGGGGGGGGGGGGGGCTCTTCAAAGCCTCCCTCCGCAGCGCTTCCTGGCCTCCTTCCCCTTCCCTCCCTCTCCCTCCCCCTGTGAGCGGCGCAGGACGGATTTCCGTCCTGCGCCTGATGGGATAGGCTTTAGCCTATCAGATGCCGGCGATCCCCGGCCAATCAGAGGCCGGGGATCACCGATCTCCTCTACGGCGCTGCTGCGCAGCAGCGCCGTATACATGTAAACACCGGGGAAGATCTTCCCCGTGTGTTTACATTTACCCTGCGAGCCGCCGATCGGCTCGCAGGGTGTTCACGGAGACACCCTCCGTGAACTGACATGGAACGGTTTCCATGGAATACACTTCAGGATTCAGGGGCGTACATATACGCACGCAGAATCCTGAAGTGGTTAATATTGTTGAAATATGAGTGTTTACGGTTTATAATTGACTGATCATATGAATAGACAGCATGATGTAAATATTTTTCCAAACATAATGGAGTGGTGCTGTTTCTGGAATCTCTTTCCTCTTTGAATAGTATATATTAATATACTGTATATATAATTTTTTTTTTCCGACCCTAGCACACTCCTTTCTGTTGTCAATATGACGAATGTAGATGAAACCAATAAAGAGCCTGTAATATAATGCTTCCTATTGCTGCTGCAAGGATCTGCGGGTGGTAGGGTTAGTCACTCACCCACAATTCATTAGGTGTCAGAAAATCCGCCCACTCTACTAGCAAGACACCTCCGGCCATTTTTCCCCAACTCCTTCCGAAACTGTGGCCACACCCACCTGCATTGCCCACCCCCAGCACAGAAGCCACCAATTAGGCTGCTGTTGCAGAATCGTGATGGGCCGCAGCAAGCAGGTGGGGGTGGCCACAGAGCTTTGAAAGACTTTGGAAAAAAATTAGCCAAGATGGTTTTGTCGAGGGGGCGGAGTTTGACATCTAAGGAGCTATGGGCAAGCAGGAGAGAGATTAACCATACTATCTGTAATAAATATTTGTTGGTTGCTACGGGCAACAACACTACTTTCCTTTGTCCGGCACCATATCACAGAACGTGTGCTAACTTGACACTCATCACAGCAAAGGAGATAGAACTGTTAGACGTCTTTAAAGTTTAAGGAGTTTATTCAGCAAAACAGATATACAGGTGTGTTCATCAGCAATCTTCGTTACAGGTTCGTTACCTCAGCGAAGCAATCAATCTGTAGTAAGTCATCTTAAGCATTTCATGCTCTTGGTCCATCCCCTGTGAATCAACCAGGCTTTCTCTTAACGAACATCTATGCTAAATTGTGCTAAGGCAGCACTTGGCTAAATACAGCATTGGCTAACCTTGGCACTCCAGCTGTGACAACACTACAAATCCCATCATGCCTCTGCCTCCCCGAGTTATGCTTAGAGCTGTCAGAGTATTGCAATGCCTCATGGGACTTGTAGTTCCACCACAGCTGGAGTGCCAAGGTTAGCCATCACTGCCCTAGACCGTCCGTTCCTTATAAAGAGCCAGTCAAGAGTTAAATGTGACATCACCCTGCAGGGACCAGTCACCTATCGCCTGCAATTGGCTGATAAGAGCCTGTGATGGATGATGCTGTCCGCGACTGCTCAGATGGGAAAAGCCAAATATGGTGTTTCCTCACTTAATTTCCCCCGAAAATGAGGTAAAAAGTCTCAAGACCATTGTTTAATGTACTGTGAGAATGTTTTAATAACAATGGCTCATTTTCTAGTGCTTGCCGTCAGCTAGTCTGGCATATGCACTGGAAATCTCTTCTACAGCCTTGTGGAAGACACACAGAAAGCTCTACATTGTGCTTCTATATATGCCTGTGTTTCTCTCCAAGAGAAATCCTCCTTAACCTCCTCAGCGGTAACCCCGTGCTGGACACGGGGTAAGCCGCTGGAAGGTGCCGCTCAGGCCCTGCTGGGCCGATTTACATAATTTTTGTTTTGCTACACGCAGCTAGCACTGTGCTAGCTGCGTGTGCATAATGAACGCCCCCCCCCCCCCCCAGACCCCTTGCGCTGCCTGGCCAATCAGTGCCAGGCAGCACTGAGGGGTGGATCGGAGTGCCCGCTGACGTTGATGGGGAAGCCCATACAGGGAATCCCGTTCAGAACGGAATTCCCTGCAGGGTAAATGTGCCGGCGGTGATCGGAGGGGTGTGAAGGATAGCGAAGGGGGGGGGGGGGGGAAGCATGTAGCTAGCGCTAGGCTAGCTACATGCTTTAAAAAAAAAAAAAAAAAAAATTAAAAAGTGCTGCGCTGCCCCCTGGCGGATTTATTGTACCGCCAGGGAGGTTAAAGAGAAACTCTGCAGAGCAAGTCCTTTTTCTAAGACCATTTATCTACACTAACTGAGGGCTCCAAATTCAAGCATATACTTAAATTCCAAAACTATCCCTTTATGCTTGCAGCAGTATTTCCAGCCAATCACAAAAAGCTTTGGGTGGAGCCAGGGCTGTATCAGAACTGCTGCATTCCTTTTGCTCGTCACACCTAGCTTTTCTTTGAACAATGCCGCTCCTTACTTGGTTCCTGAAATAGGTTTCAGGTAGGAGTGTAAGCAATCAGAACCTGACCATCATATCTATGCTGTGAGTCATTCACTAAAACCCTAGAATACGGAGTACTCAGCTTTAGGAAATCTGAGAGTTTGCATTTAAAGGACACCAGATGCGAAAGCATTTGGTAAAAACTAAACCAGTACTGGGTAGGGGGGCATAATCAAGTACTCACCGCTCCTCCTGTTCTCCATCCCCCGCCGCTCTTATCTGGTCCGTCACGTTGTCCTGGGCGACTTCGGCAACTCCAAACCCGGACATACTATGCTTGCTCCTGCGTCCCGGCATAAGCGCTGATTGTAAACACAGGGGGAGCGAGCGCGCTCCAGTCCTGTGACATTTTGCGGCCACAGGAGAGCAGAACGGACATACTGCGCATGCATGGCGCAGTATGTCTGGGTTTGGAGTTGGCGAAGTCGCCCAGCACAACTGGACGGACCAGAGGAGAACGGCGGGGGGCAGAGGGGAACAGAAGGCGAGGTATTTGATTATGCCCCCCTACCCAGTACAGCTTTAGTTTTTACCAGATGCTTTTGCATCTGGTATCCTTAAACAGTCTTTTTTGCTGAACCCAGATTTGTGTAGGATGTGCCTGTAGCTCCCTCATTTTTTTTTTTGTAATAATTTTTAAAGTGTACCTAAAAGGAAAAAAGTGCCCCAAATTAGTACTCACCACAGTAGTAGGATTTGCATAATCCAGAGACTAACAGTCTTCCCTCACCAGAGCTGGATCTTCCACAAGGCAAACCTAGGCAGTTGCACAGGGCCTGGTGAATGCTAGCCCCACCAAATCTGACCAAAACAAAAAGGCAGGTAACCATCAGCGCTGGGCAGCAACTGCTACCTTGCCTGGGTCCCAATTTAGTCTTAATCCATTTCTGCCCCTCACCTCCACCGATGCAGCACTAGGACCCCGGAACCCTCTAGACAATGACTTAGTTGGGCACTGCATGCTGCCATCCATAGAGGGAACCTGAGATGGGGGATTATAAAGCAAAATATACATACCTGGGGCTTCCTCCAGGCCCCTTCGGCCTGAACGCTCCCACACCCTCCTCTTCTGCCTCTCCGTCCACCCACAATTGACCCAGGAAAGTCCTCCGGTCCGGGGCCAACTGCGCATGCGTGGCTGCCTTCACATTCTGGTGACAGGAACAAGACAGGGTAGCACGCCTGCACTGACTGGCCCGGACTGGAGGATTCTGCTGGGCCAGTTGTGGGCGAAGGAGAAGTCGACTGAGAACAACAAGGGAACGATCAGGCCAGAGGAGGCTGGAGAAAGCCCCAGGTAGGTACACATTTTTAAAGGGGCCCCATCTCAGGTACACTTTTAATGTGTAGGAAACCTTGTGCATGTGCGGTAGCATGGAGCTGATCGGGCCCAGCTTCTTCTGCCAAGCCAGACTGGGCTCCGTAAAACTGCGAAGGCGCGAGTCCTGCTCAGTGTGACCATGATTTTATTTATTTGCTTGCATCGTGATTGTGTTGTACATTAACCCTTTAGCAGCAAATTTATTCAAATGCTCCAGGCCAATTTATTTTAGCACATTTTTTATTCTTAGTTACTTTTCTTAGCTTCTAATTAGTACAGCTGTAATGTGTATTTATGGCCACTTGTCTTGAGGGGGCAGTGTGAGACAATAAAAGAGGACTTCTGCTTTCAGTTTCTGTTTGGAGAGAGAGATCAAAGCAATCCAAGAAATTACAGCACATGTTCTGCCTACTGAAGACAAAAGCAGTGCATTATTTAACATGAGATAACTGGTTTGTGGCTGTTAACAGGTTAATGAACACTTGCACCAACTTCAATATCAGAATCTCTTCCGTACACATTGCCAAGCCTAGACTTGCAGGTTTCGCAGTGCCCCTGAAATCAAAACACTCCAGTGAAAATAATGTAATAAAAAAGTGCTTCATTTTTACAATAATTATGTATAAATGATTTAAGGCCCGTTCACATTACAAACGCGGACGGCCACGCATGCGGAACGCACGCCATCCGCGTTTGTATGCGTTGCGTGGCTGATCCCATCACTGAAAAGTGAATGGGACAGCTGCGCGTTTTTGCAAAATCTGCGTGCAGCATGCGGTCCCGGACCGCACAGATCCGGAACGCATGCAGTGTGAACATCAGACAGTGCACTCTATGCGCTGTCTGATGTCGTGCGTATCGGCCTCCTGCACGCATTTCCAAAACGCGGCTGGAAACGCATGCAGTGTGAACGGGCCCTTAGTCAGTTTTTGCTCATTGTAAAATCTTTCCTCTCCGATTTACATTCTGACATTTATGACTGCTGGCAGGTGATGTCAGTGGAAGGCGATGCTGCTTGCTTTTTTGGCAGTTGGAAACAGCTGTAACAGCTGTTATTTCCCACAATGTGATGTCAGAAAAATGGTCCTGACATCACACTGTGGGAGGGGTTTTCCCACAATATCAGCCATACAGACCCCCCTGATGATCCGTTTGAGAAAAGATTTCTCATGGGAAAGGGATTATCAGCTACTGATTGGGATGAAGTTCAATTCTTGGTTATGGTTTCTCTTTAAGAAGATTACAATAACAATAATGATAATAATACTGATACAACAAGCCAGGTCAATTTATCTGCAGTGCAAATATTTATTCAATCAGTTGTTTACATCGATATACCGTTACAAGGTCAGTTAAAGTCCCAGACTCGATCTACCATAGTTGTAATAACAATAATACAAAAAAATGAAGAATGAAGAATTAGAGCTAAAGTTTTCACAGGAATATAGAAATATAGACTTTGGCCACTTAACCACAACTGGCTAAAGACGACAGGCTACAAACATTTAAACATCTGATATCTTTCAATATATTAATTCTATTTATTCGTTATAAACTTTACCAAATCAAGTGCAAAATAGACTTTTGTGTGACTGCATTTTTTTTTCCTTTAGACACGAGACGACTAGATGCAAAAATAACAAAACAGGATTTACGTATTAAAAAATATATAGTAGTAAAAAAAAAAAAAAAAAAAAAAAAAAAAAAAAATTTAACGAAAAGACCTTTGCCGTAAGCATCCAATCCGGTAAGTCGTCTTAAAATTGACAACAGGGATAAGATTGGTTGCAATGGCAAACTGTGCTTTTCCCTACATCGGTTGCATAGTGACGGGGGGGGGGGGGGGGTGGAGCATAATGAAGGGGATGATGGAGTGTGTGAAAGGACCAGCTTGGCAGTGCATGCTGGGTAATGGAGATGCTTAAAGATGACCTGTCAGTAGAAAAATATGAACGCCCCCTTCCTGTCAGTAGCTCTTGAGCTAAAGGTCCAAACAAGAATACAGATTAGGACATCGTAGTTAATGGATGCATAGTTCAGCGACTCAAACTACTGAAGCCAGAGGAGAATGATAACAGCTGCTGTACATGATTGGTCCGAGGTGGTGATGATGGAGTGAATAGACGCATATAGGTGTCCACAGAAGAGCCTGCTGGAGTGCTGGGGGCCTGAGACGCTACGCTGCTGGAGCAGTGTTACTACCAGTAGTTATTCAGTTCGGCAGCAGTGCGAAGAAGAGGAGGGAGATGGGAACGAACCACTGTTCCTACCACACCCATATAGGGATATGAATTCTGCTGAAAACTTACCCCACAAGTCAATGAGCTGATCATTATGTCGCTATCTACACAAGCCATGGGATGCCCAATGATTAGGGGAGGTATATAAGGCTCTGCCCATCTTTTCCTTATTTTTTCTATACTTCCACCACTAACTTGTCCGTTTATTTCTATACATTAAAATAATGCTCATTTCATGTAGAGCCCCTTTAAAAGACGTATGAGAAAAACGAACACAGCAGGAGTTGTAAAACACCTTACTAAAGTTTACATAAAGCAAGCCTGAAGTGAAAATAAACTTATAGATAATGAATTGTATCTGTCGTACGAATAATAAATAGAACATTAGCAGCAAAGAAGAAAGTCTCAGTTTTCCAGTACAGGAAGTGCTAAAAAAAAACACAAAAAAAACCTTGAGTTATCTATGCGAAAAACCTTCTCTGAGCTAATCAACCCTCTGAGTTCCTGTTTTCTGAAGCACTTAAACAGCCAACAGTGAGAAGCAGCTTGAGATGAGGTTTTAATGCAGGAAAGTTCAAAGGGGCATTATTTCTGCTTTGTTTTACAGCTTAAAATACAGTGTGTGGTTTTAAAAATGTAACTGTGACAGAATGTTGAAACATTAAAGTGAACCTCCGGACTAAAAATCTACTCAGCAGAACTTAAAAGGCTTGGTGTTTCTTTAACAGTTTCACAGCATCAGAACTTTGTTTTTCTTACCAAAGCATCATTCTTAGCTGCATTTTTAGCTAAGCTCCACCCATCAAAGAAAAAAAGCCCGGGCTTTTTTCCCTGATGCTATGCAGAGCATGATGGGATTTCCTATGTTGTTATTCATGTTGCCTAGCAACTGGGAGAGGTGCTCAGGACACAGGACAGTTGGAACTGTGTCTCATGCTCCCTGTCACCTCCTTTCAACCAAAAAGATGGCTGCCATCATGAAATCAAACATTTGCCTTTTCTTTTAAAACAGGGTGGGTAAGAGATTATATTACCTATCTATTTTCATTAACATAACTAATGTAACTTAATGACAGTATGTTTGTTTAGGCTGAAGTTCCTATTTAAGAAAAAAAAAAAAGCTATATATCTGAAAATAAAAATAGGAGACTATTTTCTTTGCTACTGGTCTATTCATTATCACTACTACACATACAATTCATTACAAGTTTGGGGTTTGTTTGTTTTTTCGCTTCAGATTTGCGTTACAGCAATCCTGAAGTGAGCTTAAAAAGAAAAAATGTGATTACTTGTTGACCCTTAGGTTGAATAGGCCTAGAGCAGTGATGGCTAACCTTGGCACTCCAGCTGTGGTGAAACTACATGTCCCATGAGGCATTGCAATACTCTGACATATCTAAGCATAACTCAGGGAGGCAGAGGCACGATGGGATTTGTAGTTTTGTCACAGCTGGAGTGCCAAGGTAAGCCATCACTGTCCTAGAGGGATCCTGCACTGCAAGGTTAGACTGCAGGAGGATACAGAGGTAAGTATCTACCCGCTTTGTTTCAGGGCACTTCTGGATTGCTTCAAACTGACAAAGGCCAATAATTCCAACTTTTAACAACCTTTTAGGGCAGGTTATAAGAAAGGGAAACATACCTCACGACTAGCTGCCAGTATCACTATAACAAATTACAGTCTAGCTCAACATACAATAATATCTCGTTTCCCCACTCTGTATTGCCCATACAGTTATCCTACTTGCTTTTGTTCCAAAGTAATGTCACATGTGCAACAAATCGCTCCCAGCTCTCAATACAGCAGTGCTGGGAGCTGCCACTGCACTGATAGGTCCTATTAACATCAATCACAAAGCTCTTCAGTAAGGAAAATTATTTTTCCTCTGCCTTACAGTCATACTGAATCCTGCAAGAAAACAAAAACTCTCTGCTGTGTTTTCTCAGTCTTATCAACTGCAATGAGTGATCAAAGAACAATCTGGGAAGCTGCAATATATCGGATAGAGTTTTCAAGTAAAGTGGAAGTCTATTAAAACTTTTAGACACGCTGTGTTCCTCCCACATAACGTCCGAAAAGATAAACGGAGCTCAGCCTAACATATGTGCAGTGCAGGTAGGGGTCACAACATGACGCAGCGATTGTATAGCAGATCGCTCTACAATCTCACAGTGGCTGCTGGTCAATGGCTGGTGCGGGAATAACCAATGACTAAATCTATTTAATATGAAGTACTGAAACAATTACTGCAAAATGAATAGGAGATGATCCGAAACGCGTCACTTAGGGATGTGTCTGGAGTAAGGGCCAAGCTAAGGATTGGATTCTGGGGAGCCCTAATTTAAACACAGAGTTACTGTAAATCCAGCTGCTGCATAGGATTTGCTGAAGGCATCTCCAGTTAACCCCAAGTATTCCCAGCATTACGCAATAAGTGGTCCGGCAATCTTGGAATGCATTTAAAGCTGTCTGCCAATTAGGGTTTAGGATTTGTCACCGCCGCCTGGTCCATATCAGATTGTAGCGTGGGTGGCTAAAGGATTTTTGAAATAATGGCTCTGCATTAAAGAGAACCTGTGGCGGATTGTAGCCTACAAAACATAGTTACCTAGGAAAAAGAGAAGCGCCTCGATCCTTTGGAGATTTCCCGCTTCGTCCTCCAGACAACCGTCCGCTGCTCGGGGCCCACATTAAACCTTGTGTCCATGCTCCCAGCTGTGCACGAGCACAGCCATGCCACACCCACGCAAATGTGGCCACGCCTGCACGGAAGCACGGAGCCGCTTTTGGACGAGAGGCTCTGGCTTGTTGCGCAGGCGCGGCCGTGCTCACGAAGGCACAGTACAACTGCGCTTGTAGGTGGCGTGGAGCATGGCCAGGATAACATATCAAACAGGTCTTGCCGGATATATTCAGGGGGTCCGCGCTCGGCAAACGATGGGAGAAGGAACGACACGGGGAGCCTCGGGAGAATCCGGAGGCTTCCCTCTTCATAGGCAAGTATCTCCTTTTTTTTCATCCCAATCGGCTTTCTATTATAATTACAGCCTATAATTGTTGATGCAAATTTCATGCAGCAGCCTCGATATGGACGGAGAAGCAACTCCATGCCGTCTGTCTGGGGTTTTTTTGTTTGGTGTTACTAGGCTTGATTTGCCCCCTCCACCCAAACAAAACCAACCAAAGCAAAAAAAAAAAAAAAAAAAAAAAAAAAAAAAAAAATTGTATATGGAAAAACTCTCTGGTGATACATCCATATAGTGCTTTGCAGGCAGTTAATCCTAGCAGGGCAGGATCATCCACCAGGTAACCAAGGCAATTGCTTGGGGCCTAGTGGCTGTCAAGGAGCCCACCTGCCACTATCTCTCCCCTTCAGCTTTTCAAAAGGACCACAGAGGTCCCCAAAGCCACTGCCTTCCTAGGGCCCCATTACATCTGGATACTAGTGGTATAGATAGACTTTCCCCCTCCCTCTGCGTGCAGGAAATGGTTAATGCGATGGGGGGTGCACTTAGAGGGAACCTCTTATGAAAGGGATTCGGAGGCAGCCATATCTGATCCCTTTATTTAACAGAAAATGCCAGTTGTGTGGCTGCCACGCTTAAATTTTTTTCTGTCTGAAGTGTCTGTGCTACCCTGGAACAAGCATGAAGTTAGAACAACTGATCTGCAAACTGGTTCTGAGTCAGTAACTCAGAAAGTAGCAGAGGCAGAAGAGCTACAACAGTCGGGGAACTGGGTTTTTTTTTTCAAAAAGAAGAAACAAGGATGGCAGCCGCCATATTCCCTCTTCTACAATCTCCTTTATGCCAAGTACACACCATGCAACTTCCCGTCAGAGCGACGGGTCGAACTGATCATTTGACATGTTCGATCTGCTCCAAATCAATAACGGGATCGATTTTCAGGTCACTACTGCACAAAATCGATCCAGTTTTTCTATCGGGAGGAGATTGGACATGATCGGTTTGACGCATCAATCGGATAGGATATTAAATGGTATGTACCTAGCATTACTATTACTAAGCCAGCTACTGCATTGAGCCCTCCCCTAGCCCCTCCCCCAATCCCCAAATCAGCTCCTGATTGGACTTCAGTACAAAAATTAATTTCACCATCAAGAAATCTTGTCACCTCTGCATACGATTTCACTCAAGCGTTCACAGAATCTGCACACTCACTCACAGATCAGGCAAGTCCTGCCAGTCGCCAATAAGAAAGTCTCTCATTCGATGATCATTCAGCCAACACGCAGATTGTTAATATAATTAACAAAAAAAAGGTCCACTGTAAGCAGCAGAGTGAGCTGCCGGGTTTCCGTTACCACATTTTAAATAAGTGCCAGTATTGCAAAAGCGGCACGGCGTCCAGAAAAGAGCGGAGGTGGCTCGGGGCCGGTGACCGGTCTTGCTGCAAAGACGGTGCCACAGTTCTTTCCCAAGATCCTTTGCAGAAAGGGTTGGTGCTCTGAGTCTCCAGGCGCTGGCCAGGCCTCTGAGTCTCCAGGCGGTCTTCTTCTGGATCCTGAGAATAAGTATTGATGTCGGGGCAGTGAGAATATAGTGGGGGACTCCACAGGTCCGTGTTCCGCCGTCTTTAGAAGTACAGGGCTGGCTCACTGCGGAAGTCTGAGTGGGAGTCGCAATCGGCGGGTGTGAGCTGCAAAGGGAGAGAGAAAGTAAAAGCGTGTGAGAACGTGCGAGATCCTGGGACGTGTGCGCACAGAGCAAGCAGAAATTAAAGGAGACCTGCAGAGACACAAATATGGGGCTGCAAAATGTATCCTCCAATAAAGAGAGAGATTTCTCTGGCGGTCCTGCTGATCTTTTAGGTTCAGTGTTTCATTCCCAAGTCCAGACAAGTTAAGCAACCAAATATCTATACTATTAATCAATCTGGTCATGTGATCGCAGTTCCCCTGGTGTTCATTTAAATGGAAGCCCCTTTAGAGAGGGAGTCCCATGTGAGTAGCCAATAAGAAGACCCTGCAGCTGCTTCAGGCTGGGGAAAGGGGAGGGGCTTGCAAGCTGCTGAATAACACTGACAAGAACCCCTCCCCCCCACCTCCTCTAAGTGCCTTACAAGATCCACTCACCTAATGCCCAACCTTCCCTCGAAGTGCCAAACAAGAGCCTCCCACCTAATACTCAACTCTAAACCTCCGTCTAAGGCCTCGTTCAGACTATACGCGCTGCCGTGTGCATTTTGGCAGCGCGTATAGTGTGCGACACGCAAGAACGGTAGAAGGGCATAGACAGCCCTTCTACCGTTCCCATCATATGCGCGATTGCGCTATCGCGTGCTGCACGCATTTTTGTGAATCGCAGCGCAGATCCCATTCATTGTAATGAATGGGATCTGCAGCGCAGCGCATAGGAGCGCAGATGGCGTGCGATTGGACGCATTGCGTTCCGATCGCACAGCCATCTGCGCTAAATGATGTGAACGAGGCCTTAGTGCCTAACAAGAACTTCCCCACCTAATGCCTAACCCTCCTTGTGGTGCTTTAAACTAACCTCCTAACCCCAGGGCCCAATCATATACAAAAGGCTACAATCACTAATTCCTATGTAGGAGCCGGTCAGCTAGTACCTGCATCGGCACCCAACTCACCAACTGGTCACCAAATGACCGATAATTAACACAAGTGTCTGCTAGATGTCTGCCGATCCCACCACGCAAATTACCTTATCTGGTTAGGGGAACCTTGCTGAAATTATAAATGTAAAACTTTTTAAGCTAAAACAGTCACTTAACGGACAAGTGTAGTAGATGTAGGTGTTCATTTGTCTGGACTTGGCTATAAATCACATGCCTGCAGAGGGCATACTGCTATCTGTATTCTCCCCCTCGATCAGCCAATCAGAAAGAGACCCATGGCAAAGAGTCAGCACAACAGCCACGGCAAATAGGAATTTTATATAGAAATGGCAGCCTCCATATTCCTGTCCGTGCCAGGATGACCTCACCCAGAACTGATGGTGGTTTGGGTGGATGATGGCAGATTGCATTGCTTGATTCATACCCATTTAAACTCCAGTGGCAAGTTTTCCTTGCAGAAATCTGCCCCTTTTTACCAGCCATAATGATGGTGTCACTGTCCTGCCGCTTAATTCCCGCGATGGTTTGACCGCTTTACATTTTGGGGAAGCCATCGGACAAGGGTGACACCATTACTTGGCTTTGTAGCGGCTGTTTATGGAGATGGGTCACCACTGGAGTACCAAAGAGATATAAGAATGTCAGCGCGTCATTCAGCTTGCCAGCTACCATGCAAAAGTGACATAGGAGTTCTGCGGGGGGTGTTCACACCTTAAAAAAATGTCTTAATTACAATCCAGTTCCAGGACTTGCAAAAATACCTCCCATGATCTATGAACAACCCCCCCTCTTCCCACACCATGTCAGAAATGGCAGATCCAGTATATACAGTGTGTACAAAGTGTTTGAGTTCTGACCAGTCTAACTCCTGCATGTCACATAAGGCTATGCACACAATTGTTATATCACCGCAAGGAAAGGGCCGTAGTGGGCGTGTCACTATGAGGAGAGGGCTGGGACTCTGGTGGGTGTGTCACTATGAGAAGAGGGCTGGGACTGTGGTGGACGTCACTATGAGAGGGCTGGGACTGTGGTGGGTCTGTCACTATGAGGAGAGAGCTGGGACTGTGGTGGGTGTGTCACTGAGGAGAGGGCTGGGACTGTGGTGGGCGTGTCACTATGAGGAGAGAGCTGGGACTGTGGTGAGCATGTCACTGAGGAGAGGGCTGGGACTGTGGTGGGCGTGTTGCTATGAGGAGAGGGCTGGGACTGTGGGGGCGTGTCACTATGAGGAGAGGGTTGGGACTGTGGTGGGCGTGTCACTATGAGGAGAGGGCTGGGACTGCAGTAGGCGTGTTATGAGGAGAGGGCTGGGACTGCAGTTATCACTTTGCCCATGTGCCAGAGTTTTACATGTATGGCCTAATTGTGGCCCGCAAAGCCATCATATTTGTCCTTCAAGTGCTTTTGCCACTTTTCATTATGTTTGGCCTACTCTAGACCACCAGAGAAGCTATATTGGAGGTGGAGCCCTAGATCGCCACGAAAGCTATAAGGGAGAGGGGGAAAAGCACTAGACACCAGGGAACTGGTATAGGGGAAAGAGGTGGGTCACTAGACACCAGGGAGCTGTATAGGGGAGGGAGGGTGCCTACTAGTTGCAAGGGAACCGTATAAGGGAGGGAGGTGGCCACTAGACATTGAGGTTGGCTCACGACTTGGTCCCAATATGCAATTTCGTCCCGCTTTGTATGCAAGTTTGGTCCACCTGAATTAGACAAAGCTTTGCAGACTAACTGAATTGATACTCTGTATACATACAGGACCTACAGTTTCTGACATTTTCTGGTGTGTGAAACTGTTGTGCCCATTTAAAAAAAATAAAAAAATTCAAGACATATTAAGCACTGCGTGTATAAACAACAGTCACAAACTGAAACAGAAAGAAAATCTGAACTTTTGCATGGGCTGTTAATTAAGGTTACCAAGTGTAGTGGAAGGATCTGATAACATGCAAATTAAGCATCTGACAGCCTTGTAAATTATGCGCGTATGCGTTTGCTCAAGCTGGACAAGCACGGCTAAGGAGGATTCAAAGCTGGAACAGCTACCTTCGCATTGCAAATTCACCTTTTTTATGATCTTCCCAGTTTGGTCTTCTTCTGCTATAAAGAAATAAAATCTCTCATTTGTTTACATGTATCTGATAAGAGGACACCAGACAAAGCAAGTCTTCTTTTAACAGACAAAGGCAAATTTATACAGCGCAATAAAAAATAAAAAAAAAATGCAAATGCTTTGAGTCACCTGCAGCTCCTCACTGGGCAATATTCAGTCTGTAGAAAGCCGAATCAATGACTGTTCTGCATACCGGGACGATACGTAAATAGCTAGTGACATCACACTCCCCGCCTGTGGGTTCTCTGCATCATGTGATACAAAGTAACCAATGATGCAGGGAGGAAGTGTCACTGAATATCGGCAGAACTGATGGTCAGGGAGATGTGAATAATACTCATTTTCATATATATTTCATGTAGTTGCAAGAGCTGCTCCCCTAGAGTTGTGCCTCTAACATAAGGCGAACATTATGCATTTACAAATTAAATGTGTGATAAATATGCCCTACTGTATTTCACACTTAAAGCAAATCTGAAACAAAAAAAAACAAAAACCTTATGATATAATGAATTGTATGTGTAGCACAGCTAAGAAACAGAACATTAGTAGCAAAGAAAAAAAAAGTGTCATGTTTTTCAGTACACAAACAGTTGTTTTACAGCTTAAAATACAGAGAGTGGTTTCTCAACTGCAAATATGACAGACTGATGCAATGCTCTAAATAAAGCCATATAACTGAAAATTAAAATGAGGCTCTTTTCTTTGCTACAAATGTTCTATTAATTATCCGTACTAAAAATAAAATTCACTATCTCATAAGTTGAAATTTGGGTGTCACTTTAAACTTGCAGTACCTTTTGTGAACACCAGAGGGTGGCAGTGCTACCTCAGTATATTCCTTAATCATAAACTGAGAAGGATATGGATTTTTCCTTAAAAAAAAAAATAGTTGCCTGACTCTCCTGCTGATCCTGTGCCTCTAAGGGCTCGTTTCCACTATTGCGGTGCAGAATCGCCTGGGTTCCACCGCTGTTGAAATTGCATGAAATAGCATGCGGATGCGAATTTTTGCGCGTTTTTTGCCGCGAATTCGCATAGGTGATGGTATATGCGAATTTAACCATGTCACTGCCTGTTTGAAGTTACATTGGTACCTATGCGAATTCGCATGCGAATTCGCATGAAAATTCGCATACCATAGCCGCATGTGAATTTCCTATTAAATACATTAGCGGCGATTCGAATGCATTCCACTCGCAGGCGAATTCGTTGGCTCTTTTGTGCGTTTTTTTACCGCTGAAAAAAAACGCACCTCAACAACGCTACAGTGGAAACAGGCCCATCCACTTGCATTACATGTGCGAATCCGCATGCGTTGGACGCATGCGGATTCGCGATAGTGGAAACGAGCCCTAATACTTTTAGCCACAGCCCTAATCAAGCCTGCAGATCAGGTGCTCTGACTGAAATCAGACTGGATTAGCTGCATGCTTGTTTCAGGTGTGATTCAGCCACTACTGCAGCTAAAGAGATCAGCAGGACTGCCAGGCAACTGGTATTGTTTAAAAAGAAACATCCATATCCCTCTCAGTTTAGGCTCCCTTTACACAAGTCGCCATTTACTGTGCTGCAGTTACAACAGCAAAAATGCGATCACACACTGCATTGGGGTACTAGTTGTTCTCAGACATGTTGGATTGTCTCCCTAGGTGAAACTAATCGACAAGTTAGGAGAATTGTTCAGTCATTCCCAGTGGGTAGCATAAGGTGCAGTGAGATGTGGCAAGACATCAGAATTCAGTTGGTTGGGTTGTGAAAGTCATGACAGTAAGTCTAATTGGTTGAGGAGTTACAGCACGTCAGAGACTATATACCAGGGATGCCCCATTAGAGGTTTATCCGCTAGGCGCTCCATCCACTCACCATGTCATCTGATTGGCTGTCACTGTCCTGAGAGGAGGATCGCTCCAGGGTCTTCTCATCCTGCCATCTACTGTACTCCATGGAGTGCTTGGGGGTGTAATTAGACAAATCTAGAGAAGGAAATAAACAAATGCATGTGTAAGTAACCCGCAGGCCTGAAAGGAAATTTACAGTTCTGCTAACTACAAAAAAAAAAAAAGTGGCACACCCAATACTCTTGTCTCAGTTTGTTGTAAAAAAAAGTGGCAACTCCGTGGAGCTGCAGATGAACTGGAAAGAAGGTGCATACACATCCAATTTTGATTGGCCAATCAATCACTAATTTTAGTACCTAATGTACATGCAGTAGGCGTACAGATTTTGAATACTATGACCAGATTGTGTAGGTAAGCTCTCATAATGGATGGAAGTGGTAAAAATGGACAATGAAAAATTGTATGTGTGTTTGGCCCCTAAAGGTGCCCATACATGGTACAATTTTTCTTTTTTTTTCCCCCGATTAGATAATTTAGTTCGATTATTCCGTTACATCGAATATAAAGATTTTTCCAGCATGTCCGATCAGATTTTTCTCGAAAAACTGAATAATCATTTGAATTTCTTGATCGAAAAAAAATATTTTCAACTTTCATTCGATTCGATCATTTAGATCGAATAAACGGGAACATCGAACGTTTTTATTGTATCGTGTATGGGCATCATTAGAGTGGGTAGTGGCTGGATAGTGCACTGGTTAAGGGCTCTGCCTTTGACATGGGAGACCAGGGTTCGAATCCTGGTTAGGGTCAGTACCTATTCAGTAAGGAGTTCAAGGCAAGACTCCCCAACACTGCAGGAGTTGCAGTGTTGAGGAGTCTCGGCTTTGGAGGAGCAGTGTTGGGGAGTCTCGGCTTTGGAGGAGCAGTGTTGGGGGGTCTCAGCTTTGGAGGAGCAGTGTTGGGGAGTCTCAGCTT
This sequence comes from Hyperolius riggenbachi, assembly GCF_040937935.1. Lineage (NCBI taxonomy): Eukaryota > Metazoa > Chordata > Amphibia > Anura > Hyperoliidae > Hyperolius > Hyperolius riggenbachi. The sequence goes on from NC_090653.1 coordinate 255,235,108, forward strand.
TGGAGGAGCGGTGTTGGGGAGTCTCGGCTTTGGAGGAGCAGTGTTGGGGAGTCTCGGCTTTGGAGGAGCAGTGTTGGGGAGTCTCAGCTTTGGAGGAGCGGTGTTGGGGAGTCTCGGCTTTGGAGGAGCAGTGTTGAGGAGTCTCGGCTTTGGAGGAGCAGTGTTGGGGAGTCTCGGCTTTGGAGGAGCAGTGTTGGGGAGTCTCAGCTTTGGAGGAGCAGTGTTGGGGAGTCTCGGCTTTGGAGGAGCAGTGTTGGGGAGTCTCAGCTTTGGAGGAGCGGTGTTGGGGAGTCTCGGCTTTGGAGGAGCAGTGTTGGGGAGTCTTGGCTTTGGAGGAGCGGTGTTGGGGAGTCTCGGCTTTGGAGGAGCAGTGTTGGGGAGTCTCAGCTTTGGAGGAGCGGTGTTGGGGAGTCTCGGCTTTGGAGGAGCAGTGTTGGGGAGTCTCAGCTTTGGAGGAGCGGTGTTGGGGAGTCTTGGCTTTGGAGGAGCAGTGTTGGGGAGTCTTGGCTTTGGAGGAGCAGTGTTGGGGAGTCTCGGCTTTGGAGGAGCAGTGTTGGGGAGTCTTGGCTTTGGAGGAGCAGTGTTGAGGAGTCTCGGCTTTGGAGGAGCGGTGTTGAGGAGTCTCGGCTTTGGAGGAGCAGTGTTGGGGAGTCTTGGCTTTGGAGGAGCAGTGTTGAGGAGTCTCAGCTTTGGAGGAGCAGTGTTGGGGAGTCTCGGCTTTGGAGGAGCAGTGTTGGGGAGTCTCGGCTTTGGAGGAGCAGTGTTGGGGGGTCTCGGCTTTGGAGGAGCAGTGTTGAGGAGTCTCAGCTTTGGAGGAGCAGTGTTGGGGGGTCTCGGCTTTGGAGGAGCAGTGTTGGGGAGTCTCGGCTTTGGAGGAGCAGTGTTGAGGAGTCTCGGCTTTGGAGGAGCAGTGTTGGGGGGTCTCGGCTTTGGAGGAGCAGTGTTGGGGAGTCTCGGCTTTGGAGGAGCAGTGTTGGGGAGTCTCGGCTTTGGAGGAGCGGTGTTGAGGAGTCTCGGCTTTGGAGGAGCAGTGTTGGGGAGTCTCGGCTTTGGAGGAGCAGTGGTGGGGAGTCTCGGCTTTGGAGGAGCAGTGTTGGGGGGTCTCGGCTTTGGAGGAGCAGTGTTGAGGAGTCTCGGCTTTGGAGGAGCAGTGTTGGGGGGTCTCGGCTTTGGAGGAGCAGTGTTGGGGAGTCTCGGCTTTGGAGGAGCAGTGTTGGGGAGTCTCGGCTTTGGAGGAGCGGTGTTGAGGAGTCTCAGCTTTGGAGGAGCGGTGTTGGGGAGTCTCGGCTTTGGAGGAGCAGTGTTGGGGAGTCTCGGCTTTGGAGGAGCAGTGTTGGGGAGTCTTGGCTTTGGAGGAGCAGTGTTGAGGAGTCTCGGCTTTGGAGGAGCAGTGTTGGGGAGTCTCGGCTTTGGAGGAGCAGTGTTGAGGAGTCTCGGCTTTGGAGGAGCAGTGTTGGGGAGTCTCAGCTTTGGAGGAGCAGTGTTGAGGAGTCTTGGCTTTGGAGGAGCAGTGTTGGGGAGTCTCGGCTTTGGAGGAGCAGTGTTGAGGAGTCTCGGCTTTGGAGGAGCAGTGTTGGGGAGTCTCGGCTTTGGAGGAGCAGTGTTGGGAAGTCTCGGCTTTGGAGGAGCAGTGTTGAGGAGTCTCGGCTTTGGAGGAGCAGTGTTGAGGGGTCTCGGCTTTGGAGGAGCAGTGTTGGGGAGTCTTGGCTTTGGAGGAGCAGTTTTGGGGAGTCTTGGCTTTGGAGGAGCAGTGTTGGGGAGTCTTGGCTTTGGAGGAGCAGTGTTGGGGAGTCTTGGCTTTGGAGGAGCAGTGTTGGGGAGTCTCGGCTTTGGAGGAGCAGTGTTGAGGAGTCTTGGCTTTGGAGGAGCAGTGTTGGGGAGTCTCGGCTTTGGAGGAACAGTGTTGAGGGGTCTCGGCTTTGGAGGAGCAGTGTTGGGGAGTCTCGGCTTTGGAGGAGCAGTGTTGAGGAGTCTCGGCTTTGGAGGAGCAGTGTTGGGGAGTCTCGGCTTTGGAGGAGCAGTGTTGGGGAGTCTCGGCTTTGGAGGAGCAGTGATGGGGAGTCTTGGCTTTGGAGGAGCAGTGTTGGGAAGTCTCGGCTTTGGAGGAGCAGTGTTGAGGGGTCTCGGCTTTGGAGGAGCAGTGTTGGGGAGTCTCGGCTTTGGAGGAGCAGTGTTGAGGAGTCTCGGCTTTGGAGGAGCAGTGTTGGGGAGTCTCGGCTTTGGAGGAGCAGTGTTGGGGAGTCTCAGCTTTGGAGGAGCAGTGTTGGGGAGTCTCGGCTTTGGAGGAGCAGTGTTGGGGAGTCTCAGCTTTGGAGGAGCGGTGTTGGGGAGTCTCGGCTTTGGAGGAGCAGTGTTGGGGAGTCTTGGCTTTGGAGGAGCGGTGTTGGGGAGTCTCGGCTTTGGAGGAGCAGTGTTGGGGAGTCTCAGCTTTGGAGGAGCGGTGTTGGGGAGTCTCGGCTTTGGAGGAGCAGTGTTGGGGAGTCTCAGCTTTGGAGGAGCGGTGTTGGGGAGTCTTGGCTTTGGAGGAGCAGTGTTGGGGAGTCTTGGCTTTGGAGGAGCAGTGTTGGGGAGTCTCGGCTTTGGAGGAGCAGTGTTGGGGAGTCTTGGCTTTGGAGGAGCAGTGTTGAGGAGTCTCGGCTTTGGAGGAGCAGTGTTGGGGAGTCTCGGCTTTGGAGGAGCAGTGTTGGGGAGTCTCGGCTTTGGAGGAGCAGTGTTGGGGAGTCTCGGCTTTGGAGGAGCAGTGTTGAGGAGTCTTGGCTTTGGAGGAGCAGTGTTGAGGAGTCTTGGCTTTGGAGGAGCAGTGTTGAGGAGTCTTGGCTTTGGAGGAGCAGTGTTGGGGAGTCTCGGCTTTGGAGGAGCAGTGTTGAGGAGTCTCGGCTTTGGAGGAGCAGTGTTGGGGGGTCTCGGCTTTGGAGGAGCAGTGTTGGGGAGTCTCGGCTTTGGAGGAGCAGTGTTGGGGAGTCTCGGCTTTGGAGGAGCAGTGTTGGGGAGTCTCAGCTTTGGAGGAGCAGTGTTGGGGAGTCTCGGCTTTGGAGGAGCAGTGTTGAGGAGTCTCAGCTTTGGAGGAGCAGTGTTGGGGAGTTTCGGCTTTGGAGGAGCAGTGTTGAGGAGTCTTGGCTTTGGAGGAGCAGTGTTGGGGAGTCTCGGCTTTGGAGGAGCAGTGTTGAGGAGTCTTGGCTTTGGAGGAGCAGTGTTGAGGAGTCTTCGCTTTGGAGGAGCAGTGTTGGGGAGTCTCAGCTTTGGAGGAACAGTGTTGGGGAGTCTCGGCTTTGGAGGAGCAGTGTTGGGGAGTCTTGGCTTTGGAGGAGCAGTGTTGGGGAGTCTCGGCTTTGGAGGAGCAGTGATGGGGAGTCTTGGCTTTGGAGGAGCAGTGTTGGGAAGTCTCGGCTTTGGAGGAGCAGTGTTGGGGAGTCTTGGCTTTGGAGGAGCAGTGTTGAGGGGTCTCGGCTTTGGAGGAGCAGTGTTGGGGAGTCTCGGCTTTGGAGGAGCAGTGTTGGGGAGTCTCGGCTTTGGAGGAGCAGTGTTGGGGAGTCTTGGCTTTGGAGGAGCAGTGTTGAGGAGTCTTGGCTTTGGAGGAGCAGTGTTGAGGAGTCTTCGCTTTGGAGGAGCAGTGTTGGGGAGTCTCAGCTTTGGAGGAACAGTGTTGGGGAGTCTCGGCTTTGGAGGAGCAGTGTTGGGGAGTCTCGGCTTTGGAGGAGCAGTGATGGGGAGTCTTGGCTTTGGAGGAGCAGTGTTGGGAAGTCTCGGCTTTGGAGGAGCAGTGTTGAGGGGTCTCGGCTTTGGAGGAGCAGTGTTGGGGAGTCTCGGCTTTGGAGGAGCAGTGTTGAGGAGTCTCGGCTTTGGAGGAGCAGTGTTGAGGAGTCTCGGCTTTGGAGGAGCAGTGTTGGGGAGTCTCGGCTTTGGAGGAGCAGTGTTGGGGAGTCTCAGCTTTGGAGGAGCGGTGTTGGGGAGTCTTGGCTTTGGAGGAGCAGTGTTGAGGAGTCTCGGCTTTGGAGGAGCAGTGTTGGGGAGTCTCGGCTTTGGAGGAGCAGTGTTGGGGAGTCTCGGCTTTGGAGGAGCAGTGTTGGGGAGTCTCGGCTTTGGAGGAGCAGTGTTGAGGAGTCTTGGCTTTGGAGGAGCGGTGTTGGGGAGTCTTGGCTTTGGAGGAGCAGTGTTGGGGAGTCTCGGCTTTGGAGGAGCAGTGTTGAGGAGTCTTGGCTTTGGAGGAGCGGTGTTGGGGAGTCTTGGCTTTGGAGGAGCAGTGTTGAGGAGTCTCGGCTTTGGAGGAGCGGTGTTGGGGAGTCTCGGCTTTGGAGGAGCAGTGTTGAGGAGTCTCGGCTTTGGAGGAGCAGTGTTGGGGAGTCTCGGCTTTGGAGGAGCAGTGTTGGGGAGTCTCGGCTTTGGAGGAGCAGTGTTGGGGAGTCTTGGCTTTGGAGGAGCAGTGTTGGGGAGTCTTGGCTTTAGAGGAGCGGTGTTGGGGAGTCTTGGCTTTGGAGGAGCGGTGTTGAGGAGTCTCGGCTTTGGAGGAGCGGTGTTGAGGAGTCTCGGCTTTGGAGGAGCGGTGTTGGGGAGTCTTGGCTTTGGAGGAGCAGTGTTGGGGAGTCTCAGCTTTGGAGGAACAGTGTTGAGGGGTCTCGGCTTTGGAGGAGCAGTGTTGGGGAGTCTCGGCTTTGGAGGAGCAGTGTTGGGGAGTCTCAGCTTTGGAGGAACAGTGTTGAGGGGTCTCGGCTTTGGAGGAGCAGTGTTGGGGAGTCTCGGCTTTGGAGGAGCAGTGTTGGGGAGTCTCGGCTTAGGAGGAGCAGTGTTGGGGAGTCTCGGCTTTGGAGGAGCAGTGTTGGGGAGTCTCGGCTTTGGAGGAGCAGTGTTGGGGAGTCTCGGCTTTGGAGGAGCAGTGTTGAGGAGTCTTGGCTTTGGAGGAGCAGTGTTGGGGAGTCTCGGCTTTGGAGGAGCAGTGTTGGGGAGTCTTGGCTTTGGAGGAGCAGTGTTGGGGAGTCTTGGCTTTGGAGGAGCAGTGTTGAGGAGTCTTGGCTTTGGAGGAGCAGTGTTGGGGAGTCTCGGCTTTGGAGGAACAGTGTTGAGGGGTCTCGGCTTTGGAGGAGCAGTGTTGGGGAGTCTTGGCTTTGGAGGAGCAGTGTTGGGGAGTCTTCGCTTTGGAGGAGCAGTGTTGAGGAGTCTTCGCTTTGGAGGAGCAGTGTTGGGGAGTCTCAGCTTTGGAGGAGCAGTGTTGGGGAGTCTCAGCTTTGGAGGAGCAGTGTTGGGGAGTCTCGGCTTTGGAGGAGCGGTGTTGGGGAGTCTCAGCTTTGGAGGAACAGTGTTGGGGAGTCTCGGCTTTGGAGGAGCAGTGTTGAGGAGTCTTCGCTTTGGAGGAGCAGTGTTGGGGAGTCTCAGCTTTGGAGGAACAGTGTTGGGGAGTCTCGGCTTTGGAGGAGCAGTGTTGAGGAGTCTTCGCTTTGGAGGAGCAGTGTTGGGGAGTCTCGGCTTTGGAGGAGCAGTGGTGGGGAGTCTCGGCTTTGGAGGAGCGGTGTTGAGGAGTCTCGGCTTTGGAGGAGCAGTGTTGGGGAGTCTCGGCTTTGGAGGAGCAGTGTTGGGGAGTCTCGGCTTTGGAGGAGCAGTGTTGAGGAGTCTCGGCTTTGGAGGAGCAGTGTTGGGGGGTCTCGGCTTTGGAGGAGCAGTGTTGGGGAGTCTCGGCTTTGGAGGAGCAGTGTTGGGGAGTCTCGGCTTTGGAGGAGCAGTGTTGGGGAGTCTCAGCTTTGGAGGAGCAGTGTTGAGGAGTCTCGGCTTTGGAGGAGCAGTGTTGGGGAGTTTCGGCTTTGGAGGAGCAGTGATGGGGAGTCTTGGCTTTGGAGGAGCAGTGTTGAGGAGTCTTCGCTTTGGAGGAGCAGTGTTGGGGAGTCTCGGCTTTGGAGGAGCAGTGTTGGGAAGTCTCGGCTTTGGAGGAGCAGTGTTGAGGGGTCTCGGCTTTGGAGGAGCAGTGTTGGGGAGTCTCGGCTTTGGAGGAGCAGTGTTGAGGAGTCTCGGCTTTGGAGGAGCAGTGTTGGGGAGTCTCGGCTTTGGAGGAGCAGTGTTGGGGAGTCTCAGCTTTGGAGGAGCGGTGTTGGGGAGTCTTGGCTTTGGAGGAGCAGTGTTGAGGAGTCTCGGCTTTGGAGGAGCAGTGTTGGGGAGTCTCGGCTTTGGAGGAGCAGTGTTGGGGAGTCTCGGCTTTGGAGGAGCAGTGTTGGGGAGTCTCGGCTTTGGAGGAGCAGTGTTGAGGAGTCTTGGCTTTGGAGGAGCGGTGTTGGGGAGTCTTGGCTTTGGAGGAGCAGTGTTGAGGAGTCTCGGCTTTGGAGGAGCGGTGTTGGGGAGTCTCGGCTTTGGAGGAGCAGTGTTGAGGAGTCTCGGCTTTGGAGGAGCAGTGTTGGGGAGTCTCGGCTTTGGAGGAGCAGTGTTGGGGAGTCTCGGCTTTGGAGGAGCAGTGTTGGGGAGTCTTGGCTTTGGAGGAGCAGTGTTGGGGAGTCTTGGCTTTAGAGGAGCGGTGTTGGGGAGTCTTGGCTTTGGAGGAGCGGTGTTGAGGAGTCTCGGCTTTGGAGGAGCGGTGTTGAGGAGTCTCGGCTTTGGAGGAGCGGTGTTGGGGAGTCTTGGCTTTGGAGGAGCAGTGTTGGGGAGTCTCAGCTTTGGAGGAACAGTGTTGAGGGGTCTCGGCTTTGGAGGAGCAGTGTTGGGGAGTCTCGGCTTTGGAGGAGCAGTGTTGGGGAGTCTCAGCTTTGGAGGAACAGTGTTGAGGGGTCTCGGCTTTGGAGGAGCAGTGTTGGGGAGTCTCGGCTTTGGAGGAGCAGTGTTGGGGAGTCTCGGCTTTGGAGGAGCAGTGTTGGGGAGTCTCGGCTTTGGAGGAGCAGTGTTGGGGAGTCTCGGCTTTGGAGGAGCAGTGTTGGGGAGTCTCGGCTTTGGAGGAGCAGTGTTGAGGAGTCTTGGCTTTGGAGGAGCAGTGTTGGGGAGTCTCGGCTTTGGAGGAGCAGTGTTGGGGAGTCTTGGCTTTGGAGGAGCAGTGTTGGGGAGTCTTGGCTTTGGAGGAGCAGTGTTGAGGAGTCTTGGCTTTGGAGGAGCAGTGTTGGGGAGTCTCGGCTTTGGAGGAACAGTGTTGAGGGGTCTCGGCTTTGGAGGAGCAGTGTTGGGGAGTCTTGGCTTTGGAGGAGCAGTGTTGGGGAGTCTTCGCTTTGGAGGAGCAGTGTTGGGGAGTCTTCGCTTTGGAGGAGCAGTGTTGGGGAGTCTCAGCTTTGGAGGAGCAGTGTTGGGGAGTCTCAGCTTTGGAGGAGCAGTGTTGGGGAGTCTCGGCTTTGGAGGAGCGGTGTTGGGGAGTCTCAGCTTTGGAGGAACAGTGTTGGGGAGTCTCGGCTTTGGAGGAGCAGTGTTGAGGAGTCTTCGCTTTGGAGGAGCAGTGTTGGGGAGTCTCAGCTTTGGAGGAACAGTGTTGGGGAGTCTCGGCTTTGGAGGAGCAGTGTTGGGGAGTCTCGGCTTTGGAGGAGCAGTGTTGGGAAGTCTCGGCTTTGGAGGAGCAGTGTTGGGGAGTCTCAGCTTTGGAGGAACAGTGTTGGGGAGTCTCGGCTTTGGAGGAGCAGTGGTGGGGAGTCTCGGCTTTGGAGGAGCAGTGTTGGGGAGTCTCGGCTTTGGAGGAGCAGTGTTGAGGAGTCTTGGCTTTATCATTACCCTAATGAACTATGTAGCAGCGTTCCTTATGGCTGCTCTCCCAACAGTCTGTGGCAGGTCCTCTTTAAAGTGGATCTGAGATGAACTTTTACACATTGCACAATTGAGTTCCTTTCCTATTGTTTATAGGGCATTCCTCAAGCCAAATACTTTTTTGGGTTTTTTTTAATACTCTTATTCCCTATAAACTAAACAAGCCTCGCCCACAGGTTTTTTTTTAGAGAGCCAAGGCACTTTCAGGCCTGGTGCACACCAGAGGAGTTTTTCTGAACGTTTTGAGTTTTTAAATCTGCTGCTAATGTTGTCCTATGTGTCTGTGCACACTGGAGCAATGAGGTTTTGTAAAAAAAACCCATAGCATTACATTGGGAAGAGCTTTTGAAACCTCTAAAAGCTCTTCCCAATGTAATGCTATGGGATTTTTTACAAAACCTCATTGCGCCAGTGTGCACAGACACATAGGATAACATTAGCAGCAGATTTAAAAACTCAAAACGTTCAGAAAAACTCCTCTGGTGTGCACCAGGCCTCAGACAGTAGCAAGGGCTCATGGGAGCTCAGTCTGGGCCGGAGGAGAGGGGAGGTGTTACTAGCCATTGATTTCAGAGGCGGAGGAGGAGGGGGATTAGGTTTTTTTTTTGCTGAAGATGCAGATAAGCCTGCCTCTGTGTAATGTTTACAAACAACATGGCTGCTGTCATTGTATCACAGGAAGAAAGAATCATATTCTATTAAAGCTGTTTGCAGCTATGATTTGCTGTGTAAACTATCTAAACTTTAGATAAGATATATAGACAATTTACTTGTTATAGTTAGTTTTTCATCTCGGATCCGCTTTAATGTGAAGGGCTGGGTGCACACTTGTCAGTGTGTAAAAGGTCAAGTTTTCTGTCATGTGAGGTTTAAGTGCGTTTTTTTCCCCACACGTACGTTTTTCTTGTGTTTTGCACGCATTTACATTTCACATATACAAAACATGTGTTTTCCATGCGTTTTTATATTGGGTTTTATGCAAATCACTAGGAAGACAACAGGAAGCTTTAAAAAAAACAAAAACAAAAAGCATATAAAAAACCACATGTAAAACGCATACAAAACGCATTACATTGCATCACCATTGACTTTCATGATGAGAGTTTTTGATGCATTTTTTAAAAATAAGCAACAAAACCAGCGTTTTTAAAAACGCATGTTATAAAACCCATACGAAATGCAAGTGCATTTTTTATATGCGGTCCATTGACTACCATTGCAGGCAAAAACGTTAGTGTTTCTACTAAGTGTGTTCTGAGCCTCAAGATTGCTCTGTGACTGAGGACATAGTCAGGCCCCTAGCTGGCTATTTTTGGCATAACAATCCGACCTGCGTCACTAGAGTGGAGTTTCCTAGACATTCACCTACACACAAGATAGATAACATGCCAGCCAAAGTCTACCTAGATTAGGAGATATAATAAGAAACATCATAAAAATAGGCCGCATTGTATCACACAAGGCTGCTGCACATCCGCAGGCAGAAAGGCATACATGCACTGATGGTATGGAGGCCTTAGCCCAGGCATGGGCAAACTTGGCCCTCCAGCTGTTAAGGAACTACAAGTCCCACAATGCATTGCAGGAGTCTGACAGCCACAGACATAACTCATAAAGGCAAATGCATTGTGGGACTTGTAGTTCCGTAACAGCTGGAGGGCCGAGTTTGCCCATGCCCGCCTTAGCCACATTATGTGGATGTAGCCGACGTGCTGCACACCAGGCAGGGCAGATAACAGGAACACTCGCGTCCATGTTTTCCCAACTCTGGCCAGGACATTATGTGCATACAGTTTGTACGGGTTTCCTCTCGGTTCTCTGGTATCCTCCATACTTCATTGGCTTTTCCCAAGAATCAGCCTTACAATATAGTGGAAACATTAAACTGTGAGCCTAACTGATGGACAACTAATGTACGGTATATGCAGGCTAAACCAATTGTGATAGGCAGGCAGAGAAAAGGATGAGAAATGCCGGCACTGCTGTAAACTGCTTGTTTATTCATAATACATGGTGCAACATCGTGGATTCAATTGTATGCATATTGAGACGTAACATACCGGATTGCTGGTAAAGCTGTGCGAGGGGTGCTGGGGGATGAGAGCCTTACGGCAGTTTCGCGCAGATGCGCTTCTGCGCAGCCTCCGTAGAAGCGCATCTGCGCGAAACGGCCGTAAGGCTCTCATCCCCACAGCACCCACCGCACAGCTTTACCAGCAAACCGGTATGTTACGTCTCAATATGCATACAATTGAATCCACGATGTTGAACCATGTATTATGAATAAACAAGCAGTTTACAGCAGTGCCGGCATTTCTCATCCTTTTCTCTGCCTGCATATGATGTCTATCTGAGCCTGAATACGCTGGCCTATCTGCATCGCACCGGATACCTGGTCTGCACACCTGCAACCCTCCCTGCACCCTTAGCTGCAGTGCCAGCACCTTTCTATCCTACCTTCCTTTGTGACCAATTGTGATATGTCAGTATAGATGTCCCCCAGTTTTCTCTACCTCTTCAACCCTTTCAAAGCTGATCAGCACTGGCCTTTTCCAGCATAGTCTGGGTACAAAATCACATACGTAGGAAGAGAGAAGCCTCTGCATCCTAATGAGGCTTGCCCTCTGCTCCCCTATTGCCAAGCGCGGGCCCTCCAAAGTTTACCATTAAAGGACCCCTCCAGCGAAAAAAGTAAGCAGTTCAAATCTGACAGAACCGACAGGTTTTGGACTGGTCCATCTATTCTTGGGGGATTCTCAGGGTTTTCTTGGTTTTCAAACAGCAGTTGCTAATGACAGCTGCTAAGTCTGACTGACAACATACTGTGCAAGTGAGAGTCAGGAGGCTGGCATCTTAGGGCCTTGTTTCCACTACATGCGGATTCTGGGTGCAGAAAAACTGACTCCAATTAAAAGCCTATGGGCCTGTTTCCACTAAACAGGAATTTTCTGATGCAGATTTCCCATAGACATTCATTGGAGTCAGTTTTCTGCATCCAGAATATGCATGTAGTGGAAACAGGCCCTAACTATTTAAAAAGGAACTCCAGTGAAAATAACGTAATGAACACAAGTACTTAATTTTTACAATAATGCTGTATAAATGATTTAGTCAGTGATTGCCCATTGTAAAAGCTTTCCTCTCCCTGATTTGCATTCTGACATTTATCACATGGCGACATTTTACCGGGGGCAGGTGATGTCAGTGGAATGAGATGCTGCTTTTTTTGGCAGTTGGAAACAGCTGTTATTTCCCACAATGCAACAAGGCTCCCACAGTGTGAGGTCAGCACCCTGGTCCTGACATCACACTGTGGGAGGGGTTTCACCACAATATCAGCCATCCAGAGCCCCCTGATGATCCGTTTGAGAAAAGGAAATGATTTCTCATGGGAAAGGGGGAATCAGCTACTGATTGGGATGAAGTTCAATTCTTGAAGTGAAACAAAATGAAACCGAGATCCTGATATGGTGCAGTATTTTAGACAATGGTTGGTAAAATGTAAAACAGTATAAGTTATACACTCACTAACACAGGTCGCCACAAAGGCAACCACTGAAATGGCAGGTGGGGAGAAATTTGACCTGACCCCACTCAGGTAGTAAAAAGTCACTCTGTAGATAGGAAGAAGATGGGGGACACACCACGCCACCAGGGGTGGACAAGATCAGTAGCAAAGATGAGTACAACAGAGGCACCAACAAGAATAAAATAGACTAAAAACCGTTTAAAAGGAGGGAAGCAGGTGGACTCCCTCAGGTAAAGAACCGGACAATGGGACGTTACTATAAATTACAGTAACATTTATCAAACTCCAAGTATGCAATGCGTTTCATGGGTCACTATCCCGCTTCATCAGGCAATCAGTTTGGAGAACACAATGCTGGGTCTGTATCAACGTCAAGCGCATTTATTAAACTCCAACGCGTTGCATACTTGGCGTTTAATAAATGTTGGGTTATGTGCTGTAGTTCTATAAACAGAAGATTAGCTGTGATTGCATCATATTGGTTATTTTCTTTACTGTATAAGATTGTGAAATGTTCACATCCTGGAAGATATCCCAACAAGTTTGCTGCATCAGTGTGTGTGTTTCCCGCTATAAACCAAAATGCAATGTTGAGCAATGGCTTTGTGTAAAACTTTGTTCTACGACTTGGTTCACTTATTTTACAGATATAACTGCAACCCTTCTGGTCATCCATCACATCTGTCTATGCATTCACCTTAAGTTCATTCTTGACAAACGATTGCTTTAAAAGTGATTTATTAACCCGACCAGTTTCAGATTTTAACCCGAGCAGTTTCAGATTTTAACCCGAGCAGTTTCAGATTTACCATTGTTAAAGCCAGAGGCCTCTGCTAACTTGTCAGACAACCGTGCGATCTGTCGTGGAGCGCCTGCATGGGAAGAGGCAACGCATGCCTGCAGCTGGGCTGTAACAGGAGATAACACTAATGAGCGGCCGCACAGTACTAAGACTTTGATCTGCAATATGTCTTTCTAGGGACGTAAACAGATGAGGTCAGGTCCTGAGCACCTCCGCCCCACCTGTGCTGGCTGGGCCTGTCGGTGTGCGGTGACTCACAGTGCTGAGTAATAGCAGGCAGTGGGTTCAGACACACACACTGATGAACGTGACAGGTCCACGCCAGCCTGCAGAAATGTACCCAGCTCTGCGGCATGTCACAGCTCAGCACTTCTGCAGATTACATCATGTTCTGTTTCATAACAATACACCCCAGACCGCGGGATACCTGCTCCTTCCCAGGAACACAGACTGGCACACAGAGCACCGGCCTGATCTACACGGTGTGCCAGTCTCAGGTACGGGCAGGACAGGTGCACAAGCACACGTAATCAGCCTGGGTATGACCAATTCTAACATCAGGGGAGAAGGAGAGAACTGTGTAAAGTTTGGGAACCCTGCCATTAACTGTATAAGAATGGTTGCAGTTTATATTATGCTATGTAAAAAAATTTAGTTGTTGGCGCCACCCACTTTTTCTAACCTTGACATACAGTCACTCAATTACCAAGTTTATGAGCTTTGGGGTCCTTGGTATCAATAATTTTTATATTCCCATTGAAATTAAACAAATCTGATTGGCTGTTTGTGGCCCCACCCCCTTTCTTAATTTGGACCCCAGTCATCCAGTGACCAACCGTACCAAGTTTGAGGCATCTGCTATTAATGTAAAAATGGCAGTAATTTAATTATTCCCCTTGAAAATCAACAGGTAAATTTTGATTGGCTGTTGTAGACTCCACCCATTTTCTTGTCACTCAATGACCAAGTTTGTGAGCTTTCAGGTTCCTAGCATCAAAAATGTGTGGATGGAAGCAGTTTATCCACCAAGGAAATCTTGACTGGATGTTTGTGGCGCCACCCATTTGGGGAATTTGGACTCCAGTCACCCAATGACCGGCTGCAGCAAGTTTGAAGCCTCTGCCATAAACAGTGTAATAATGGCAGCAGTTTAAATATTCCCCTTGAAAATCAATAGGTGAATTTTGATTGGCTGTTGAAGGCTCCACCCACTTTCCTGATCTTAATCTCATTCACCTAGTGACCAAGTGTGGAAAGTTTTAGAACCCTGCGATTAACAATTTAAGAATGGATGCAGTTTACATTTTCCTATTTAAAATGAATGGTTGAAATTTGATTGGCTGTTTTATGCTCCACCCACTTTTTTCCGGGTTTGTAACCTCAGTCACCAAGTGACCAACTGTGCCAGGAATGGGGACTGGCTTGATTACTGTGAGAATGGCAGCCTTTTCCATTTTTTCCATTGACATGAACGGGTGGAATCTGATTTGCTGTTTGTAGCTCCGCCCAGGTAAGCAGGTGGGACGCGAGACCCCCAGATCATCCCAGGTAGGAAGGGATCTGTATACCAAGCTTCGATTAAAGCACACACACGATAAAGATGCTAATCGTACATTCTAAGCTTTCAAAACTTTTTCTGCTGTAAGGATTTAGAGTTATTACATACTTAAAGAGGAGCTGTTAGCCATACTATCTCAGGAAAAAAAAAAAAATATATAAGTAGATAAACACTTTCTCTACTTATATAACATGTATTGCACTGTCCACATTATGATTCTTGTGAATTTTATAAAGGAAAAGTAGAGAATCCTATTCTAGACAGTTTCCATATTTACTGTGGCTATTTTGAAGTCAGTCGTGATGTAATATCCGCCCTTTGTCTCCTCTGCCTGATTTGCCCACCCTTCACTATAGAAAGTGCATTGTTTCAGCCTGAGAAATGTTGGCCAATCAGAGAGGAACAGAGGTGTGGGAGGGGAAAACAGGAGGGAAAGAGGCTTCAGCCAATCAGGCTGCATTAGTTAAGTCTAAGGGGAAGTAGAGAAGCAAAAAAAAACAACCCAGCATGCCCTGCAACTTCTCTTTTGTGTACCAAATTTTCTGTGTACCAAATAAGAGTCATGTAAACTAGGGAATGATAATTTATCAACAAGAAAAGTAATAATGATGTGTAACTTTTGGATTGCGTGATTAGTATCCTTATTACTTGTTTACAAGATAAAAAAGAAAGAATTGATTTTTGATTTTATGCCCGACAGTTACTCTTTAAGCAGCACTGGCCCTTTAATAGTCAATGCCAAACAGTTGCCTGCTGGGGGTTCTTTTTATCTATAATAATATTTTCCTCCACTTCCATTTATTTCCCTGCCTATCTGAAACCTAATCCCCTGCTCACGTGTGTTTACAAGCAAGGCTGAGTTGACTCAGTGATTGGAGAAGAAAAGAAAAAAATGAAAGGGCAGAAATGACATCAGGATTTACCCTAAACTGTGGGCAAAAGACATGGCCCCCACCAGGAACAGAATTCTCTTCAGCTATAAAATCGGATGTGCTGTACATCCGAATATATAATATACATACATACATACATACATACATACATACATACATACATACATACATACATAGAGAATTCTGTTCCTGGTGGGGGCCATGTCTTTTGCCCACAGTTTAGGGTAAATCCTGATGTCATTTCTGCCCTTTCCTTTTTTTCTTTTCTTCTCCAATCACTGAGTCAACTCAGCCTTGCTTGTAAACACAAGTGAGCAGGGGATCAGGTTTCAGATAGGCAGGGAAATAAATGGAAGTGGAGGAATATATTATAGATAAAAAGAACCCCCAGCATGCAACTGTTTGGCACTGACTATTAAAGGGGAACTGAAGAGAGAGGTATATGGAGGCTGTCATGTTTATTTCCTTTTAGACAATACCAGTTGCCTGGCAGCCCTGCTGATCCTCTGCCTCTAATACTATTAGCCATAGCCCCTGAACAAGCATGCAGCAGATCAGGTGTTTCAATGGTTCAGACTTATAAGTCTGATCTGACAAGACTAGCTGCATGCTTGTTTCTGGTTTTAATCAGATACTACTGCAGAGAAATAGACCAGCAGGGCTGCCAGGCAACTGGTATTGATTAAAAGGAAATACACATGACAGCCTCCATATACCTCTCTCTTCAGTTCCCCTTTAAAGGGCCAGTGTTCCTAAGGTATGTAATAACTCTCAAACCTTTTTCTGCTGTTTATGATTTAAAGTTTAGAATGCAGGATTAGCATCTTTATCACTTAAAGCGGACCCAAACCAAACTTTTTTTAATTCAAAATATTTAGTTGCACCACTCTGACACATACAAACACTCCTTCAAACCTATGAGCATTTCAGTGCATGCTTTTCAGCCTCCTCTTTGCATAACTAGGGTTATACTGGGGGCAGCCATTAGCAATTCCTCCTTTGCTGGACACCATCTACTCCACCAGTTTGCCGGATTATTTGCCAGCAATATGAAAGGAAGGGAGGGGCTCCTCCAATAAATGTAAAATATTTTATATTTGCCATCATGCAGCTGTAAAAAGGCTGCTATATATTATTATAATTTAGAAAATAGATTTTATTTCTGAAATCTTGTATTTTTAGTTTGGGTCCACTTTAAAGGGAAGGTCCAAGCAAAATAAAAAAATGAGTTTCACTTACCTGGGGCTTCTACCAGCCCCATGCAGCCATCATGTGCCCTCGAAGTCACTCACTGCTGCTCCACTCCCCCGCTGCCAGGTCGGCGGGCCGCATTGCGTAAATTTTATGCATTCCCGCTAGTGCAGGAACATTAACACATACATTTTTACGCGTTAGTGGTGCAACGCGTAAAAATTTACACATTGAACCACTAACGCGTAAAAATGTATGTGTTAATGTTTCTGCACTATTGGGAATGCGTAAAAATGTACGCAATACGGCCCGCCGACCTCCGAGGTCGGCAAGCTGCCAGCGGGGGACTGGAGCAGCAGTGAGTGACTACGAGGGCACAGGATGGCTGCATGGGGCTGGTAGAAGCCCCAGGTAAGTGAAACTCTTTTTTATTTTGCTTGGACCTTCCCTTTAATACACTCAGACCAGTTGCTGTTGAAATTTGATTTTTATGGTGACACTCTCGCTTTAACATTCCCTTTGTTATATTCAATAAACTTCCTCTTTAAGCCAAAAGAGGGCAGTAGTCAGTGATTGGGGGAAGAGCAATCCGGTGGTGACCCATACACGGCAAGTGCAAGCTCGTAAGAGATTATGTCACTCTATACTACTGCCGCTTTTACGACCATACCCAAATGTTTACCTTTGTTTTATACCTTCACTTTAAACCAAACCTAGAATGCACACGCACTCTTTCCTCCAATCATGTGATCAGAGACAAGGCCAACACAAAGTATTATCTCCTTATGACAATTCTATAGATCAGGTATAACTGTCACTTTATAGAGAGCGGCGCAGCACTCCCTCCATCCACGCCTGGCGCCAGTATGTGTGTGGGAGGACCCGGGGAACATCTATCATACCTTCCAGTAACAGTCACTAGCTGTCTTATCTGGCTGGTTTTTATTTGTGTCATATTGTCACTTTATACTCACCTTTATCACATTTCCTGCCTGTCACATATTTGCAGAGCGCTGTTCATTTCCTCAATAAGATAAAGGAGAGCGGTCACTATGTGTATGCTATGGCCAAGCCTTCCCGGCAAGGCTAAAGTCTACCCCTTGCCCAAGTCCACTGACTTGCACTGACGTCATCCCGGCTGTTCTGTGCAGGCGCAGAACTACTGTACCTGCGCAGTACAGTCCTGATGACGTCAGTGCGACTCAGAGCCGCTCGCACAGGCACGGTGGACATCCTGCGCCAGAGGGGACCCCGGACCACCAGCGTGGAGCGGAGCTGCGGTGTGGGCACAGGACGGCTGGCAGGGGTGGAGGAAGCCCCAGGTAAGTTAATTTTGTAATTTTAAAAGTCCTCAGAGGTGTCCTTTAAGATCCCCGAGCACTCCCGCATACTGCGATCTCTTGTTTGCGCCAGTCGTGTGCCATCCTGTTAACCAACCTGCAGGAGGATGGATCGGGGAATGCTTGTTGTCGTGGGACGTCTCGGGGATCAATCTACCAGAGTATTCTGTTTAAGTGTTAAAGTACAGAAGGTAACAATGACAGAGTGATGGGTTAGGAGGGCTAGTCACTGGATAAAATGCCGAACTGTCCTGCACCCCTTCCCCCTCCCTGGCAGTGCAGTGGCGGTTAATATTTCCCCAGCTCAGCAGCCACCAATAATGCAGCGGGGAACAAAAATCACCAGGACTCATTCTCCAAGTAGGCGGAACGATCACCTGCCTGAAGGGATGCTGCCAAAACAGGTATTTAATTTAACCCTGCGACAACCCCATCTATCATCATAAAAACACAGCTTGTCATGAAAGGCTTTCACTTTCAAGGGGCACTACAGCGAAAAACTGTAAAATGTAAAATATGTGCAAACATATACAAAGAAGTACATTTCTTCCAGAGTAAAATGAATCATAAATTACTTTTCTCCTATGTTGTTAGCACTTACAGTAGGTTGTAGAAATCTGACATAAGTGGTTTTGGACTAGTCCATCTCTCAGGGATATATTTATTTTCAAAAGCACTTAGTGAGTGGCAGGTGCTCTGTCCAACTGCCAAAAAAACTGTGTGGCGAGCAGGGAAGCTGGCCAGCATCATTGTTTAAATCCTTTGTAGGGAACATCTTTATAAAGAATAAAAGCCTTGCTGAGAATCCCCTATGAAGAGATGGACTAGTCTAAAACTTGTCGCTTCTGTCAGAATTCTACTACCTACTGTAAGTGACAGCAACATAGGAGAAAAGTAATTTATGGCTCATTTTACTCTGTACTTCTTATTTGTTTATGTTTGCACATATTTTAAAATTTTAAAAGGTTTCGCTATAGTGCCCCTTTAACTTAGGCACTCTTTAACTAGGTATGAAGAGGGAAGCCCCTGCATCTTCCTCAAGACGACCTCCACGACAAGTTAGATCATGAGCGTGGCCGTACTGCGTCTGCACGATATATTTCCTTTTAAAGAAACACTGAAGCGGAAAAATTGATGATATAATGAATTGGTTGTGTAGTACGGAAAATTACTACAACATTATTAGCAAAGACAATACTCTCATATTTTTATTTTCAGTTATACAGTGGTTTTTTTTTTTTATAACATTGCATCATACTCTAATATTTGCAGTTTACACACTACTCAGCATGCTAAATGATTTTACAAAGCTTGCTAGTGAACTATTGACCTGTCCTCTGGAAAGAAAAAAACAATATAGTGCCAGCCAGTTGGGATAACAAGCTTCAGAAGACAGAGCTCTCTGCGACTTTGAAAGTCATGGAGCTCAATGGCTCTTTTGCATAGATAACAACTCGAGTTTCTTAACTCTTCCTGTACTGGAAACAATATTAGACTTATGTCTCTGCTTCAATTGTTTTATTTCTTAGCTGTACTACACATACAAATCATTATATCATAATTCTTTTTTCGCTTCAGTGTCTTGAAGCAATGCAAATTGCCTGGCAGTCCTGCTGATCCTCTACCTCTAAGGAAGCTGTGGCAGTTTATGATTCGGCTGCGGCTCCTCCCTGCTACAAAGACAAGTCCCCAATCGCTAAGCCATGCAATGCACGGCCATAGGAATTCAGCTGTGAAGTGCGATCTGGACGGCAAGCCATTGGCCACAATGAGACTCGCCTGCAGGGAAATGCTGCCGATTGGGGCCGAATTCAGCTCTAGTGGAAATGGGGCCTTCTACATTCAGCCATATACCCATAACAAGCATGCAGATCAGATGTTTGACTGAAGTCTCTTCAGATGGATCACATGCTTGTCTCAGGTGTGTAACTGACACTACTGCAGCCAAAGAGATCAGCAGGACTGCCAGGCAACTGCCGTTTAAAAAGGACATGGCAGCCACCATACCCCTCATTTACAAGTTCCCTTTAATTTGTGACGCCAATAATGTGAGTCCATCAGCTCGGCTGGATTTGTGCGCGGTACCCAGCATCGTCCTCACCTGAGTTTGGGGATTTGGTCCTCAGACTGTTGGGGTTTCCTCCGCTGCTACCAAAGCTCGCTCGTGGGAATATGGTGCCAGACGGTCTATCCTCATCATCCGATTCCGAGCCATCGTCCTCCCCTTCCGCCAGAGAGTTCTCCGAGGGGTACTCAAACATGGTGTGGATGTTCTGCTCATTGAAGGAGATCTTCATCTGTGGAGAAGGAAAAACAATAATCAATAAAAAGGGAAATATTTAATGAAAGGAAAAAAATATTACTATGACTGCTATCCTCATATAACATAGACTTCATTTTCCAAATTCAGTTGTGATAAAGTATATAAAATGTATTGCTGTTATTTTGATAATTGATATACAAGATGGGAAAATGTATTAGTGTTTATTTACTTATAACAATATAGTGTATTTTATACGCCTCAATCAGGGACAAAGTTATTGAGAAATGTAAAGCAGGCTTAGGCTACAAAAAGGTTTCCAAAGCCTTGAACATCCCCCGGAGCACTGTTCAAGCGATCATTCAGAAATGGTAGGAGTATGGCACAACTGTAAACCTACCAAGACAAGGCCGTCCACCTAAACTCACAGGCCGAACAAGGAGAGCGCTGATCAGAAATGCAGCCAAGAGGCCCATGGTGACTCTGGACGAGCTGCAGAGATCTACAGCTCAGGTGGGGGAATCTGTCCATAGGACAACTATTAGTCATGCACTGTACAACTTGGCTTTTATGGAAGAGTGGCAAGAAGAAAGCCATTGTTAACAGAAAAGCATAAGAAGTCCCGTTTGCAGTTTGCCACAAGCCATGTGGGGGACACAGCAAACGTGGAAGAAGGCGCTCTGGTCAGATGAGACCAAAATTGAACTTTTTGGCCAAAATGCAAAACGCTATGTGTGGCAGAAAACTAACACTGCACACCACTCTGAACACACCATCCCCACTGTCAAATATGGTGGTGGCAGCATCATGCTCTGGGGGTGCATCTCTTCAGCAGGGACAGGGAAGCTGGTCAGAGTTGATGGGAAGATGGATGGAGCCAAATACAGGGCAAACTTGGAAGAAAACCTCTTGGACACTGCAAAAGACTTGAGACTGGGGCGGTGGTTCACCTTCCAGCAGGACAATGACCCTAAACATAAAGCCAGGGCAACAATGGAATGGTTTAAAACAAAACATATCTATGTGTTAGAATGGCCCAGTCAAAGTCCAGATCTAAATGCAATCGAGAATCTGTGGCGAGATCTGAAAACTGCTGTTCACAAACGCTGTCCATCTAATCTGACTGAGCTGGAGCTGTTTTGCAACGAAGAATGGGCAAGGATTTTAATCTCTAGATGTGCAAAGCTGGTAGAGACATACCCTAAAAGACTGGCAGCTGTAATTGCAGCAAAAGGTGGTTCTACAAAGTGTTGGCTCAGGGGGCTGAATAATTACGCACACCCCACTTTGCAGTTATTGATTTGTAAAAAAAAAGTTTGGAATCATGTATGATTTGCGTTCCACTTCTCACGTGTGCACTATTTTGTATTGGTCTTTCATGTGGCATTCCAATCAAATGGATTCATTTCATGTTTGTGGCAGTAACATGACAAAAATGTGGAAAACTTCAAGGGGCCGAATACTTTTGCAAACCGCTGGGGATTTGTACTTTTACCGCCCGAGGCCCAATATCACCAGCTGCCCCTGGACCCCCCACCCAACATGGCAGGGATTAGTAGCCTCCTCTGAGGACAGTAAGTGACATTATTGCAGGGATTAGATTGTAAATTCCTTGGCAAAGGGCATATTCAGTGAGTGACAGGCAGCTGAGAGATCACTGTAAGCGGCCCCTTCATCCCCTGAATGCCAGATCTGGATGTTGGAAGCCGCCCACCGCTATGTGCAAACTCTGTAGCAGGACGACTGGCAGGCTAACTGCTACTGCCACACTGCTGCCTACAGCCTGCCCCTTGCTTTCCTGGTGCCCTAGGCCAGTGGCAATGCCTGAAATCTGGCCATGCATGGAGCAACTGTGATTCAATTACAAGGTCAAGGGGAAATTAGAGAGGCTAAACTCACTAAATACATACAGGGTGCATTTCTCAATGTTTTCCTTCTGTCCTACCTATGGAACAGTTCAGGTCCACTTGAACAACTGTACAGAAAAAAAAAGTATATGGGGAGGGGGGCTTGATACCGGCACTGCCTGCAATGGCCGGGCAGTAATCGGCCCCTCTGCTAGTGCAGGTCAGAAGACGACAGGCAAGAGTTACTCTCACTATCTGCTCCTCCCTGCACACCATTGCTCATTACAGCAACCTCTGCTTCCAACCAGACTGGTTCTCCTTCCTGATATCACCGGCTGGCCCTGAAGCAGGCGAAGGTCAGGGCTGGAACTCATGGAATGGGGATAGCGTAGCCTCAGGGCCTGTTTACAGATCGCTCAGAATCCTTCCATCACCGGACCGCCTGGACCGGACCATCAGCTGCTTCCATGGGAAATTCAATAGCTCAAGGCTCCACAATCTCAGCAATGGAAGGCGTAGCTCCAGCTGGGACTGGTGAGACTCGGACCATGCTGGCAGCAAACTGTCAGAGGGTCCCAGGCAGCGGTCTATGGAGGATCCAGCGGTTCCCCTTTTAAATATCTTACTCGGGTTTGCTTTAAGGTGGACCTGAACTCTTGAACAGAAGGAAAACAAAGAAATGCACCTTGTATGTATTTAGAGAGTTTAGCCTGTCTAATTCCCCCTCATTTGTGTCTAATCACAAGTTGTAATCTGATCTATCCCCTGTGTCACATGACTGCCATGGCAGATAAGCCCATTTGAAAACACAGGCTGTAAACAATATGTCTGCTTCCATGGATCAGGAAGTAGAAACTGCAAATTTATTTTAGGATTTGTATCAGCTGTAACTAATACATGTTTTTGTTTAAAGGTTATTGTGCTGTTGTGTATCTTTTAGAGCAGTGTTTCTCCAAATTTTATTGGTATGTACCCTTTTTAAAGGGACTCCGAGCAGTGCATAAAAACAAAATCTGAACTTACCTGGGGCTTTCTCCAGCCCACCGTAGGTCGGGAGGTCCCTCGGCGTCCTTCTGGCTCCTCTCCCAGTCCCTCCGCAGAAATGACACTCGGGACAGAGTGTCGGGCTCCCTCTTCCTGAAAGATGACGTTAGTAGTCATCACGCCAGTCGCCTCGCGTCATCACGCCGGCCGCCGTGACAGTGTTGCTGGGAGCCATTTCTGAACAGGGACTAGGAGAGGAGCCAGAAGGATGCCGCGGGACCTCCCGACCTACAGTGGGCTGGAGAAAGCCCCAGGTAAGTTCAGTTCAGATTTTGTTTTTATGCACTGCTCGGAGTCCCTTTAAAGACCTGTAGTCACCAAGTACCCCATGGCATAGTAAACATTATCACAAGTACCCCTTCACAAATATATATTTACTCGTAGTACATGATAATTGGTTCTAAACCATTTCCAAGCATTTACTATTGATTTTAATTAGCTAAAATACTAACTTGGTGTTTAAATAAGATTTATAATTTTCTAAACTCTAAATTTGTGATTCTTGGATAAATATATCAAGCCGAGTACCCCCTGGAACCATCAGAAGTACCCCTGGGGTACCCGTACCACATGTTGAGAATCTAGGTTTTAGAGCAGAGAGGAGTTCGGAGTTCAGGTCCGCTTTAAAGGGAACCTGAAGTGAGAGGGATATGGAGGCTGCCATATTTATTTCCTTTTAAACAATGCACATTGCCTGGCTGTCCTGCTGATCTTCTGCCTTTAATACTTTCAGCCATAGACCCTGAACATGCATGCAGATCAGGTGTTTCTGACTGGATTAGCTGCATCCTTGTTTCAGGAGTGTGATTCAGACACTACTGCAGCCAAATAGACCAGCAGGGCTGCCAGGCAACTGGTATTATTTAACAGGAAATAAATATGGCAGCCTCCATATACCTCTCACTTCAGGTTCCCTTTGATCCCAGCGTACTAATCAGTCAGCTAAAACAATCACAAACTATTTCCCCCGGGTCAGAAGCTGATGTTTGCAGGGATTTACAGCTAAGTGACCAACACTGTGAAAAGGCACCCGGCTGTTATCCAGCTCAGCCTGGTCATGTACACAGGAGATAGGGAACAATGCGTGTTATCAGGAGCCAGGCAGACCTCCGAGCTCTTCTATAGCTGTGATTTCATGGCTTGTGATGGGAGACATCAGTCACACAGCTGCAGGCAGTTTCTGCAGAGACAAACCTGCTGCATTTCTGCCATCATCAGCTGATCTGCAAGAAGGCTTTCATGTCTAGGATAAACACGGAGAGCTCGCTCAGAAAGCTGGCCTCCTCTGTCTAGCCGCAGGTCATAAGCGTGAGACAGCAGAGAGCGCTTTACCAACCAACCCTCTTCCTGTGCAATGACTGCTGAACTCACAACAACTCAGCCCGCTGTGCATGTACCTAGTTTCTCCAAAATGAAGACATCCCCTGAAAGGAAGCTCTAGCAAGAATTTCAAACATGCTCAAAATACAGTGGTGTGAAAAACTATTTGCCCCCTTCCTGATTTCTTATTCTTTTGCATGTTTGTCACACTTAAATGTTTCTGCTCATCAAAAACCGTTAACTATTAGTCAAAGATAACCTAATTGAACACAAAATGCAGTTTTAAATGAGGTTTTTTATTATTTAGTGAGAAAAAAACCTCAAAACCTACATGGCCCTGTGTGAAAAAGAAATTGCCCCCTGAACCTAATAACTGGTTGGGCCACCCTTAGCAGCAATAACTGCAATCAAGCATTTGCGATAACTTGCAAC
This sequence comes from Hyperolius riggenbachi, assembly GCF_040937935.1. Taxonomy (NCBI): domain Eukaryota; kingdom Metazoa; phylum Chordata; class Amphibia; order Anura; family Hyperoliidae; genus Hyperolius; species Hyperolius riggenbachi. Next base: position 255,259,016 of record NC_090653.1, read on the forward strand.
GAGTCTTTTACAGCGCTATGGAGGAATTTTGGCCCACTCATCTTTGCAGAATTGTTGTAATTCAGCTTTATTTGAGGGTTTTCTAGCATGAACCGCCTTTTTAAGGTCATGCCACAACATCTCAATAGGATTCAGGTCAGGACTTTGACTAGGCCTCTCCAAAGTCTTCTTTTTGTTTTTCTTCAGCCATTCAGAGGTGGATTTGCTGGTGTGTTTTGGGTCATTGTCCTGCTGCAGCACCTAAGATCGCTTCAGCTGGAGTTGACGAACAGATGGCCGGACATTCTCCTTCAGGATTTTTTGGCAGACAGTAGAATTCATGGTTCCATCTATCACAGCATGCCTTCCAGGTCCTGAAGCAGAAAAACAACCCCAGACTATCACACTACCACCACCATATTTTACTGTCGGTATGATGTTCTTTTGCTGAAATGCTGTGTTACTTCTACGCCAGATGTAACGGGACACGCACCTTCCAAAAAGTTCAACTTTTGTCTCGTCGGTCCACAAGGTATTTTCCTAAAAGTCTTGGCAATCATTGAGATGTGTTTTTAGCAAAATTGAGACGAGCCTTAATGCATTTGTCGATCGAGCTGCATGGAAGATTTAGATCGCAAGGGAATTGCCTACCATTCACCTAACTTTGGTTGTGTAGTGGTTAGCACTCTCGCCTTGCAGCGCTGGATTCCCAGCCAGGGCACTATCTGCACAGAGTTTGTATGTTCTCCCGTGTCTGTGGGGGGTTTCCCCTGGGCACTCCGGTTTCCTCGTCCATTCCAAAAACATACAGATAAGTTAATTGGCTTCCCCTAAATTGGCCCTAGACTACAATACGTACACTCCATGATACATACAGAGACATAAGACTATGGTAGGGATTAGATTGTGAGCCCCTCTGAGGGTCAGTTAGTGACAAGACAATATCACTAGATATATGGCTACCTTAAAGGTTCCCACGCATTACGTGATTTTCTATCGATCATGTAATCAACCTTATTGGTCGACCAGCTATAGTGTGGATTGAAGTGGTCCACACACTACAAGCGAGATCCTATGCAATTCTCCGTCACCATCGAGCTGAACAATGCTGTGCCTCCATGCTCTGAAACCAAAATTGATTCTGTGTCAATCGAAACAGGAACAGTAACCGACTCGTTTACGATCCACTGTTATTTTCGATCCTGCAAGATAGAGTAAATTGGTCGATTCGACCAGATATCGGCCAACTTCCTTTGATCAAGCAGAATGGAACATAATGGATTCTCCCCCAATCGGAAAAAATTAGAGAATTGAATGGTGGATTGTACAGGAAAATCGATCAATGTTTGGACACCTTTAGGCAGCCTACAAACATCTATAGGCATTAGATTGCTGCTGATCTTTGTTATCCTATCTAAGGAGAGGAATCTCACATTGTTCTGTACAAATGTAAAACATCTTATAAGGCGTTGTACAAATACCTAGTGCATGATACAAGCAAATTACAAAGAGACGAGCAAGAGCAAGGACGGTAATGCATAGTTACTGTACACCTTGTACAATGTACATTCAGATGGCAGTGACAACTGAAAAAGCAACATTAAGATATAACAGAGAGAGAGAGCCTTGCCCATAAAAGCTTACAGTATAAAGGTGCACATACACAGACACACACAATAATAACTCCCCCCCCCCCCCATTTTATGACAAAATAATTCCTATAGGTTTGCTCAGGGCATATGAGGAGGTTGTTTTGGTATCAGCAATGCAAGGATTCGGTGTTCATCTTCGTTGCATAATTATAATGAATCAGGAAGCAAGAAGCATCATCATCAACAAAAAGCAATGTGATATTTACATTACAGATACATCATATATACAGTAAATTCCCTGTGCCAAGCATTAGCCACCTCCCATTGTAGGTGGGCTGTGAGTGGAATATACAGTAGGCGTTACCTAAACTACACATTGATCGTTGGATGACACGATTGACGCAAGACCCTCAAGTCATGCCAGACGTTTCCTAACCTCCGGTTAGCTGGCTTTTGGGCACTCTGACAACCGTGGAATCAGATTCATTGGACTGATTTTTGGGGAAAATTAGGTTCTAATCTGATTGGAAAGTCCAGATACCCAGTCTGGTTCCATCCAGACTGGAACTGGTTGCAGTCAGATAACCTTGAGCTGAGAGCTTAACTCTTTTCTTAAAACACAATTTCATGAGACTGAATTTCTCTGGACTATCTCTAAAGGAAACTCTGTATATAGCCTTCTTGCTGAAAGTTTAGTTCTAAATATAGAAGCTGTACTGTGAATGTTATTTTATAGCTTAGGGGGAGGATTAGGTGGGTCAGTAACTTTCTTAAATGTCCTCAGATCACATCCTTGCCTAAAGAGGTGAGATTTTAGGGGATGCTTCACTATGTCAAAGGCTGGAAAGTTCAGAACAGATCCAGGGTGTCTGTAGGAGAGGACGGGGAGATGCTGGTGACAAGGAGAGAAGCTCACATTGTGCATAGAATGGTGTCTGGACGTTTGGGTACAGATACAGCATCCAGCCTACAAGATACTCCGTTCAAGCTCCTCTAAACATTACCATAACAACAGATGGGTAACCAGAAGCTGGAGGAACAGAGAGGAGCAAGATGAAAGGTGGATGACAAGTAGCAGAATACAAGACGGACTGAAGTGATGCCAGTCAGTCCTTTGGAAGATCACACAAAAGCATTTTCCAATAGGCTTTGATGAGGACATGCACTAACTCCTACCTCCCAACTTTTTGAGATGAGAAAGAGGGACACTTAAGCCACACCCCTAATCACGCCCCCATCACACCCCTAGTCACGCATACCATAAAGATTTCATAATAAAAATATGTTGTTTTATAATTCAAACCACACTGGTCCTTTCTATCCTGGTTCATTTTCCTTTAAATGTTCCATTTAACATTTTAAAATGAGTAATAGGTCAATTTAAAGGATGGGAATAAAGTTTAGAGTCAAACATTTTTTAGTAGAGAGACATATTTTTACATAGAAAGAGGGACAAAGTCCTGAAAGAGGGACACATGAGGAGGGAAGAAGAACAGAGGGACAGGGCTCCCGAAGAGGGACTGTCCCTCCAAAAGAGGGACAGTTAAGAGCTGTGTCAATTGAAAATAAATGTGACATGTTCTGCTAGGGAAGGGGGGTGCAGGGTTAACTGGCCACACTTTGCTGGGAAAGGGGTTGGGGGGCTGGTGGAGAGGAGTGAAGCCACAGTTTGTTATGGGGGGGGGGGGGGGGGGGCACAGTGTAAAAGAAATACAGGGCACACAATGTTGGTGGTAAGGAGGGGATTGGGGGAGACCCTGCCCCACTTAAAATGTGTTTGTGTTAAGTTTGGGAGCCCTTTTCACACAGCTGCATCATAGCCAAGCACCACTCCCGGGGTACCCCCACCCCCTCCCCAAAACAATTTTGGGACTGGAAAGTGGTCTTCAGGTTGAAAAAGTTTGGGGACCCCTTCTCTAGCAGGCAGCCAAGACATTTAGGGCAGTCTAAACTCCTGCACCTTTGCCAGGCTTGCAAAGACGTTTGATAGGAGATTAGAGACTAACAACTTACTACAAATTTGCTTCAAATTCAAAATAAATCCACGTTACAAAGACATGTGCAGCATTAATGTGGATAGCAATCATTTTAATGATAGTAAATTACACACTAGAGACGGGGAATCAAAGACAAGACACACACAGTAATAACCAGAGCGACCTGCCCAAAACTGCTTCCAATCCCAAATTCCTGGTTTATTTATATTCGATTCTGAGCCCTACCATTGTGACTTGATCAATGTTCCAAGTAAAGCAATTGCGGAACAGGTCAGTGGTATAGAAATAGGACAGCATGATAGTAATCATGTAAATGGCTGCAATGACATTACAGCTACCTTCTCCTATAAAATCTGTAATTGTCTCATTTGTAGGAGAGCCTTCAGGCATGACCGTATCCCATTCTTGCCAGCTACTGCACATTCCCCAGAATCCTCTCTGGCAAGGTAGGAGGTTTGGTCACCTAACGTGACATGTAAGTCCTCAATGCTGCAAGGCTGTACCAGTGACCAGACAGATTGCCTCAGTCTGGCTTTTCCACCCAAAACAGCACAATCCCTTCTTTATGTAGGCTGCTGGCGAGCTGTTCTGATTAGGGGGATTAGAGAAGCACTGGCTGCGTACGTGTTAGAAGTCAGCTCTGACATAAGTGGCGTAAGCACAACAGTGACCAGCACAAAACACACAATATGAGAGGGTCAGGGGAATAAAAGCAGAGACAAAGCCTCTCAATCAACTAGCACTGCCAATGGGGAAAACACACCTCCATTCGCAGCACTCTACAGAACACACCGTCTCACTGCCACTAGGAGCTCACAATCTACATTTTACAAGATTCTATTTATTCTGCTTTCTATGTTTCTGGCCAGCCTCTTGTGCTCCTCACATTGTTAGTTATCAGCCTGATTGACTGGACCCAGCCTTATCTGCTGGGTTTCACACAATTTCGATCGACCGTGATGTTTGCACAAGTGCCGGCAAGAGATCCATTGAGATGAACACTCCCATTCATCTCAATGAGTATATTGTCATTTACAATCACAATATTTGGACGCTACATGTAGCATCCCGCGCCAGTTGCGTTTGGCAGTTCCATGTCCCGCATGTGGCTCAAAACAGGACAACAGGAACAGATGACAAACGCTACTCTGCTTGGTTGCAGGAAAGGATTTAGAATCAGATGATGTCAGGAGTTGGCGCCAGGGGGACAGGTGAGAGTTTACAAAGCACTAGCAACTGGAAGGGGGAGGGGGGCACCGGCAGAGGGTCCATCCCGTTCGTCGGTCTTTTCAATACTAAACGCCATTACTACTGCAGTCCCGATTGAGCATTTTCATCCAAGATTTACCAGCATGCTTTTTACAGATTTTGGCCTGAAATCGATGTATGGGCATCTTAAGAGTATGGTTTTGGGATGTGAGGGGAAACTGGAACACAAAGGTGACCATCAAACTGCATCCAGATGGTGCTCTGGGTGGGAATAAAGGGTGGGACTCCTGCACTGCAAGGCAAGAGCTACAACCATGTCTCCACCAGGGTTTCCTTAACTGCCATCTTTTGATAGTAAAAAATACATTACAAGTATCCTTTAGGCCCCTTTTGCAGTTGAAGGTAATTGATAGTCAATTATGCGATGCAAGGGCAGCAGAGCGTCAATGCATGCATCATGCAAGGTGCTGGGGGTAATGGAAGTCTATGGGTGCTGCAGTAAGTGTAAACAGAGTGCAGTGCGCATGCATTGACTGACTTCCTGCCCAGCAAGTACGTCACTGAACCGGGGTGGGGGGGGGGGGGGGGTGCGCTATGCATATGCCCTGTTGCTGCACCGCTCTGCCACAGGGTCATATGATTTTCACTTTTCGGGTTGCGGTGTGATGTAGGAAAAACTGGCTCGAAAATAACTAAGGGAGTAATTAAAAATCCACCACAACAAACTGTAGGAATAATCGAGTTCAGTTCAGGGATGAGAAGACGGAGTTCCGCCTTAACGTCCCCATAGAGCGCAGGCAGCTCAGGTATGCCGGCCGCTCGGTCACTCTGCTAAGTTTAGCTGCACACCTGCCCAGCTTCCCTCTGCCTGATGACGACTGAAGGAATTTACTTCTGCTTATTGGCCTCTCTGTGTATGAGGTAACGAAACTCTCCCCCTCCCGTCCTATAGATCTCTTCCCCTGCCTAACACAGGCAAGCTACACCCAGACACCAAACAAGACAATCAATACTGGAAACACTTCACTTAAAGGGAACCCAAAGTAAAAAAAAAAAGTTTCACTTACCTGGGGCTTCTCCCAGCCCCCTTCAGCTGTCCTGTCCCGCTCCTCAACGATCCTCCGGTCCCCCGCCACGGCTCAGTTTCTCTTTGTTCAGTCGCCGTTTGCTGCGTCTGCACGGCCCTGGCCACGTATGTCATGTCGCCGGGAGCGCTCTGCACAGGCGCAGTAGAGATTCTTTCATACTGCGCCTGTGCAGGACGCTCCCGGCCACGGGAGTGCGACCAAGGATGCGCGCGGCCAGGGCCGTACAGTCAGCGGTAAAGGAACTGAACCACGGCGAGGGACAGGAGGGTCTTTGAGGACCACAGCAGGACAGGACAGCTGCAGGGGGCTGGGGGAAGCCCCAGGTAAGTGAATCTTTAAGTGAATTTTTTTTTTTTACTTATTTCAGGCTCACTTTAAAGTCCACCTGTCGAAAACACTGCTTCTGAGGCGAGGATACCCTTGTAAGCTTAAAGTGACCGATAGATGAAGAAAACTGCCGTTTTTTTTTTACTTACCTGGTGCTTCATTCAGCCCCACAAGTATGGATGCGTCACTGGTCGTCCTCCCGCAGTCCTCCCCAGAATCCTCCGTTCAGCCGCATTTAACCCCACCCCTGGCAAGCGGCTCAGCTGGACTCCGACTGACTGAGTGACGTCAGCCGGGGCCTGCGCAGAAGGTCCGTGCATGCGCAGAAGGTTCGCCGTCACTGAGCCGCTTACCGGGGCTCACCGTGGCTGAACTGGACATCGTAGGAGGACAGCGAGGGACACAGTCATGCTTATGGGGATGGTGGAAGACCCGGGTAAGTAAAAAACTGAAGCTGTATTCATCTCTGGGTCACTTTAAAGCTCCTCTTTAGTGAGAGGATGACGTATTTTGATTTCCTTTTAGGGCTGGTGCACACCGAGCGGCTTTTTCAGCGTTTCTGCAGCCGCTTGCGGCTGCGGATACGCTTGGTCAATGTATCTCAATGGGGTGGTTCACAGCAGAGCGGGAGGCGTTTTGCAGAAACGCATACTCCCGGGGTAAGGCATTTTTGGGATTGTGGATGCGTTTCTGCTTCAATGTAAAGTATAGGAAAAACGCAAACCGCTCTGAAAAACGGCAGTTCAGAGCGGTTTTGCAGGCGTTTTTGTTACAGAAGCTGTTCAGTAACAGCTTTACTGTAACAATATATGAAATGTTCTAAACCAGAAACGCTTCACAAAACCGCAAAATGCTAGGTGAAACGCTACAGAAAAAGAAGAAAAAGCGTTTAAAATCTGCTAGCATTTTGCGGATCTGCTAGCGGGTGTTGGTGTGCACCAGGCCTTAAAGGACAACTGTAATGAGAGGCATATGAAGGCTGTCATACTGATTTCCTTTTTAGCAATACCAGTTGCCTGGTAGACCTGCTGCTCTATTTGGCTGCAGTTGTGTCTGAATCACTCCAGAAAAACCCGCTGATCTGCTGCATGCTTGTTCAGGGTCTATGGCTAAAAGTATTAGAGGCAGAGGATCAGCAGGACAGCCAGGCAACTGGTATTGATTAAAAGAAAATAAATATACATATACTTCTTACTACAGTTGTCCTTTAAGCAAAGCACATTGCCTGACTGTGATGCTGATCCTCTACTACTTTTAGCCATAGACCCTGAACATGCATGAAGCAGATTGGATGTTTCTGACTGAAGTCTGACTGGATTAGCCGCATGCTTGTTTCACGTGTGTGATTCAGACACCACTGCAGCCAAAGAGATCAGCAGGGCTGCCAGGCAACTGGTATGGTTTAAAAATAAATAAATATGGCAGCCACCATAAACCTCACAGTGTGTGCTAGGCATAATGGTCAATCTACAGGCAGATCGACAGGTGTAGGGCTACCTTCACAGTGCATTACACAAATGTCCCTCCGCCCCCCCCCCCCCCCCCATACAGAGCAGGCACAGAAGGGATATGTATTCCCAGCGTAACAAACACATCACAATAATATTATTGCCCTCACTGTCCTGTGAGGCTCACAGACGGAAACAAGCTCGGGGGAAAGGAAAAGCTCTGATATCGCTCTGTTGTTTCTCTTGGCCTGGAAATAAAGTCCCCGTCCTCCACCTTCGGCAAACTTTCCAGGCCAGATAAGCCGGAGCGGCAGAGCCGGCACACAGCGGCACTGGCGGGTCAGGAGATTAGGCAGAGAGCAGAGAGATTAGCAGCTGTGTTTCCTGGCCTCAGCTTCCAGGCTGGGACAGATCAGGTCACAGGCCTCTGTGGTGACACACCAGGAAATCAGGGCTAATAACTCCCAACTGCCGTCCACTCTCATAATCTGTGAGAACTGACAAGTATGTATGAACAAGAGAGTACATAGCACCATCACTGACTGTCCTCAGAGGAGCTCACAATCTAACCCTACCATAGTCATCAGTGTTCTCCCCAGGATTTGTTTCCAGCGGGGTGGCATGAAAAAGTAACCAGGTGAGATGACAGAATGCAGGGCCGGTGCTTCTCTGCTTACAGCATAGGAGGAGGTGAGACAATGGCAGGCGGGTGCTCAATAAAACTAGCCGGGTGGAGCACCTGGCTAAAAGAACCTGGGGAGAACACTGGTCATAGTCTAATATCCTACCATATTATTATTATTATGCATTTATACAGCACTAACATCTTCTGCAGCACTTTACAGAGTACATAGCCATGTCACTGACTGTCCTCAGAGGAGCTCACAATCTAATCCCAACCATAGTCTAATCTCCAACCATATTATTATTATTATTATTATTAAGTATTTATACAGTATAGCACTGGCATCTTCTGCAGTGCTTTACAGAATACATAGTCCTGCCTGTGACTGTACTCAGAGGAGCTCACAATCTAATCCTACCATAATCATAGTCTAATGTCCTACCTTATTATTATTATGTATTTATATAATGCTGACCTCTTCTGCAGCACTTTACAGAGTACATAGTCATGTCACTAACTGTCCTCAGAGGTGCTCACAATCTGATCCCCACCCTATGTCTGTCAGTTTAGAGCGAGCCAATGAATTATGTTTTTTCAGGATCTTGGAGAAAACTGTAGTACCCAAAGGAACAAGAAAAGCTATAAACAAAATAAAAATAAAAAACAGCCCCTGGGGGGTACTTACCTCTGGATCCTAATGAGGCTTCCCTCATCCTCCTCACCCTCCAGGATCCAGCGCTGGCAGCCCCCAAACACTGGCAATGAAATATTTAGCTACCTTAATCCTGCGCAGGCGCAGCAGTGGTTTTCCAATTTCCAGGCAGAAATAGCTGAGCCGGATCAGGTCCACTCAACTGCATGGGTGCAGGCTGAAGGTAGGTATATATTGCAGGCAGGGCTGTGGAGTCGGCACAAAAATCATCCGACTCCAACTCATCAGTTTTTTTGTGCGTTACAGTATCCCTTTCAGGATAAACTGGGGATCCTGAATAATATACTGCATTGTATGTAGTTACAGTTGCTCTTTAATAAAGGAACAGAAATAACTACCCCCAGGCAGAGAGGATGTCACGCCCGTTTCAGAAGACCATCCTCGCTGGAATGCAGCTATAGAGAATAATTGTAACATTGCTCAATCTCAACCGTGACAAAGTGAATTCCGCTTGAGAAGAGCGTCAGGCTGCCAGGTGTAAACAGGCCGAGGCGGGTGACTGTTTGGTAAACTCAGGCCAAAACAAAAGCGCCTCATTTCTCCCTCCAGTCACACCTTTCATGTGCTCCGACAACAAACAGCCGGCTGCCATGGCAACAACCGCGGCGCCACCACAAATCAGCATCCACTGTGCCAGCCCAAAACAGATCAGGAGGATTGCTCTGTAAAGTGCTGGACGGTTAGCGGATAACCACCAATTATTCACCAAGAGAATAAAGCGCACACGAGGGCAGAGACAAGTCACGGCAGATTGTGATCCCATACACATCAAATGCATGCAGGGTTGCCAATCTGATTTTTAACAGTCAAAAGGCCCACAAAATCTGGACACCCAAACTTTTGGACGAAATGGGGGTGGAGTCAGCAGCACACTTTTAAAGAGAAACTGTAACCAAGAATTGAACTTCATCCCAATCAGTAGCTGCTACCCCCTTTTACATGAGAAATCTATTTCTTTTCTCAAACGGATCATCAGGGGGCGCTGTATGGCTGATATTGTGGTGAAACCCCTCCCACAGGAAACTGTGAGGAACATGGTCCTGGCAGTTTCCTGTCCGTGAACCTTGTTGCATTGTGGGAAATAGCTGTCTACAGCTGTTTCCAACTGCCAAAAAAGCAAGCAGCATCTCTTTCTACTGACATCACCTACCAGCAGTAAAAATGTTACAATGTAAATCAGGGAAAGGAACAATGGGCAAACACTGACAATCATTTATACATAATGATTGTAAAAATGAAGCACTGTTTTTCATTACATTATTTTCACTGGAGTTCCTCTTTAAAGTGTGTTGTGGGTGAGGCTAAACTGTGGGCGTGGTCACGGTTTCACTTTTTTTATAGTTAAATTAATGGCTGCAGCAGGCTATTTCATATTATCCAAAATTTATAAGCAGCAACCGCTCTGAACAGTCTGTGTACGCAGCACGTTACTTTTATTTGAACGCCATGAAAGCTAGTGTGAAGTGACACACAGGCATGTATAGGGACAGCTCAAAGTCAGACCTCAAAGCAAACCTGAACTGAAAATTAAAAAAGTCAAAATAAACATACACAAATCATACTTACCTCTCGTGTAGTATGCTAATCAATCTCTTTCTTCTCTCTTGTGTCCTGTTTGTCCACTAATCAATGAAATTCTCCATCTTCCATTTTAAAAATGTCCAATACCCCATAACAGCTTCCTGGTCAGCACACTTAAATTGTAACATCGCTCACTTGAGCCATAGGGAAAGTAACATGGACATTACCTCACACATCAGTTGTGCTCTCAGTTATAATTGACAGCAACTGATATATTTCAGTTCTGACAAAATCTTGTCAGAAATGGAAGGTATCGTAAGAAGAAAATGATGAGCTGAGTGGAACTGATGGTGAGATAAGTATGCAATATTCATTTGCAGGTACATAATGTGTTCCTTTTAAAGCAGAACTGAAAGTTCTTCTGCCAGCCCCCTGCAGCCAACCTGTACCTGCGACGTGACATACCGATCCTCCGTTTACCCGCCGCTCACTTTTCTTCTCGTAGTGGAAGCTAGGCCTGAACGATCTTAGGAAAAAATTTAATTGAGTGATTTCTGTCCGAAATTGCGATTTCAATTCACAATTTCCTTCAAATCAAGCTTTGTCCCAGTCTCTCTTTGTGCCCCCATTGCCTCTTTATGCCTCCTCTGGGTCTCTCTCTTGCCCCCTGTGTGTCTCTGTGCCCGCTCTGCTTCTCTCTGTCTCTCTTGTGTCTCTCTCTGTGCCCGCTCTGTCTCTGTGCCTCCTCTGTCCCCCAAGCTGCATCAGTTCTAGACATACTTTCCACCAAGAGTCCAGCGATGCCCGTCTATCCACTTCGCCTCCCGCAGGCTCTAATGCACGGAATACTTCCTGTAGGTCATGTGACATACAGGAACCCAGAGTTTTGCCAAGCACAAGAGCAAGCAGACTGCGATAGAGAACGGACAGCGTTGGACTCGTGCTGAAGGTATGCCAATGCTGCGGGACGCACACGCCGGGACTTTGGGGAAGTTCGAAGCCGCTTCTTCAAACCCATGTGGAAAGGACGTGATCGCGATTCCAAAATTGTGATCTTGGTGATCGCGATTTCAGTTTAAATTTGATTTATCTTTCAGGCCTAGTGGAAGCTAAGGTGACGTCCACTGTGCCCTGGCCATCCGCATATCCTCATACGTGTTCCTGTGGCCAGGAGCGTCCTGCTCAGGAGGAGAAAATCTCTAACTAGGATGCGTGGACGCCGGCTCCTTGATGTGAAAGTGAGCGACAGCGGGGGAACGGAATATCGGTATGTCCCGTCGTGGGCACAGGTCGGCTGCAGGGGGCTGGCAGAAGCCCCAGGTAAGTCAAACTCTTATTTCTTTAGGACCATTCAGTTCCGCTTTAAAGTGTACCAGAGACAAAGTGGCATAAAAGATTTATACATACCTGGGGCTTCCTCCAGCCCCCGCCACGCAGATCGCTCCCTTACCATCTATTGCCATCAATTGCGATTGTCTGGTGTCAGTCCCATTCTCCGCAGCTAGTCGGGCCAGTAGGCGCAGGCACAGTGTGGCCAAGTACACTCCCCCGTCTCGCTCCCGCAGTAGTACTGCACAGGCGCAGAAAGCTTCCTGCGATGGGAGCAGGGCGGGCGTGCGCCGCCTCGCATGTGCAGTACGCCTGACTGGCCGAGGTGAACGGGACTGATACCAGACCATCCAGAAGGCTTTAGAATGCAGTGAGGGAGCGATCTGCACGGAGGGGGCTGGAGGAAGCCCCCGGTATGAAATCTTTTATAATACGCTGTACTTGGTTCCTGTGCTCGGAGTCGCACTTTATTGGCAATCATGTGACTGCATAGAAGGAAGGTATGGTGCTGCACATAAATGCTGAACACCGCGCCCGTACAATGCTCAGCACTGGTGACGCAGCCCCGGGTTAATTTAAGATCCCTGTGAATGGCAGGTGGCTTAGTGTAATAACCACACAGGTGTGCTCCATCCAGCACTCTGACTCATGGCCATACAATGCTGCTGTCACCAGTGAAGGTGACATCGCTGACGCAGCCAGTAAATATAGAAGTGAGTGACAGGTGGATGGGCCGGTCCCAGGGTGTCCTGCTGTATGACACACGCTGTCCCGGGCTGTGTGCCCCGAGGTATGGATCATCTATCATGGCTACCTGCATGGCTGTTCAGAACAGTACTCATCCAACAGGATCCGCATCATCTTCAAAAAAGCAAGTGCCGGTCCTTACATGATGCAGGGCATTTCAGACGCACAGTTCTTTTTCAAATAGCCACTAAACACATTGCACATGTTGCTCATGTCACACTCCCTTTTGTACGTAAGGGGAGGACCTGATTGACAACTGATCAGAGTGTTCATTAGCATATATGCATATTCAAAAACATATAAGCAGATGCCTTCAGGCAACATCATCCCATACATAGTGGTGGTGCTATAGGCGGTAGTAGTAATAATATAGCAGCTGTAGCTGGATAGTGTAATGGTTAAGGGCTCTGCCTCTGACCCAGGAGACGAGGGTTAAAATCTCGGCTCTTCCTGTTCAGTAAGCCAGCACCTATTCAGTAAGGAGTTCTTGGGCAAGACTTCCTAACACTGCTACTGCCTATAGAGTGTGCCCTAGTGGCTGCAGCTCTGGGGCTTTAGGTCTGTCAGGAGAAAAGCACTATATAAGTAGTAGTAGTAATAGGCACACAAAGTGTGACTTACAATATTAATTTATAAATTAGTCAGTGTTTACTAATAAAACCTTTCCTCTCCCAGATTTACGTTCTGACATGTATCACAAGTCGCAACATCTCCAGTCCTGTCAGGTGCATCACTACAGAATGTTTGTTTCTGAGAATTCCGAAGCCAGGGGAATGCTCTGAAAGGATTCTGCATAGCTAATCAGCCTAGACTAAGCATTACTGGGAGGGCGGGGCTACAGAACAAAATATAGCTATAGGAAGTGTTTCTGATGCTGAAACCAGGAAAGATACCATAAAATTGGATATCCTCAATAATTTGCTGCATTCTATAATATGTCACTACAGGGCCTCATTCAGTGACAGGCCCCCTTCACTGTCACCGTGGAGCTAGTGTCACCCTTTCTCCCCCAGCCTTACTGTTAGAACAAGTTAATATGGTGTTAAAGCGCACACAGGTAATGAGTTGTACCTGCAGACACAGCCAGGGGCAGCCAGACTAGAGTGCATGAAAAACCCTCTATGATAAGCATACAGGCCCGGCGTAATACTTCAATATTTACTCATCAACAATACACACCCAGGTGGGAGGGCCGGCCCTGCTGCGGTTCTCAGGAGCCCACGTGAACTCTGCAAACACGGGAGCACAAAAGGTGCCTTTGGGGAAAACCAAGAACCTCCCACACACATTTTTCTTGGTTGTGATTTCTCAGTAACCTTAAAGAGAGACTGAAGCTTTGAAAATTACCCGTTTTTTTATTAGCCAGTCCTTTTCAGCATTAAAAGCATAGATGAAACGCTGTATTCCTGCGGCAAAACAAGGCCTTAATCACCCCGAAATCCCCAGGCTCCTTCTTGCTTTGTGCAGCAGCTCTGCCTCTATTTGCATCAATCCCCGCGGATCGCCGCCTCTCCTCGCCCCTCTCAGTCTTCTTTCACTGAGAGGGGCGGGAGGAGGCAGAGATTTGTGGGGATTGACACGACTGGAGGCAGAGCTACAGCCCAAAGCTCTGCCTCCCCCCGGCAGCAAAATCCACGACTTTGAAAGTTGTGGAATTTCCCCCCGGGATCTTGGGGTGATTAAGGCCTCGTTTAGCTGTGGGAATGCAGCGTTTCATCTATGCCATGAAAAGGACTGGCTAATAAAAACAAGTAATTTTCGAAGCTTCAGAGTCTCTTTAAAGGAAACCCAAGAGGCATATGGAGGCTGATGCATTTATTTCATTTCAAACAATACCAGTTGCCTGGTTGCCCTGCTGATTCTCTCCATGTAATACTTTTAGCCATAGACAATGAACAAGCACATGTAGATCAGGTGCTCTGACTGAAGTCTAAGGGCCCATTCACACGTGCTCTGATCCACCGGGATGAACGCATATGTATAAACCTATATCCATTTACACTTGCTAACTCTAAGAGAGCGGAACGCACTTCCCCGATCTGCACGATATTTCCGGAACACCCATACACTGCAGATGCGCATGGAGCCTGTGCAAGCCTATGGAATCGGCCAGGGTCAGTTCCCACTTGGCTGCTTCCCCCCTCTGTTCCCGATAAGCTCACCTGTCTTCTCTGCAGGTATTCGGGTCCTCCTCGCTGCGGACCCATGTTTGGCTCAGGGACAAGCGCCGGTATTGGAGTCCCGGCAGAATCAGGGCTAGAATTGCAGTGAAAAAGACCAATGGGAATACTCCATAGCTCCAGTGACGGTTCTGATTGGTCCTTGATTGGTGGACCAATGAGAATTCTCCCTGTTAGGTGGACTCTCATTGCTGTAGCCAATGGTAGCCCTTGTTTCTGCCAGGGCTCTGAGCCTACCATGGAAGACCCGAATGGCAACCAAAGAAAGGTGAATAGATGCGGGAGGACTCAGCGGAGGGACGGCTGCACAAGGGTGTAGTGGGAATGCATGCACCAGGCGCTACGACAGGGCAATGCGCATCTCATCAGGATAGGCTGTAACGCACAGCTCATCCATCCCAAGTGTGAACCTAGCCTGACTAAATTAGCAGCATGCTTGTTTCAGGTGTCTGATCCAGATAATACTGCAGCCAAATAGCTCAGCAGAGCTGCCAGGCAACCGGTAATGTTTAACCACTGCAGGACCCTAGGCTTACACCTCCCTAGGCTATTTTTCACAATTTAGGCCACTGAAACTTTAAGGCCTTGCTGCAGGGCCGTACAACTCTGCACACAAGTGATTTCCCTCCCCCTCTTTTCTGCCCACCAACAGAGCTTTCTGTTGGTGGGCTGTGATCGCTGCTGGGATGTTTTTTTTATATAGGTTTTTCAAAAAATAAATTTAGCCCTTCTATTATTTCTATTTCCCTCCCTGCCTCCCTCCGCCAGCCAATCACAGCTATTGGCGGTCATAGGCATCAGCCTATGAGAGCCGATCACTCTTGTGCCTCCTTGGGGGACAGCCAAGTCACACCAGTACAGCGCTGCTGTAGATCGTAGCGCTGTACAATGTAAATAGACGGCGAAAGTCTCCTAGCGGTGATCGCTACTGGGAGACGGCTGACGCAGCAGAGATGCGTGCGTCTCCTGCAAAACACGCCCCCAGGGCTGCACACATATTGGCGTTAGGCGGTCCTGGGGCTCCCGCTGCGTCCACACCAAGTGGTGTGGAGTGTTAAGTAGTTAAAATTATTTTATTTATTGTATTTACAGTATAAAGCACCAACATATTACGCAGCGCTGCACAATAGATAAAAGGGTTAACATACAGGGTAGGACATTTAAGGAGCTCACAACAAAAACAAGATCATATGAACGATTTGTTAAGAGTAGTTTAGTGTCTTTGGTCAAAATAGAGACTGTTGCAGTCCACATGAGGGGTGACGGACAGTAAGATTGCATAATCAAGCTGGAAACACTAGGGGGATGGTCCTGCCAGAGGCTTACAATCTAAAGGGGGGAAAATAAAACAAATATGGCAGCCTCCATATCACTCTCACTTCCGGTGCTCTTTAAAAAACAAAAACTTGTTTTTCGGGCCGAGGTACCCTGGGATGATTATGTCACCCAGCACAAGAAGTTCCCAAATCTGAAGATTTGCCAAAAGTGACTCAATGACTTGGCAATGCAAGAAGCAACCAGTCACCAAATCACAAGCTAATCAAACAAGCCAACACCACGCTGATGATTCCCCGAGTGGCAGCTTCCTGTTGGCACAGAGGATCAAGAACTGAACCCAAATGTCAACAGCAGCAAAATACAGGTAATAATGACCAATTTCCTTGCGACTGTCAAAGCACATGACCAAACATACACTTATTAGATCGCCTGCATTCCCAGTGATGTCACCGGCCTTTAGCGAATGGACGCGCTGCATTGTCGTTGAGGTCTTTAACGAATGGATAGGCTACCTAATCAGTGATGATTGCTCAGCCTAATAGCCTGTTTTCTATCAACATCCTCATGTTGTTATTATTATTATTAGTCATTTAAGTAGCGATGTTATTTTCTTCAGCACGTTGAAAAACACACCATCACTAACTGTTCTGGGCTCGTAATCTACTGTCCATACCAGAGTCAAGGGCCAATTATAGGAGGATGAAAGATGGGGGTCGCCTGTCCACTGCCTCTGCCGAGCAACAGCAGGCGCCTGGCTGGTAGCCGAGAGCAGCTGACAGGCAGAGAATTCTCCCCCTTCGGGCTGAAACCCACTAGAGATTTTCTGAGCATTTAGGGAGCGACTTAAACTGCTAGCGTTTTCCCTAAACGCTCAGCTAATGTTAATGGATGGGCCAAATTCCACTGGAGCGATTGAGATTTCCAAATCGCAAAATGCAGGACATGCAGCATTTTTTGCGTTTAGCGTTAGCGATTAGCGTTTCTGCAAAGTATATAAACGCCGGCGTAATCGCTCATGAATCGCTACACAAAGCGATTTTGCAAGCGTTTTCACATTACTGCACACTGTAACAAAATGAAAATTAATTGAAAGGGCCAATCAGAATTAAAAACGCTAATCGCTACACAACCGCTGGCAAATTAACTACACTTTAATCGCTCCCGAAAAAGCTCATGAAAATCGCTTACAAACCGCTCATATAAAAACGCTAGCGACTGCGATTAGTGATAGCGTTTTGTAGTGGGTTCCAGGCCTTCAGCTGCTTGTGGAAAAGAGGACCAAAGTTTGCGGAAGTGGCGAGGAAAAGGGTAATAAGAGAAAGAATGATCCATGAGATACAAATAACTTCTCGCATTCAAATACCATGTAAATTATAGCTTGAAATCAGACCAGAGTAACTTCCTTTTATTGGTCCAAGTTCAAATAAAATTTACATGAGATTTGAATGCCAGGAGAAATAATTTGCATCGTATTGATCATCCCCTAGTACTGTAATAGATCTCTAATATGAACTGCTCTGTGGCAAGGTGGTTAAAGAGGAACTCCAGCCTAAACAAATATTCTGTCATTAAGTTATATTAGTTATGTTAATTAAAATAGATAGGTAATATAATCTCTTACCCACCTTGTTTTAAAAGAACAGGCAAATGTTTGTGATTTCATGATGGCAGCAATCTTTTTGTTCGAAAGGAGGTGAGCATTATACACAGTTCCATCTGTCCTGTGTCCTGAGCACCTCTCCCAGTTGCTAGGCAACGTGAATAACAGGAAATCCCATCATGCTCTGCACAGCATCAGGGAAAAAAAGCCCAGGCTTTTTTTCTTTGATGGGTGGAGCTTAGGTAATGCAGCTAAAAACGATGCTTTGGTAAGAAAAACAAAGTTCTGATGCTGTGAAACTGTTAAAGAAACACTGAGCCTTTTCAGCTCTGCTGAGTAGATTTTTAGTCCGGAGGTTCACTTTAAGGACATTGTTCATTTACCACATCTGACATACGTATACAAAGAGAGTTGCTGAAGTTTTCCAGTTTAAAATAAATAACCATTATTCCACCTTGCTTTATTAAAAGTGAAGCATATGGAGGCAGACATTTATTTCCCTCTAAACAATGCAGATTCCCTGGCAGTCCTGCTGATATTCTCGCTCTAATACTTTTAGCCATAGACCCTGAACAAGCATGCAACAGATCAGATGTTTCTGACTGAAGCCTGACAAGATTAGCTGCATGCTTGTTTCTGATGCGATTCAGACACTACTGCAGCCAAAGAGATCAGCAGGGCTGCCAGGCAACTGGTATTGTTTAACAGGAAATAAATATGGCAGCCACCATATCCCTCCCACTTCAGGTGAGCTCTGACAAAATGGATTGATTTCAAGTGCTGAAGCCTCCAATCAGAAAGAAATACCACCCTTTGCTGAAGCCATATAGCTCCACCCTCACGTAAACTGACTGCACAGCATTTCCGCCTTCCTCCGGAGGCACCCTGGAGACATGAATTATTGAGCAGGAATCCCATCTCATTGCTGGGCCTGCGTCTGGCGGACTGACCTTTCACCCCCTGCTTATCAATTATTCCTGGCTGGTCTGCAAACGAAACCAGCAGTGCCACTTTATCTGGCTGCTGGGAGGTGCTGAAAGTGAGAGCAAGAGGAGATTCAGCAGCTGTGTGCTGCTGCCATGGCTCTCCTACCTGTCCCACTCTCCACTTACCCTATGTGATGATGGGACTTCAGATTTCAAGGATAAGCAGATGTAAAATATAAATACAGCAACTCGGGGAAAAACTTCCCACTGATCAGTCATAGCGCCATAATCTAGAAACGGTTTTGTGCCAACAAACATTTAAAAGCAACCCAAAGCGAGAGATATATGGAGGTTGCCATATTTATTTCCTTTTAACCAGTTCACCACTGAGGGGCTTTTCCCCATATGGACCAGAGCAATTTTCCCCTTTCAGCACTCCTCCCTTTCATTAGCCAATAACTTTATCACTGCTTATCACAAAGAAATGATCTACATCTTGTTTTTTCGCCACTAATTAGGCTTTCTTTGGGTGGTACATTTTGCTAAGAATCATTTTTTTCTAAATGCACTTTAAATGGAAATAATAAGAACAAAAAAAAGAAAAAATTCATTATTTCTCAGTTTTCGGCCATTACAGTTTTAAAATAAAACGTTCTACTGTGGATAAAACCCACACATTCTATTTGCCCATTAGTCCCAGTTATTGCAACGTTTAAAATATTTCCCTAGACAGTGTATGGCGACAATTTTATTTGGAAATAAAAGTTTTTCAGTTTTGCTTCAGTCACATTACAAGCCCATATATGCAAAAATAACAGCAATATACCCTCAAGACATACATATTAAAAAAAAGTGCAGTCTCTAAGGTAAACTACTTATATAATTTTTTGAATGGTTTTTTAAAATGCTAATTTTGTTTTGTGCAACTACGGGAGAGTGGAGGTGGTAAGGGGTTAATCTTAAAGGACATCCGAGGTGAAAATAAACTGATGAGAAAAGCAATTGTAACCATCCTCCTCCTAAAAATGACTTTTTAAGATATCCCACAGTTTTATTTTATATTTAAATCCTAGTTTTTAAGTTTTTACTGTTTCATTGTCTCTGCTTAATGACCCCTTCATTGAAGTATGCCAGAGCTCAAATCTATAAATTATTGACCCTTTTTATCTCTTTCCTGCTCCATGAAGCCATTTACTGACAGGAAAGTATTTTTATGGCTGTAATTACTAATCAGTGAGGTTTATGCTGTAGTCTGACCCAGGTCCGACATGGACAGAAACTGTCACTTGCGTACCTGATGTTTAACTCTTTCAGGCAGAGAAACAAAAAAAGGAACACAGCCTAGTTATTTATTTGCTTGGCACTATACATACACATGCCTATCTCATCATGTCACCTCAGATGTCTTTTAAGGTTATATGTAGAGGTTTATATAAAAAAAAAAAAAAATATGCTGGTGTAATTTTTTACTGTTTGGCCACAAGATGTCCCCACACTTTCTTCCTGCGCATACTGTTAGTACGCGAACAGGATGTAATGCCTGTATGTGTAACTGTTTTTACAATGACCGCAGGCATCTCAATGATGCTGGCAATCATAGACATGGGGACTTAGAAAAATGAATGGGAGCTGTGCTCCCATTCAAAGAGCTCTCTACAAACGGGCATCGACAAGCACACGAGTGGGAGCGCGCACCGTGCGATTGTGGCGAAGATATGTAGATCTACGCCCCAGGTGTTGAGATTAGGTCTGTCAGGGCGTAGATATACTGTCACTGATTCATAAGTGGTTAAATACCAGTTGCCTGGCACTTCTGCCTATCTTTTTGGCTGCAGTAGTTTCTGAGTCAAGCATGAAGTTAATCTAGTCAAACATCTGATCTGCATGCTTGTTCAGGGTCTATGGCTAAATGCATTAGAGGCAGAGGATCAGCAGGGCAGCCAGGCAATGTGCATTGTTTACAAAAAATAAATATAGGTGCCCATACATTACTTTATTTTCCTGCTTGATCGACCTCGATTCAAATCACTATCGGATTGGGAAGAATAGATTATGTTCCATTCTACTCGACAGATGGAAATTGATATCTAATTGAAATCGACCAATTTACTTGAACGGAGAGAATGGAAAATATTGGTTAATTGTGAAGAAATCGACTACAGTACTGTTCACATGATTTCATTGTACAGAATAGATTTCTGGTTTCAGAGCATGGAGGCACGACATCGTTCAGCTCGTTTAGGATCTCGCATGTAGTGTGTGGGCCACTAGTCAATGGACTTTAGATCAACCACACTGTAGTTAATTGCCCAATTGATCAATGGAAAATAGAGTAATGTATGGGCACCTTAAAAAGGAACCCGGAGGTATGAGACCGATGGGAGGCTGCCATATTTATTGCCTTTTAGACAATACCAGTTGCCTGGCAGTCCTGGGGGAGTAGGGTTTAAAAAGGACAACTGTAGAGGGGGGGGGGGAACCAGAAAAAGTTGAAATTACCCGGGACTTCTAATGGTCCCGCACAGGCGTCCACTGCCCGCGCAGCCACTCACCGATGCTCCGGCCCTGCCTCCGGTTCACTTCTGGAATTTCAGACTTTAAAAGTCGGAAAACCACTGCGCCTGCGTTGCATTTCCTCATTCTCGCTGACATGACTGGGAGCGTAATGCACACTCCCAATGACGTCAGCAGGAGCGAGGACGCGGCCATGCAGGTGCAGTGGTTTTCTGACTTGAAAGTTGCAAATTCCAGAAGTGAACCGGAGGCGGAACCAGAGCATCGGTGAGCGGTTGCGCAGGCAGTGGACGCCTGTGCGGGACCATTAAAAAGCGCCAGGTAAATTCAACTCTTTTTTTCCCCCTACCCCCTACAGTACTCTTAAAATCACACACCTGAAACAAGCATGCAGCTAAACTCGTCAGATTTGCCATAGACATCTGATCTGCATGCTTGTTCATGGTCTATGGCTTAAAGTATTAGAGGCAGAGGATCAGCAGGACAGCCAGGCAATGTGCATTATTTAAAAGGAAAATAAAAACTCGTCAGCCTCCATATCCCTCTCACCTCAAGTTCCTTTAGAAAAACAAAAAACAAAAAAAAAAGTTGAAAGAATGGATTGCAAAGATTGATGTACGGTAATTAGCGGGGTACTTCTGATGAACTCCTGGGGTTTTCATTGGGCGTTTGCTCTGAAGAGATGAGAGAGGAGCGGGAGTTGAACTTGTGGTCGCCGTGGCAGCCGTCAGTGAGTGCGCGCAGTTTCTGGAAATACTATGCGCCTGATCAAACAGCTGCATGTGACAGCTGGCAGCACTTACAGGAAGCTGGCCCGAGAAAGCTGACAAGGAGTTTTAAAGAGGTGGACATGTGTTAGTGGATGGCATACTGGTAGTTTTGGCACGCTCCTGCTCAGCCCGTGCTCCGAGGAAGAGATGCTCATCGCTGAACAAGTGTCTCAATGTCTCCGTCACAATGAGCCCTTTCTCCACTTTCCCTGCGTACCACAATACTGTCTGCTCATCTTCCACAGACGGTGAGAAGTTAAAGCACTCCTCCAGCAGCATGCAAGGTCGCACAGCACACCAAATAATCATATACTGGTGCTGTACTGTATATGTGGTACCCAGTATATAACAGATTGACTGGTTGGATTGGTCAACTCTCCCTAATCGGATTGGTCAGCTCTCCCTGTTTATCGGAGCGGTATGCAAGAATAGATTACGCTTTGCCCATAAAACACGCCTCTTTCAGCTGTCCGGCCCGCCCTTTTGCCCCCTTCTCCGCCTATCAGATCTTGCACATGTTTGCCTGCGCCGCTTCACTACAGGCCTCAGCAGCGAGATCTGAGAGGCGGTAACAGGATAGGGCGGGCCAGACGGGTGGAAGAGGTGTGTTTTATGGGCACAGCGTGATCTCTTTCTTCCATACCCTGGCGTCCCAGACCTTGCAGCATGAGCGGTGAGCTCCCCCACCCCTCCCCCCCAGCATATGCGGCGACTGACGAATCTCCAGCACCTGGTAATTACACATCACGCATGCATCAGCATGTCCTGTACGCACATCGGGTATCAGCATTGTGTATCACCCGGCGTACAAGACCAACCCCGACTTTTCAGAACATTTTCAAGGGTTAAAAAGTAGTCTTATACGCCAGAATATACAGCACTTACGTGGTTGCTGTGTAATAGACATAGGCCAATACGTGAACAACCTTTTCGAGCAATCAATCAAATCAACACAGTCAAGTTCCCCAGCTGATGATTCATTGGTCAGGAACAAAGGAGTATGCCATTTTTTTCTGGCTGACCCTGGCTAGCAAGTTTCCATTGCATGTTTGTTCCAGGAATGACTCATGGCTCATGCTCATACTCACGGGCTACAATTGTCGCCACAACCATGTGGCGAGCGCGTGTTGTGGCGACAGGTCGCCCGTGAGTATGGCGCGCGCGGCCCAAACCGTCGCTGCTGTCGCCAAGCGATTGGCGCGGTCAACTTTGCCGCGTGTGTATGCGGACTAGCGACAGCAACCTAATAGCCGGAGCACTTAGTTTCCGGCAGGGGGGGGGGGGGGGGAGAGGAGAGGATCGTCGGCGACAGCTTCAGTCGCATCACTGATCCCTCCCGTGTGCTAGCGACAAGCTACAAAAGTAGCTCGTGAGTATGGGCCATCAGGTACTCTACAAAGCATAACATCAGCATGGCAGCTGGGTAACTGGCAATTTCAAAAAGGTTATCCGAATGTCAGCCTCTATAATTTTCAGATTGTTTAAAATCTGCACACAGAGAACTTTTTATATGATAAAATGTACACAGCACCAGCACAAGGACGGAAGAAACAACTACCGTATCTGTTTAAAACCACTTCCCCAACACAGGTTACTTCCCCTTATGACAATTTTTAACATCATGCGCCTACCATTTACTCGCCAAGAATTTTATCACTACTGATCACAGCAAAATGAACTATATATTGTTTTTTGCGGGACAAACTAGGCTGTCTCAGGGCCCATTCACACTGGGACAATTTGTGGGCGTTTTCCCCAGATTTTGGATTAGCGATTGCTAACATTTAAAAAAATGCTAGGGTAATTAAAAGTATATGGCAGTGATCTGACTGCAGCGATCACCGGCGATTTGTGGAAAAAGAAAACTCGGTGCATGCATCGCTTTTCTGTGATTTTAGAGCGACTGGGAATGAAATGTTAAAAAATGAATCACAATTGCTCAAAAATCACAAAATTGTCCAGTAAAAAAATATGCAAAAAATGTGAAAAAAATCCCCATTGCAAAACGCTATTGATTTTGCTCGCGTTTTGCGATCCCCAGTGTGAATGGGCCCTTATGATGGTGCTTTTTGCTAAGAATAATTTTATTGTATATATATTTTAAAAAGAAATAATAAGTAAAGAAAATTGAAAATATATTATTTCCAGCCATTATAGTTTTAAAATAATTGTGCAAGACAAAACCCACTTATTTTATTAGTCCATTTGTCCCAGCTATTACAACATTTAAATTAATTCCCCAATACAATGTATGGCGACAATATTTTACTTGGAAACATAGGTGATTTTTTTTCTTTTTTGAGTTTCTTTATACTAAATCAGGGGTCAGGAACCTTTTTGGCAGAGAGCCATAAACGCCACATATTTTTAAATGTAATTCCGTGAGAGCCATACAATATGTTTCAAACTGGGACACTAGGGCTTGCGTCCCTATTGCCATGGTGATGTGTATACAAGTTGATGCACCGGGCAGCGGAAATGTCAGACAAGTCTTCAGCTTCTCTCGGGGGTACAGCAACATCAGCAATTTCTCTGAGAGCCAGACAGGAGAAATACCGACTAACAGCTTGTACAATTTGCTAGCTGAATTGGGCGTACATTCACTTTATAGGCAGCCTATTGGGCCAATCAAAGTGTGGGGATCTCGTCCTACCAAGTCACTGGACTTGACAGGGCCCAAAATGGAACAATTGGAGCAGCCGTTAGTTTTGGGGTAGCGCAAGTAAGTTAGAAGTGCATGCTACAGCAGTAGTGTGCCTACTTTGAAAATTTTACTTGCACTGTGCCACACTAAGCTGTGCTGCTTGAGCAGTGTAGCTTAGTGAATCAACTCCTGACGTGTATGTGAGCCAGATGTAGCCATCAAAAGAGCCACATCTGGCTCCCGAGCTATAGGTTCCCTACCTCTGTGGTAAATCAATAATAAGAAGCTCTTATTCGCAAAAATAACAGTAATATAGTAACATGTCCTTATGACCAGGGATGCTCACCGGATGAAATCCAAATGAGTTTCATTCGGATTTCATCCAGATAAAGCACCTGAGCGGGTGGGCGAGAGGGGGTTAAACTTACCCAGCAGGCATCTTCTTTAACCCATCCTACGCTGCGTTCCAAGGTGCATCACGTGACTACTACGCTTCCTCCAACAACCCAAAAGGTGGAAGTGTTTGTAATCACGTGACCGCGGCTCCTTAAAGGGAACCTTAACTGAAAGGGAATTGTATGTTTCCTTTTAAACAATACTAGTTGCCTGGCAGTCCTGCTGATCTCTTTGGCTACTATAGTGGCTGAATCACACACCTGAAACAAGCATGGAGATAATACAGTCTGACTTCAGTCAGAGCACCTGATCTGCATGCTTGTTGAGGGGCTGTGGCTAAAAGTATTAGAGACACAGGATCATCAGGAGAGTCAGGCAACTGGTATTAATTTAAAAGGAAAAATCCATATCCTCCTCAGTTTAGGTTCCCTTTAAGGTAATTTTTAGGTTTTTTTTTTTTTTTTACAACAGAGTAACCAAGCAGCTCAGGGTGACCCAAACTACTAGGAATGTATAGGGGGATGAAAGGAACCAAAAAGCCCTCCTACTAAAAAAGCAAAGCTTGGTGTAATTTGGCTTCTTAAAACAGAAGGAAATTTGCAATAATTCAGTAATAAATGAACATTTGTGGTTACCCACAATGCACACCTACTAAATATGCAAATTATCCCTTTCCGCCCTTGTTAAGCCAAGCAAGCATCCAGAACCGCTGGTTTATAGCAAGCCTATAGCTTTAAAGAGGAACTGTAACGACAAAACGGCCCCTGGGG
This sequence comes from Hyperolius riggenbachi, assembly GCF_040937935.1. NCBI lineage: Eukaryota > Metazoa > Chordata > Amphibia > Anura > Hyperoliidae > Hyperolius > Hyperolius riggenbachi. The sequence goes on from NC_090653.1 coordinate 255,284,668, forward strand.
GGTACTCACCTCGGGTGGGGGAAGCCTCAGGATCCTAATGAGGCTTTCCACGCCGTCCTGCGTCCCTCGGGGGTCTCGCTGTAGCCCTCCGTACAGCGGTGACGCAATATTTACCTTCCTGGCTCCTGCGCAGGCGCTCTGATGGCTGTCGGCGCCGAAGTAGGCGGAAATACCCGATCGCCGTCGGGTCTGCCCTACTGCGCAGGCGCAAGTTTCCGGCGCCTGCGCAGTAGAGCGGACCCGACGGAGATCGGGTATTTCCGTCTATTTCCGTGCCGAAAGTCGCCACAGCGCCCCCGCTGGAGCCAGCAAAGGTAAATATTGAACTGACAGTCGGCACAGTCGCCGGCTGTTCGGAGGGCTGCGGCGAGACCCCCGTGGGACAGAGGACGGCGTGGGAAGCCTCATTAGGATCCCGAGGCTTCCCCCACCCGAGGTGAGTACCCCCCAGGGGATGTTTTTTATGTTACAGAGTCTCTTTAAGTTTTACACAGCCATATCAAACCCACATGTAGACAGCCTGTTTCAGACTTTTGGTCCTCATCAGTACATGGCAGGGATTCTGTTTTAAGAAGGCAATTACACCAAGCTTTGCACAGGGCTTTTTGGTTCCTTTCATCCCCCTATACATTCCTAGTAGTTTGGGTCACCCTGAGCTGCTTGGTTACTCTGTTGTACTCGACCAAGCCCTATTTCATACAGCCTCATCAATCCCTGCCATGTACTGATGAGGACCAAAAGTCTGAAACAGGCTGTCTACATGTGGGTTTGATATGGCTGTGTAAAACTTAAAGCTATAGGCTTGCTATAAACCAGCGGTTCTGGATGCTTGCTTGGCTTAACAAGGGCGGAATGGGATAATTTGCATATTTAGTAGGTGTGCATTGTGGGTAACCACAAATGTTCATTTATTACTGAATTATTGCAAATTTCCTTTTTTTTTTTTTTTTTTACAAGTGTGTTATGTTGGTAACTATGGGGTAGATGGTTGAAAGGGTTAATGCCACCAATAGATTCTTCAGCTGATTATACAGATGCCCATTAGCCATACGTCATGCTGCCTGACCCACTTCATAGGGAAATCAGTGGAATGGCAGGAATGTGAGAGCCGGGTCATGTTCCCAGGGTCTGAATGCCAAGCAACGCTCACAAGCTAGCCTACCGCCCCGCTGACACCACTTGGAGGGATCAAGCAGGGTGAAGGGTTGGCGCTTTATAAATCAATGATAATAATAAAAGCCACATTTACCATGAATGTCACCCAAAACAATCCTTTGTCGGTAGGAGGAGGAGTTGCCGCACTTATCTGCAGAAGAAATATAGTCAGATATCTGCTGGTAAACATTACACAACTCAGCATATTGCTGAAAATACGGCAAGGCTGCTGTCGAGGGGCTATACAGGAGGCCAAGTGTTGGCACTATATGATTCCAGGCAAAGTGCTTATGCAAAGCTTAAATAATAAAACCTGGGCTTGCAATGAAGGGAGAATCCACATAAAAGGGGAAGAAAGCTGGGCATGTAAAGTTTCAACAAAAAAAAAAAAAGTTAACAGCACATGACAGACACAGGTAAGAAAGGCAGTGGGGGTAGGTAGATACAAGCAGCGGCCTGACAGCTATTAACCGTATCATGAGAAGCCCTATGCAGAGTGCAGACTGTGTGACATTGTGGGGCACCTGTGCACACAGACTGTCACCTGAAACTCACAAATGACTGCTACAGGTCACATCAATTGGAAGTGAAAAAAGCTTTACAAAGAGGCACCACGCTTATGAGCTGACAGCAGCTGCTCCTGTTTGCTGCTGCCTGAGGAAGTGGGTTCATTCTAACGAAACGTGTTGCAAAATATTTTTGGAGTACAAAATAAATTCTGACAACATTGGGCATGATCCACAAAGCTTTTTCACCTGTTCTCCGTTTTCACCTTATACTGTAAATGTTACTTTTTTAAAGAGACTCCGTAACAAAAATTGCATCCTGTTTTTATCATCCTACAAGTTCCAAAGGCTATTCTAATGTGTTCTGGCTTACTGCAGCACTTTGTACTATCACAGTCTCTGTAATAAATCAACTTATCTCTCTCTTGTCAGACTGTGTCTGGAAGGCTGCCAAGTTCTTCAGTGTTGTGGTTCTGCTATGAACTCCCCCTTCCAGGCCCCTCTATGCACACTGCCTGTGTATTATTTAGGATTAGAGCAGCTTCTCTCTTCTCTCTTATCTTTTACAAGCTGGATAAATCGTCCTCTGAGCTGGCTGGGCTTTCACATACTGAATAATTACAGACAAGGGCAAAGCTGTTTGCAGGAAGAAAAGAGCAGCCTGACACTTCAGTGGAAGATAGCTGCAGGGGGGAAAGAAACACACAAATGATCTCTTGAGATTCAAAAGGAAGGCTGTATACAGCCTGCTTGTGTATGGATGTATTTTCTATGTGTGGACATACTGTACATCAACCTACTTCCTGTTTTGGTGGCCATTTTGTTTGTTTATAAACAAACTTTTTAAAACTGTTTTTAACCACTTTTAATGCGGCGGGGAGCGGTGAAATTGTGACAGAGGGTAATAGGAGATGTCCCCTAACACACTGGTATGTTTACTTTTGTGCGATTTTAACAATACAGATTCTCTTTAAGCTCCCAAAGAGCAAAAATATAATAAGGTAAGAAGAGTAATATTGAAATGAAGTTAATCAGTAATAACTAATTATTTTTATCAATTAGGTGATAAGACATTTATGAGAAGTTTTGTGAATAGAGCCCAATATCTTGCAGAATACTGTCGTTTATGGGGAGGTAAGATCTACTTCACTCTTTATGATTTTGATTTTATTCTTTTGGTGCCTCTGTTCCATCTGTATACAAGGCAGCCTTTGCCCCGTTTCTCACCCAGAATCCTGCCTGCACAGCACAAATACTCAGACTGGTTCCACGTGACGAGGCATTCATTACCAGAGCCACTCCAAGAAGCAGACAACCCCTAATCTTAGATAGGAACACTCACATACGCCTGGCTGAGAGAACCTGGTCTAGACTGTAACCCAATTTTTTAGAGAGAATTGAGGTTAATTATAAAGTGTGGTGTGTGTGCTGTAGTGAAGCAGACTGCCTTGTGATGCAGCTTAGCAGTAATAAGCAGACTCTGAACAGGACATACAAATCCCTGCACTGGTCCAGTTACCCAGTAATATGAAGAGTTATTTCAGGTGATGGAGCTGCTGGGGCTGAATTATAAGAGACTGGACAAGGCCTTGCCCCGGCGTCAGCCTCCTGTTTTCCTGCAAAGTGGCCCGTTCCGAAGTCCGGGTCGGTGCCCTCTGACCCGGACATAGTACGCTGCGCGTGTGCGGTATATCCGCTTGGGAGACTTGTGACCGCACTGCTCCCCGCCGACCTCAAGTACAGAGCGCATGTGTTCCAGCAGGAGCGCACGTGTAGTCCAAGCGGACATACTACGCATGCACCAACCCCACCGACCAGGTCTTCGGAACAAGCCAATTTGCAGGGAAATGGTGGCCGATGCCAGGGAAAGGGAGGTGCGGTAAGCCTCTGCACCTCTCCCCGCACACACAGTAGGCCTGATTCTTGGCATATTTTTAGCACTAAGTTATCCTTTAACCTTTCCTGAACGTCCAGCAGGTGTTGCTGCAGCCCTGACTGGACATTGACTCTACGTCACATTGACCGCGCGTCCCCGGCCACTACTGCCGATCTCGCTGCTCTGTCCCTGCCGTCTCTATGATAACAGAGCTCTGTGAGAAGGTCAGGAGCAGTTTTCATTGGCTCCTGGCCCTGTCATCACTGTAAGCCAATCCCATTGGCTTGCATTGATTGACAGGGTAAGGAGGCAATGAAAGCGGCTCCTGAAAGAAACAGCGTTCTGCCGTCAGAGACGGCAGAGAGAGGAGCCCACAGCGGGGACACAACGACGTGAATAATAATAATATGGAGGGACATTAGACTATGACTATGGTAGGGATTAGACTGTGAGCTCCTCTGAGGACAGTCAGTGACATGACTATGTACTCTGTAATGTGCTGCAGAAAATCTCAGCACTATACAAATATATAAATTCTATTCCCAGAATCCAGGAATGCAAATAAATCATTGTGTAGTAGCGTTTGCGGGATGGACAGACAGGCGTGAAAGAGCAGGTAAGTGTGGTCACTCGGTACACAGAGCTGGAGAGGTGAACGTCACACAACAGGCTGGTATATAAACATGCAGGGGAGGATGGGACTGAGGCAGCCCATCTGTGACGTAACCAGATATCGCTGTTACTGGAAAGATCACAACAGCAGGAACATGGTGTTTACATGGAAAATGTTTTAACAGATGACTGATCCACCTGACTGAACGAGGAGAGCGTTCCTCATCGCTGCCGCATGCTGCCAAGCCATTACTTCATATCCTCTGGCAATGTGACTGATCACAGCAACAATACTGGGAACCAAATACACGCGGCCCAATATATTATCATTATTTATAAAGCACCTGCATACATTACAGCTAGACACTAGGGATCGGCACAGAGGTGCTGAGACTTCTCAAAGTATGTCATAGGCATTTGCAGGGCTGTGGAGTCGGAGTCGAGGAGTCGGGGCAATTTTGGGCACCCGGAGTCGGAGTTGTGGTTTCAGAAACTGAGGAGTCGGAGTCAGGAGTCGGAGTCGCATGATTTTTGTACAAAATCCACAGCCCTGTTAAGTATTAGACTAAAGAGTCGGAGTCGAGGAGTCGGAGTCTGAGCAATTTTGGGCAGTCGAGTCGAGGAGTCGGAGTCGAGGAGTTGGATTCGTGGTTTCAGAAACTGAGGAGTCGGAGTTGGAGTCAGAAGATTTTTGTACCGACTCCACAGCCCTGGGCATTTGAAGGCCAAAAGATCATTAGTGTTCATTTGGGCTGATGGTCTGTCGGAGGCGTCCACAGACTTAAGCCTGGCACACACTTTCAATTAATGTATATACTCGAGTATAAGTTTAGAAATGTAGGTCTGATTCACTTCATAAAAAGTATAGGGGTCGACTTATACATGAGTCAGGGCAACACTGAGTACAGTGCGTTGTGTGTACTGAGGGCTCGTTTACACTAGAGGCACTTTTGGACTTTAAAGGGGAACTTCAGCCTAAACAAACATACTGTCATCAAGTTACATTAGTTATGTTAATTAGAATAGATATATCATATAATCTCTTACCCACCCTGTTTTAAAAGAACAGGCAAATGTTTGTGATTCATGGGGGCTGCCATCTTTGTCATGGGGGCAGCCATCTTTTTGGTTGAAAGGAGGTGACAGGGAGCAGGAGACACAGTTCCAACTGTCCTGTGTCCTGATAACCCCTCCCAGCTGCATGCGCTAGGCTTCAAATGTCAAATTCAAAATGTAAAAAAGAAAAAAAAATTGCACCAAAACAGCAGAACAACAAAATCAGAAATCCCATCATGCTTTGCACAGCATCAGGGGAAAAAAGCCCAGGCAGTTTTCTTCTGTGCAGCTAAAAATGAGGCTTGGATAAGAGAAACAAAGTTCTGATGCTGTGAAACTTAAACACAAAGCCTTTTCAGTGCTGCTGAGTCGATTTTTAGTCCGGAGGTTCACTTTAAGCGCTGAGATTTTTCAAAAGCGCCCTAAAAGTGGCTACACCATGCTTTCCTATGGTGTACTTCAGATTGGGGCGTTCCGTGCACTGTCAGTTGACATAAGTGCTGCATGGACCATTTTCAAGGCGATTTGCCCTCAATGGAAGGTATAGGAAAAAAAAAACCCGCAAAACGCTCACAAAATAGTTTTGTGCAGCCATTGCGTTTGCATTTTTAAGAATAAATACATTGTATTCAATATTTTCCGGGTCAAAGGGTTCACTTTCTGACTTGCATCAGAGAGAGTATTAAAAAACCGCTCTGGAAAAGCGCTTAGAAAAGCGCTTTTAACAAGAACGCAGTGCGCACCCAAGCGTCGGGAAAGGGAACAAAATGCCTGAAAAAACTTCCAACGCGAACAGACACGCTATTAGAACGCAATGGGAATGAGGCCTAATAGTGACTAGTCCCATTTGTAGCTATGGTAAGGGATACTTTGAGAAAAGGATGGAAGAACAATCTCTGCGCTATCTTCAACCATTAGGAGGTTTGCATACAGGGTGCTGCTCCAAATGCTGGGTGGTGCTCGCGTATCTGTGCAAGAGTAAAAAAGAAAACAGGAGCGCACCTGACCTGACGAAGGCGTGGTTAACGCCGAAACGCGTCGTGACGGCATCCCTGCGACCTGGCTCCGCCCACCGCTCCCGACTCCTACGACAACAACCACGCTTCCCGCCGCTCTGGCCAAGCGCAGGTGACAGGAAGCGATTGCCGGCAGGCTGTACAGGCGCATTTGTACTACGATACACCGTGAGTGTAATTTTTTATTGCGTGTTATTGAAGTAAAAAGATTTATTGCACCAGCGGTGCCCTCCTGTTTTCTTTTTTACTTTGAGAAAAGGAAATGCCAAGAAAACAGGTCTGAAAGTAGGATTGGCTAATCTTTTTTTGTACCAACTGCACAGCCCTGGACCACACTTGGATCAACGGAATACGGGGTGTGGTTTTACACAGGCGATTCTGCGCACTTACTGTGCGTTTTGACCCATTGCTTTACTGCTAGACCTCTGGGACTTCTTACCAGTCTATAGTAATCGTACACGATCTGCGATTTAATGCAGGGGGCCATTTTCGAGGCAAACCATTCTGTGCCATTTCACGAATTTGCATGCGATTTTCAGCAAGTGTGGTCCCAGCCTAAATGCCACATTTTAGCAAGTGAGATTTGCTTCACTAATCAAACACTGGTAGCTTCAATGTATTCATACGTTGCTACTAGGGTTTGGTTGGGGTTTGAGAATACAGTAATCACCGCATCAGAAGCATGAAATGCATCCCACGCTAATTATTATTAAGTATTTATATAGCACAAACCTCTTCCACAGCGCTGTACAGAGTATATTGTCTAGTCACTTAAAGAGACTCCGTAACAAAAATTGCATCCTGTTTTTTATCATCCTACAAGTTCCAAAAGCTATTGTAATGTGTTCTGGCTTACTGCAGCACGTTCTACTATCACCATCTCTGTAATAAATCAACTTATCTCTCTCTTGTCAGACTTGTCAGGCCTGTGTCTGGAAGGCTG